>NC_052070.1:98776479-99087313 GCF_015852505.1 Tachyglossus aculeatus
GTACTAAGCGCTTGGGAAGTATAAGTTGGCAACATATAGAGACAGTCCCTACCCAACAGTGGGCTCACAGTCTAGAAGGGGGAGACAGAGAACAAAACCAAACATATTAACAAAATAAAATAAATAGAATAGATATGCACAAGTAAAATAGCGTAATAAATATGTACAAACATATATACATATATACAGGTGCTGTGGGGAGAGGAAGGAGGGGGATCAGTCTGCGAAGGCCTCCTGGAGGAGGTGAGCTCTCAGTAGGGCCTTGAAGGGAGGAAGAGAGCTAGCTTGGCGGATGGGCAGAGGGAGGGCATTCCAGGCCTGGGGGATGATGTGGGCCGGGGATCGACAGCCGGACAGGCGAGAACGAGGCATGGTAAGGAGATTAGCGGCAGAGGAGCGGAGGGTGCGGGCTGGGCTGTAGGAGAGAAGGGAGGTGAGGTAGGAGGGGGCGAGGTGATGGAGAGCCTTGAAGCCCAGGGTGAGGAGTTTCTGCCTGATGTGCAGATTGATTGGTAGCCACTGGAGATTTTTGAGGAGGGGAGTAACATGCCCAGAGCGTTTCTGGACAAAGACAATCCGGGCAGCAGCATGAAGTATGGACTGAAGTGGGGAGAGACACGAGGATGGGAGATTAGAGAGAAGGATGATGCAGTAGTCCAGACGGGATAGGATGAGAACTTGAATGAGCAGGGTAGCGGTTTGGATGGAGAGGAAAGGGCAGATCTTGGCAATGTTGCGTAGCAGCCTGGTGAGAGGGGGTCCTGCCCAGAGGATTTCTGCTCTGCCCAAATAAGTCCCAATTAAGTGCTCAATACAGTGCTCTGCACAAGGTAAGTGCTCAACAAAGATGACTGAATGAAAGTGCTATAACAAGGGCCACCAGAGTCTACCGCGTGGCTGTATTTATGCCAGGAAGACGAGTGTGAGCTTGCTCATGAGACCCACTCTCATTAATAACAGTGAAAACCCCTGCTCTGAGGAGAGGAAGACTGGGCCAGAGGGGCCGGGGGGAGGTCCTGTTTTAGGAGCAAAACTGGTCGGTCCAGAATTTACCTATGAGTTGCGGGTAGCCCTTTGGCTTCACCCCCCAACAGTGCTGCAGAGCAAGCAGTTGGCCACTGAAACTGCCTATCCCTTCAAGGCCCGTTTGTCTTAAGTCTTTACCAGTAGTCTTGTCTTATGCCGTCGAGTCGTTTCTAAACGATAGCGATGCCAGGGATACATCTCTCCCAGAACGGCTCACCTCCGTCTGCTGTCATCCTGGTAGTGTACCCATAGAGTTTTCTTGGTAAAAATATGTAAGTGGTTTACCACTGCCTCTTTCCTTGCAGTAAACCTGAGTCTCCACCCTCGACTCTCTCTCATGCCACCGCTGCCTAGCACAGGTGAGTTCTGACTTGTAGCAGATGGCCTTCCACTCGCTAGCTACTGCCCAAGCTAGGAATGGAATGGGTAGGCCTCCACTTGACTCTCCCTCCTGTAGTCGAGACTGGTAGAGTAATGAAAACTTTCCAAACGCGACCCTGAGAGGTGTCAACAGTAGTACTAATGGTATTTATCAAGGGCTTATTGTGTGCACAACACTGTACTAAGTGGTGGGAAAAATTACAGTTAGGAATTGGACACGGTCCCTGCCCCTTGGGGGGCTAACTCCAGAACCAAACCAAGGCTCATCCCGGAACTTGTGACACCCCGACTGGCCTATGTCCACACCCATCCCTCCCATCTCCACCCTCATCCCCTGCTGGTTCCTTTTAGAAGCAGGCATGCCTAACAATCTGTGGGGGGCAACGTGCCGGGGGCGGGTGGCCAGATGGGTGAGGCAGGGGTGGGGAGGGCGTAGCCAAGTCAAAGCCCGCTGGGGTGGCATGGGAGATGGCTGGGCTTGCTCTGCACGCCCCCTGTGGCTCCAACTCCCTGACCCCCACTCCTGCGACCCCTGCCCACTCCTGATCAGAACCCCATTCTGAGAGTCTCCCTCCCCGTCCCCCATAACTAACGATCCTATACAGGTTGGTCCTCCAGATGGAGCCCATGCCCGGTACCGGGCAAGCAAACCAGTCAGACAACGCCCTCCCCTCCCCGACCCGCCGCACACCCATCTAATTCCAGAAAGGTTCCACTCTTCTGCTCCTAGGTCAGGTGACCCTCTTTAAGTTGCCCTTGGCAGAGGGCAACACATTTCTGAATGCATGCACCGAATAGCTGGGCCTCAACTTGTCAACTCAGTTTCTCAGCATTGGATCAGAATGAAAGCACGCTCTCAGATAGCGGGGGCGTTCTCCTGCCCCTCCTCTCTCCGGCTGTGGCCCGTAGAAGGGGAGGCAGTCGAAGACCACTCTCAGCAGCCAATCGGGCTACGAGCGCTAGAGAGGCGGGAGGGGTCATCGAGGACTGTGGCAGGAAGCTGAGAGCCAGGCAGGCGACACCCGAAAATAAACTGCAAGCTGCCACCACATATTTCCCAGAACTCCCCTCCCTAAACTTGACAACTTATACACAAGACACACACACACATGCATGCATGCACCTTTGGGTCTTTTGTTTTGGGATTTTTTGTTTTTTGATACAGCTGGGATTGTGCTTGCCTTTGCTCTGTGACAGGCTGGATAGCCAACCTCAACAGAAGCTGCCAAGCTGTGCCTCCTCCTTCCTGCCTCACCTGCCCAGTGAGGCAAACATTCCTTCGATTCGGTGGGCTTCCCCAGGGGGGCACGGGGAGAGGTGGCCTGCAGCTGAACCATCTGGGCCTCCTGCATTCCCAGGCCAGATCTGTGGGGTAAGAGAAGCACCTGTCTCAAAGCCAAATGTTGGTAAACAAGGACCTTGGGGAGCGGCAGGACGGGAAAGAAGGCAAATGGGTTGGCATTCAGGAAATATAACCCCGTCTCTTTGGGGGGCTTCATCTGCTCCCACCACCCACCTTGACATGCAAGGAAAGGGGGAAGAGGCAGGCCCGCTCTTTGCCCCACAATTCCGCTTTCTCACCATCCCTTCGCTTGCCTCTACCACTCACTACAATTACTAGTTACCATTATCTGCCCTGGCCTGCCTCTAATTCACTGTGATATCTTTCTCACCTTTCTCCTCTCCTCCTCCATACCTGCACTGGTTCTCAGGGAAATCAGCATCTATGTAAACATTCGCGACAACACCGTCCATTTCTTCTTGCTCCTCCTCACCCACTCACCACCAACTGGGCCACACCCTGGATTTGATCGTCACCACCACTATAAAAACTGTGGTATTTGCTAAATGCTTACTATGTGCCAAGCACTGTATTAAGTGCTGGGGTAGATACAAGATAATCAGGTCCCCCATGGGGGTTACATTCTAAATTGGTGGGAGAACAGGTACTGAATCCCTCATTTTGCAGGTGAGGAAACTGAGGCCCAGAGAAATTAAGTGACTTGCCTAAGGTCACACAGCAGGCATGTCGTGGAGCCAAGATTAGTACCCAGGTCCGCCAACTCCCAGGTCTGTCCTCTTTCCACTAATAATAATAACTGTGGTATTTGTTAAGTGCTTACTATATGCCAGGCACTGTACTAAGTGCCGGGGTAGATACCACCAAATCGGGCTGGACATAGTCCCTGTCCCACAATTGGCTCACAGTCTCAATCACCATTTTATGAGGTAACTGAGGCAAAGGAAAGTAAACTGACTTGTCCAAGGCCACACAATCAGACAAGTGGCAGAACCGGGATTAGAACCCATGACCTTCTGACTCCCAAGCACGTGCTCTATCTACTATCCCATGCTGCTTCTCCATACTGCTTCCCATCAGTCACTCCCTCTCCAACCTGACCTAACTCTGACCAACTAACCTCATCAACTAACCTCACCAACTCTGAAAGCCCTCTCTCTGATAACATCCTCCTCACACCCTGCCCCGGCAATACTGTCTCAACATTCATTCATTCATTCATTCGATCGCATTTATTGAGTGCTTACTTTGTGCAGAGCACTGTATTAAATGCTTGGAAAGTACAATTCAGCCATAAAGAGAACAACACTGCCTCCACAGAGACCTCTGATCTCTGGAACCCCTCCACTTATCCCAGACTACCAAGCTCCATTTGGACTCCCTATCAATCAATCAGTGGCATTTATTGAGCACTTACTGTGTGTTGAGCACTGTGCTAGGTCCTTGGGAGTGGATAGACATGTGCCCTGCCCACAAGGAGCATACAGTCTCCCTAACTTTCTCCCCCTCTAGATTATAAGTTCACTGTGGGCAGAGAACATGTCTACCAACTCTGTTGTATTGTACTCTCCCAAGTGCTTAGTACAGAGCTCGGTAAACAGTAAGTGCTCAATAAATACCACTGATTGATTGATTCCTTCTCTGTTGCACAAATCCACATTCTCAACACCACCCTCCTTATTGAATTCAATTATCTCCCTCCTCCCCGCCACACCTCTATCAATCTACCACTTTCCCCCTCAGTCCAGGATTACCTCCATAGTGGGCATCCTCCACCCCTACATTTAACAAACACCACAATTATCATTATCATTGTTAAGCACTTTTACATTCTAAGCACTGAGGCAGATATAAGATAATCAGTTCCCACATGAGGCTCACAGTCTAAGTAGGAGGGAGCACAGGTATTGAATTCCTACTTTTTAGATGAGGGAACTGAGGCACAGAAAAGTTAAATGACTTGACCAAGATCATACAGCAGCCAAATGGCAGAGCTGGGATTAGAACTCCGGTCCTCTGAGTCCCAGGCCCGGGCTTGTTCCACTAAGCCACACTGCTTCCATTTGTGCCATGAAGTTTCTTGTGGGAAGAAATCCACCCACCAGGACAACTTCATATACTACAAATTCACTTGCTTTCAATAAGTCTACCTTCTCTTCTAGTCAGCAACACTTTTTCTGCATTAACTCCTCTGTCCATCACACCCACCCAGTGGTCCACACCTTTGAGTCCCTCCTGAAACCTTCAGCCCCCTAAATTTCCTCTTGCCCCCACTGACCTTGCTAACTACTTCATTGATAAAAAAAAAAACCATGAGCTCCCCAAACTTTGTCCCCACCCTTCCCCTCCAGCTCCCTCCTACGCCTACATCCACTCTCTTATAATAATAATAGTAGTTATTATTATTAACATTATAATGGTATTTGTTAAGCATTTACTATGTGCCAGGCATTGTTCTAAGCGCTGGGGTGGATACAAGCAAATTGGGTTAGACACAGTCCCAGCTCACAGTTTCAATTTCCATTTTACAGATGAGGTAATTGAGGCACAGAGAAGTGAAATGACTTGCTCAAGGTCACATAGTAGATTAGTGGTGAAGCCTGGATCAGAACCCATGACCTTCTGACTCCCAGACCCGTGCTCTACCCACTATGCCATGCTGCTTCGTACTAAGTACTACTACTACTACTACTACTACTACTACTACTACTACTACTGATAATAATGTTGGTATCTGTTAAGTGCTTACTATGTGCCAAGCACTGTTCTAAGCGCTGGGGAGGTTACAAGGTGATCACATTGTCCCACGGGGGGCTCTCAGTCTTAATCCCCATTTTACAGATAAAGGTAACAGGCACAGAGAAGTTAAGTGACTTGCCCAAAGTCACACAGCTGACAATTGGTGGAGCCAGGATTTGAACCCATGACCTCTGACTCCAAAGCCCGTGCTCTTTCCACTGAACCACGCTGCTTACTGTGTGCCAGCATGGTGCTAGCATGGGGTAGATA
The DNA here is from genome assembly GCF_015852505.1 of Tachyglossus aculeatus. Lineage (NCBI taxonomy): Eukaryota > Metazoa > Chordata > Mammalia > Monotremata > Tachyglossidae > Tachyglossus > Tachyglossus aculeatus. Next base: position 98,782,196 of record NC_052070.1, read on the forward strand.
CAAGACAATCATCTTAGACACAGTCCTTGTTCCACAGAGGGCTCACAATCTAAGTGGGAGGGAAAACAGGTATTTTATCCTCAATTTACAGATAGGAATACTGAAGTCCAGTAACAGAGGGAATAGGATTTAATCCCCATTTTATGGATGAGGAAACTGAGCACAGAGAAGTACAGAGACTTGTCCAAGGTTACACCAGAAAAGTGGCAGAGCCAGGATGAGAACCCAGGTCTTCTGACTCTTAGGCTTGGGTTTTTTCCATGCTGTTAAAAAATGTAAACCATTATTATTATTAATAATAATACTTGTTAGGCACATACTACGTGCGAAGCAATGCTAAGCACCAGGGTAGATAAAGATAATCAGACAGAGTCTCTGTCCTACATGGGAAGATTAGATATTTAGACCTCATTTTACAGATGAGCAAAATGAAGCAGTTAACCGAAGGTCGCTCAGCAAACGAGTGGTGAAGTCGGGTTTAGAACCCAGGTCCTCTGATTTCCAGGCCCATGGTCTTTTCACTAGGCCACATTGATTCCCTATCCTTTTCCGCTATCTTGCAAGAGATCAACTGCCTGTTTTCAAATTCCACCCTCTCCACTTTCTCCTCAGACTCCATCCCTCTGCATCTTCTAAAAACAGTTGTACCCGCTTTACTCCCCCAGGCCCCGCCCCCTGACTGCCACCTTCGCCCACTCACTCTCTGATGGCCCCTTCCCATCTGTCTTCAAAGCTGCCATCTCCCTTGTCCTAAAACGACCTTCTCAAGATTTTACTGTACCGTTCGTTTATTGCCCAATATCCCTTCTGTTGCTGTCCAACTCTTCAAGTGAATTCTGTATACCCACTGCCTCCATTTCCTCTCCTGTAATTCATTTCTTGACCTTCAACAGTGTAGCTTCCTCCCACTTCGTTCTGCTGACAGGGCTCTCTCTGAGATCATGTTAAACTGCTTCTCGGCAAATCTAGCCAATTCTTCTCCATCCTAATTTTCTCTGGGCTGCCATTGATACTGAGGACCGACTCCCTCATCCTGGAAATGTTACCTACCCATGGTTTTCTTAGAGGGTGGGAGGCAGAGGAGGAGCCTGCAAAGTAGACCGAGAAACCAGGAGAGGAGAGCGTCAGTGAAGACAAGATTAGGTAGTGTTTCCAGAAGAAGGAGGTGGACCAGTATCAAAGGCATCTGAGAGGTCAAAGAGGATTAGGATGAAGTAGAGGCCATTGGATCTGTCCGGAAGAGACTTTAGAGAGGGCGTTTTTTGTGGAGTGGAATGGAGGGGGTGGAAGCCAGATTGGAGGTGGGCAAGGAGAGAATCAGAGGAGAGGAAGTGGAGGCAGTGAGTGGAAACAACTTGCTTGAAGTTTGGAAAGGATGGCATGAGGGAGATGGGACGATAACTGGAAGGAGCCATGGGATCAAGGGAAGGTTTTTTTTTGGGGGGGGGGGCATGGGTATGTTTGGCTTCCCTTCATCCTTGACTTCAAGGCCCTACTGAGAGCTCAACTTCTCCAGGAGGCCTTCCCAGACTGAGCCCCCTCCTTTCTCTCCCCCTCTTCCCCCTCCCCATCCCAACAGCCTTACCTCCTTCCCCTCCCCACAGCACCTGTATATATGTATATATGTTTGTACGTATTTATTACTCTATTTATTTATTTTATTTGTACATATTTATTCTAATTATTTTATTTTGTTAATATGTTTTGTTTTGTTCTCTGTCTCCCCCTTCTAGACTGTGAGCCCACTGTTGGGTAGGGACCATCTCTATATGTTGTCAACTTGTACTTCCCAAGCGCTTAGTACAGTGCTCTGCACACAGTAAGCGCTCAATAAATACGATTGAATGAATGAATGAATAACTTGTTCCTGATCTGATCATTGTTCCTCCTTGCCATCAATGAAACCAAGTTATCCCCACCTGACACTGTCTCCCCTCCTTTTCTCTCCTACAGGGGCCTCATCTTCTCCCACTCCCCAAGACTCATAGGGAAAGGGGGCGTCAGCTTCTTTCTTAGCCCCCAGTTCCACTGTAGCACCATCCCTCTTTTTTCCTTCTTTGAAAACCCATATGACGCATCTCTACCACCCACTCCGATTACTTGTCACACCCACCTACCACCAGGATCCACCTCCAACATCCTGAACCGTTTGGATGCTTTTCTCACATTCCTGATCTTGATACCCTGATCCTCAGGGACCTCAACCTCCATGGGGATTTTCCCAATGACCCCTACACTGTCCACTATCTTCCTCTATTTGACTCCACTGACCTCCTGATCCAACCCACCTCACCCTCTCATCCACTTAGACGAGGAGGTGGGAAAAGAGGAGGGGGAGAGGGCTAGGGAGGGAAATGGGGAGGGGGCTAGGAAGGAACATGGGAGGTGGAGGAGGGAAGATGCTCTCTCACACTCACTGTTTTCACCAGGAAGACCTTAACCTACCTAGACTGATTTGGGCAGCAGAAAGCCCCAGAAGGCCGAGTTGTGACATAGGGCAACTCTGCCAGGGTGACAGGCTTCCTGCTGCTGCTCCAGAAGGTCCATGCCAACCAGGGGAAGGGTAGGGTGGGGTGTGACGGTGTTGGGGAGAGGGCATAGCGGGCCCAAGTCTCAATTTCGCAAACGAGAAGCTGCGATCACAGCAAAGGACAAGAAAAGGGAGCCGGAAGCTAGGTGACCTCCAGGTGACGCAGCCGCTCCTGGCTTTGAGGGTGGAATTCCATCTATGCAGGGCCATGGGACTGCTAGGAATTTTCCCCATCCAGTCACTGGCTCTCTTCTCTCCCATGGGACCAGGCCCTCATCCATCAAGCTGAACTGGTTCACCCTACCAACAGGTTAAATCGTTATTAAGTGCCCATAGAGGGCACAGTGCTCCATAGCACTGACTGAGAGGGCAGAATCGAGCCCTAGGATGGCTCAGGGTAGCACAGGGTTGCAATCCTATCCCGGCTACGATGAGCAATCCCTGCTGCTGATGGCAGAGACTCTAGCCTGCTGCTTCTCCTCCTCTTCCTCCCTGTGTCTTCTGCCACCTCCCGTCAGGGTTTCCCTGATCAGGTGCTATGTTCTCTGCCCATCCTACCCCTTCATTCCCGGGCAGAGCCCGTTGCTCTCCCTCCCAAGAAGCAGCATGGTCTAGAGGATAGAGCCTGGCCTGAGACTCAGAGAACCTGGGTTCTAATACTGGCACCACCAAATCTGCTGTGTGACCTCGGGCGAGTCGCTTCACTTTTCTGAGGCTCAGTTCCCTTATCTGTGAATTGAGGATTCAATGCCTGTTCTCTCTCCGACTCAGACTGTGGGACAGGGTCTGTGTCCGACCTAATTAACTTGCATCTATCCTAGTGCTTAGACCAGTGCTTGGCACATAAGCACTTAACAAATACCATAATTATTATTTTCACTATTATTGTTATTGGAAGAGAAGCTGGAACCATTTCCCTTACTGCTCAGGAGCCTAATTCACTCAGGATAAAGCCGTCCCAAGACCATCACAATGATTAATGATTGTGGTGTATGTTAAGCATTTACTCTACCCATCAGTACATTATAACCACTGTGGAGGTGACCTGCATCGTTCTTGCACTTGAATTTGAATCGCTCCACCCTCAGCCCCACAGCACTTAGGCACATATCCACAATTTATTTCTTTATATTACTATCTGTCTTCCCCCTCTAGACTCTAAGCTCCTGGGGGTCAAGGAATGGGTCTACCTACAGTTACATTGTACTCTTCCAAGTGTTTAGTACAATGCTCTGCACACAGTAAGCACTCAATAAATATGATTGATACAAGCCAATCAGATCAGACACAGTTCCTGTCTCCCATAGGACATTCAGGCTAAGAGGGAAATGAAACAGGTATTTCATCCCCATTTTACAGATGAGGAAACTGAGGCAGAGACAACTTAAGTGACTTGCTCAAGGTCACAGTGCAGGCAAGTGGCAGAGCTGGGATCAGACTTCTAAGTTTCTGTTCCTTCCACTAAGCCACACTGCTTCTCTATTTGTTGCAGCTGGGTATTCTTTCCCCATGCTTAATAGAGTGTTCTGCACACAGAAAGCATTTATTAAATAATAATAATGGCATTTATTAAGCACTTATACGTGCAAAGCACTGTTCTAAGCGCTGGGGAGGTTACAAGGTGAGCAGGTTGTCCCACGGGGGGCTCACAGTCTTCATCCCCATTTTACAGATGAGGGAACTGAGGCACAGAGAAGTTAAGTGATTCGCCCAAAGTCACACAGCTGACAATTGGTGGAGCCAGGATTTGAACATGACCTCTGACTCCAAAGCCCGGGCTCTTTTCCACTGAGCCACGCTGCTTCTCTGTATCTTTATATTATTATTACCACTACTGCCGCTACTAAGAGATAGCCTGTGTAGGTGGAGAGCAAATGAACGGCAAACGAGGAGAGAGGAATCCAATATATTCCTTCCCTGCCTCTTTTGGTGACGTGCATAACAATAATCATGACCCAATATACCTCTAGGCTGTAAGCTGCTTGAAGGCAGGGAACATGTCTACCAATTCTGTTATACTGTACTCTCCCACAAGTGCATACTACATAAATACCACGGATTGATTGGCATTCCTACCGAAGCCAGTGGATTCCTTTTCCAGTAAGGTGTCAGGTCCCTCCATCTCCCCAGATGCCTGTAGTTCAGGGCTACCAGCCTGTATCACGTGTGGAAAAATTCAAGGTTCAAGATGGGTAAATGTTTTCTCTGCTCTTTGCGCTTCTTGACTTAGAACACCCTCCCACTTCATATCCGACAGACGACTGCTTTCCCCAATTTCAAAGCCTTATTAAAATCATACCTCCTCCAAGAGGCCTTCCCCGACTAAGCCCTCATTTCACCGACTCCCTCTCCCTTCTGTGTGCCTGGTCCCTTTGAATTTGAACTCTTTAAGCCCTTATTAAGCACTTTAAGCCCAAGTGCTTAGTACGGAGCTCTGCACACGGTAATCACTCAGTAAATACCACTGATGGATTGTTTTTTATTACCCCTTCCTCAGCTTCATAGCACTTTTCCCAATATCTATAATTTATTTTAATGTCTGTCTCCCCCTGTAGATTGTAAGCTTCCAGTGGGCAGGGAACATGCCTACCAACCTACCACGCACATCTTTGATGGATCGACTGATTGATTCCTTCCTTGCCATTCTGTGCAGTTCATCCCTTGGGAAGACTAAAAGATGTGCTCACTCATCCATTGATTGCTCAACGGTATTTACTGAGTGTTTACTGTGTGCAGGCCTTGACCTAAGTGCTTGGGAGAGTTCCGTAATAATAATAATCATAATAATAATGGTATATGTTAAGCACTAACTATGTGCCAAGTCCTGTTCTAAGCACTAGGGTAGATACAAGGTAATCAGGTTGGACACAGTCTCTGTTCCACATGGGCTCACAGTCTTATCCCAGATTTTACAGATGAGGGAATTGAGGCCCAGAGAAGTGAAGTGACTTACCCAAGGTCACACAACAAATACGATTCTTGCCCAAGAGGGCTGACACCCAACGCAGCAGAACTGGCAAAGCTTTGCCGATGTCAGCTCTGGGTAACGGGGCGTTGTTGCCCAAATTCTAAAACCTTCCCGCGAACCTTGGAAGCCAGTGTGCTAAGAACAGCCCGTCAAGTGATTTATGCTCAACTATACCGTAGCCTTGACAGCTTAATAATAATGATAGTAATAAAAATCATAATAATACTTGTGGTAAACTCTGGAGTAGATACGAGATCATCATATCCCACATGGGGCTTACCGTCTAAGTAGCAGGGAGAATAGGTATGAACCCCCATTTGGCAGATGAGGGAACCAAGGCAGGGAAGTTACATGACTTGCTCGAGGTCACACAGCAGGTAAGTGGCGGGGCTAGGATTAGAACCCACGTCCTCGGACTCCCAGGCCCGTGCTCTTTCCACTAGGCCATGCTGCTTCTAAACCAGAGGCTCCGAACCCTGCATTCACACCCAAGGCGGGCCAGCCACCGCCTCGTTCAATCTCGGATCAAGACGTCCGAGCGGAGCAGAGGCGTGAGAGGACGGCGGGTGGGCTACCCTTCCTTAATCAATCAATGATATTTATTGAGTACTCACTGTGTACTGTACTCACTGTATGAAGCGCTTGGGAGGGTACAGTATTAACATAGTTGGGAGACCTGTTCCCTACCCACAACAAGCTTACAGCATGGCAAGGGAAGTTCCTCTCCTGGAGGGGCTGGGGGCCTCCTCGTGGGCCCAGCCAGAGTGTCGGGCAGGGCCAAGGCCACCAGGGAAGTGGGTACTCCTGCCTGCAAGTTGGGGGGCAGGGCGGGGCACCAGCGGTCTTGGGCTCAGGGTCAACATCTGTTGCAATGATCTGGTTGCTTCCCAGTTACTGGGAATGGGACAAGGAGTGGAGGAGGAGAGAGGCAATGATTGCATTGCATCATCTTCCTCTGACCCCACAGGAAGGCCTGGAGCTCAGTCTCCTCTTGCTCAATCCCAGCCCCCACCAACCCTCTGCCCCCTTTTTTAATGGTATCTGTTCAGCGCTTATTAAGCGCCAAACACTGCTCTAAGCGCTGAGGTAGGTACAAGTCCATTAGGTCGGACACGGTCCCTGTCCCACTTGGGGCTTACCTTCTAAGTAGGAGGGAGAAGAGAGATCACCATTTTACGGTTGAAGAAACTGAGACTCAGAGAAATTAAGTGCCTTGAACAAGGTCACAAAGCAAGCAATTGGCAGGTCCGGATTAGAGCCTGCCTTCTGCTCGAAAGAGTCTGTGGTTCTAACTGGCCAGGGTGCCAGGCAGAGAGGTGGGAGGGAAAGGCGCCATGGGCTGTCTGGAAAGTGGAGGCGGGTGGGGAAGAAGAAAGAGTTGGGAAGCAATGAGAAGGATGGAAGAAAAATAAAAAAGCGTGTCCACAACACCACCAGCTGAAGTTATCGGGGAAGAATTTGCCCTGGGTGGCGAAGGGACTGGGTCTCATCTTGGCAGCTCCCCCAAGGGGCAGGGGCACCATCCAGAGCTTCTCAGGAGTCTGGGCCATCATCATCAGCCTGGAGAGCCCCTTCTCCTCGAATGCATCGTGGGCTCTCTGCAACACAGTGCTCCCTCTGGGTTTAAAAAACACCAGGGTAAGCAAAGCAGATCCCTGAGGGGCCAGCATCATGCATGGCACCCTGTGGGAGTGCGAATCATGATGCCAACATGGGAGATAAAACTCGCTCTCCTGGCAGGGCCTGGTAAGACAGAGGCCAAATCCTCGGGGCCAATCCCTCTACCGGACCCATGTCAGGTCACGTTGGAAACCCCAGCATTGGTAGACATGCTCCCTGCCCACAAAGAGGTTACAATCTGCAGGGGAAGACAGACATTAAAATAGATGGGGGAATTAATCAATGGCATTTACTGAGCGCCTATTATGTGCACAAGACTGTTCCATGTACTTGGGAGAGTCCACTAGAGTGGGGAGAAGGGAAAATATTTCTGGATTGGCCTTCTGGCACCACCTGCATTCTTGGTGACGTCTGTTAGCCGTATGGCCAACATCAGACCACAATAATAACAATAATAACTGTGGTATCGGTTAATTGCTTCCTATACGCCAAGCACCTTTCTAAGTGCCGGGGTAAATACAAGATAATCTGGTCAGGCACTGTCCATTTCCCACTTAGGGCTCACAGTTTTAGAGGACCGGACAACTGGTATTTAAAGCCCATTTTTACGGATGAGGAAACCGAGACAAAGCGAAGTGAAATCACTTGCTCAAGGTCACACAGCAGGCAAGTGGCAGAGCCAGGATTAGAACCCAGGTCCTCTGGCTCTCAGGCCCAGGCTCTTTCCTGGCTCTTTCCCTAGAGAAGCAGCATGGCTCAGTGGAAAGAGGCCGGGCTTTGGAGTCAGAGGTCATGGGTTCAAATCCCGGCTCCGCCACTTGTCAGCTGTGTGACTTTGGGCAAGTCACTTAACTTCTTTGGGCCTTAGTTTACCTCATCTGTAAAATGGGGATTAAGACCGTGAGCCCCCCGTGGGACAACCTGATCACCTTGTAACCTCCCCAGTGCTTAGAACAGTGCTTTGCGCATAGTAAGCACTTAATAAATGTTATTATTATTATTATTATTATTATTATTATTATTATTATTATTATTATTATTATTTCCACTCAGCCAGGCACTAACCACATTACATTTACTAGGGTTTGGGAACCCGGGTGAACCAAAGTGGAATTTTTCTCCTGTATTGAAGGACGGTGGCATAGAAGGTGGTGGATAATCGAAGTGGGGCACCCACTGATGATCAATTTGTGCCTTCCCCCATCCTGGCCTCCCTCCACCAAGCACCCCAGCTCTATGTTCCAGGTGATGCTAGCCCAATCTCCCTATTCCAGACCCTCAACCTCTGATGCCGTTCCAGTACTGGATGCTTTCCCTAGTCCAATCCCACTACCCACCCCTGACAACATTGGCCCCAGAATGACTACAGGAGATGGCAGGGAAGGAGCTCTGTCCTGCTGCTCCTGCCTGCTTACCTGCCAGAAGGAGGCTTTATGTCCATGGGACACACAACCCCTTCCAAACCAGACCAAGATCTGCTCAGAAAACAGGACCCTGAATCCTGATTGGGAATCATCTCCCCCAGCAGAGAGCTAGAGATTTCCAATCGGATTTCCCCAACACTTGAGTTTTCTGCCCACGGGTTCCCTCCCGGCTTCTCATCTAGGGACTGAAGAAAAACTAGGAGAGAGCAGCCGGTTCCTTGGAATTTCCAAGAGGAGCTAACCACGCTTGTGAATAATTTCCATATTCTGCAATCCGTCACATTTTGGACGTGTGCCCTACCCTGGGCCAGCTGGAAGCTCTTCCTTCCCACTCAGCCTCTCCTGAAAGTTTTGTGATCACTCCTCCCACTCCCCGCCTACCACACTGCTTTTTCTTTGGCAAAACGAAGGGGAACAAGATGGCTACTATCCCCTCCAGCCCCCCAGGTTTTCCCCAGTTAGATGCTCCCCAGAAGCAGGAAAACAATCCCAACGTTTATCCTCCCATGGAGCCACTCGAACACAGAGCCAGCGTTCCAGCCTTAAGGCATTTTGTTGCTGTAGTGATTTGACGATCTCTTCAGAGACTTTTCTTCCCACCAGGGAGGATGAACGTGCGTGACTGCTCTAAGCGGTCCCGGGAACCACAAGTTCCCGGCTTCAAGGAACTTGGGGCATCCTCAATTCTTTCTCCCTTCTGACCTCAAACCCAGATGTTTGCTTCCGGCACAGCAAAAATGGCAGGGAATGCTTTCTGAGCTTTGTATTACAGCCCAAAGGGTCCCTCCAGACCCTGGAATATGCTGGGGAAGGATCCTCCTTTTTTGTTCATTATTATTATGGTATTTGTTAAGTGCTTACTATGTGCCAAACACTGTTCTAGGCGCTGGGGTAGAGATACAATAAGGTTGGACACAGTCCGTCCCACATGGGGCTCATAGTGCTACGTAGGAAGGAGACTAGGTATTTAATCTTCATTTTAGAGTTGAGGAAACTGAGGCACAGAGAAGCTAAGTGACTTGCTCAAGGTGATGCAGCAAGCAACTGGCAGAGCTGGGATTAGAACCCAGGTCTCCAGATTCCTAGGTCCGTTCCCTTTCCACTATGTCACGCTGCCTCCTTTTAATCAGGAATGAGTTCCTGTCAGTCATGAGCTTATGTTTTAATGGGAAGAGCACAGACTTGGGAGTCAGAGGACATGGGTTCTAACCCAGCCTCCTCCACTTGTCTGCTGTGTGATCTTTGGCAAGTCACTTTGCTTCTCTGTGTCTCAGTTACCTCATCTGTAAAATGGGGATAAAGACTGTGACCTCCACGTGGGACAACCTGATTACCTTGTATCTACCCCAGTGCTTAGAACAGTCCTTGGCACATAGTAAGTGCTTAACAAACACTGTCATTATTATTATTACTACCTTGGTCAGTCTTCTGTGGTGGGTTCCATGAGGTAGACAAGCATCATTCACGCCTTCAGGAGAAAAGTTATTTCAACAACGCTCTCAAAGGCCAACTCTTGGGGGTCATGGGGTGGTGGTGGTGGGGATATAGAGGGGACATCAACTCTGATCCACCCAACTGGTCCTTCCAGAGTCTCCCCGGAAAGTGAGATGCTCAGATGGGGAGGGCAGGCTGCAGCAGCCCTGCATTCCCCCCATTCTCTTGTAGGGTGAGCTGACACGTTTTCCCGGGACAGTCACCCCATCTCCTGAGAGGTCCTGGTTCCATGCCCCATTCTTATCTCACTAGGCCCCAGTGTTTGGGAAATCCAGTCGGCAACAAAGATGTTGACATGGATACCAACCCCAAGTGGGCACTGTCCACTGGCACCACGCTAACTCCGCAAGCCCCCACGTGTCCGCACCCGTTTCCTCTCACTTCCCTAGCCGGCTCCTCTCTGCCGCTCTCCTTTCACTCAGGGAGACCTGGATAAGGTGAAAGGGCCAATTCACGGTTTATGTTTGCTTCATCAGCTCCCTGTCCCGTTGGTCACGCCCTGCATGGCAGACAAAGCCAATGGGCTTGGGAAACAGCAAGCCACACAAAGACTTGCCTGTCAGCCTGCTGAGGGAGTTCACCAAAACAAGATCCAAAGCCCTTAAGTCAATCAAAGGTGGTAGTGGGAGAAAGAGAAAGCCAGGGTGGGTGAGAGGGCTCTCTCTGTTGCACACAGTAACTGACATGGCTCACAGCTGCCCTCCTTTCTCTGCTCCCCACAGGCATCCAGGACTGGGAGACCAATCCAGCCTCAATCACCGGGATTTGGGACTGAACCACCCACTCCTCTTTGTCCTGAGTGCTTGGGATGCTGGGGGTGAGTGGGGTGCTGGATACAGCTTTAAACAGCTAGACGTGTGCTGGTAACAAGAGCAGAGAGCTGCAGTTTGATGCTGTTCTCCTCCAGCACGGCCTAACTGGCTGTTTTTCCAGGCTGGTCCAATGCCACTCAGCTGGGCTATGCCCACTCCAGTCCCTCCCGAGAGGCTAACTGGTACACGGAGATGTGTGCTGAAAGGAGCGGGAACATTCTGTGAAATGATGACCCGCTTTGAACTTGGTATCACTCTGACATCACCACCAATGTGGAGATTTTATCCGGGTGGGTGTGTTACCCCATGTAACAGATGATCCCTTCCACATCATGTGCATGACCCCTCACATCCAATCCGTCACCAAACCCTGCCGGTCTCAACTCCATAACATCGCCAAGATCCACCCTTCCCTCTCCATCCAAACTGCTACCTTGCTGGTTCAATCTCTTATCCTCTCCTGACTGGATTAAAGCATCAGCCTCCTCTCTGATCTCCCATCCTCCTGTCTCTCCCCACTTCAGTCTATACTTCACGCTGCTGCCTGGATCCTCTTGGTGCAGAAATGTTATGGGCACGTTACTCCCCTCCTCAAAAATCTCCAGCGGCTGCCAGTCAACCTACGCATAAAGCAAAAACTCCTCACTCTCGGCTTCAAGGCTCTCCATCACCTCGCCCCCTCCTACCTCACCTCCCTTCTCTCCTTCTACAGCCCAGCCCGCACCCTCCGCTCCTCTGCCACTAACCTCTTCACTGTACCTCACTCTCACCTGTCCCGCCGCCGACCCCCGGCCCACGTCCTCCCCCTGGCCTGGAATGCCCTCCCTCCGCACATCCACCAAGCTAGCTCTCTTCCTTGATTCAAAGCCCTACAGAGAGCTCACCTCCTCCAAGAGGCCTTCCCAGACTGAGCCCCCTTTTCCTCTTCTCTTCCCCATCGCCCCCCACCCTACCTCCTTCCCCTCCCCACAGCACCTGTATATATGTTTGCACAGATTTATTACTCTATTTGACTTGTACATATTTACTATTTATTTCGTTAATGATGTGCATCTAGCTTTAATTCTATTTGTTCTGACAACTTGACACCTGTCCACATGTTTTGTTTTGTTGTCTGTCTCCCCCTTCTAGACTGTGAACCCGTTGTTGGGTAGGGACCGTCTCTATATGTTGCCAACTTGTATATCCCAAGCACTTAGTACAGTGCTCTGCACACAGTAAGCGCTCGATAAATATGATTGAATGAATGAATGAATGAGGACTGGTATTGAAACTACTTCCTTCCCTGTCTCCTGGCTTTGCAATGCTCTCGCAGCTTAAGACACTGCAGCAAAGGTTAGCCCATTTCTAATCCCTGTGGTCTTCTGCTCCTGTCTTCCAAACGAGCACGGCAATGCCATGATGCCTGAGGTTTGGTGGTGATGTGCCTTCAAAGTATTTCTTCTGTCTGATCTATCAAGGTTAACCCCATTTTGGCTCCCCAGAGAGTGATGGTTTGTCCATTGTCTCTCCAGGGTGCTGTCCACCAAAGACGTGATGTCATGGGTGCTGTTTTGACGGTCCGTCTGCAATCGGGGTCTTCACTCTTACTGTCCCCTCTCCTTTTTTTAAGGTATTTGTTAAGCACTTACTGTGTGCCAGGCACTGAACTAAGTACTAGGGTAGATGCACTGGGGTAGATACAAGATAATCAGGTTGGACACAGTCTTTATCCCCATTTTACAGATGAGGTATCCGAGGCACAAAAAAGTGGAGTCATTTGCCCAAGGTCACAGAACAGACAAGTGACGGAGCTGGGATCAGAACCCAGGTCCTTCTGATTCCCAGGCCCGTGCTCTATCCATTGGGATGCACTGCCCCACCTCCCATCAATTTATATTAAGATACTTCTGCAGGCTGTTAGCCCCTAATATTTTAGAATTAACAGCTCAGGCATCTTGCTCTAGGACACCGAAACTAATGACGTTTCACCTCCTGTCAATGCAGTGTGGAAGCAAGCAGAAAAACCCCATTGAGCTTTCCTCTGTAGGAATAAAGGACAGAAGGAAGCTTCCTTTCCAACTAAGGACATGAGAGTTGAATTCCTGCAGCCTGGCATTCAGGGCGCTCTAGCTTGACTGTAAGCTCGTTGAGGGCAGTGATCATGTCTTCCCTCTATTGCCACTTCAGGTCTTCTGCATTACCTGGGCACTTGGGTACTCACGCTGCCCCATAGCATTTGTGTCCAGTTCTTTACACGCTTTTCCTTCCTAGAATGTATTTTAGTACCTGCCTCCCACCTCACCTGTAAGATCCCTGAGGACACGGATCATATCACTTCAGCGTCACCTAAGCACCGGAGTAGTTTCCCAAGTGTTCGGTACAATTCTCTGCACACAGTAGGTGCTCAAATATTATGGATCCATCGAGTGACTGGGGGCTAAGGAGGCTCAGAAGGGGGGCACCCTCCCATCTCGACATGAATCAACTCACAGAGCTCCCCTCAGTGCAGTGTGGCTTAGTGGGTAGAGCACGGGCCTGGGAGTCAGAAGGATCTGGGTTCTAATCCCAGATTGGCCATTTGTCTGCTGTGTGACCTTGAGCAAGTCACCTAACTTCTCTGTGCCTCATTTACCTCATCTATAACATGGGGGTTAAGACTGTGAGCCCACCCTGGGGCAGGGATTGTGTGTGACCTGATTTGTTTGTACCCACACCTGCGCTTAGAACAGTGCTTGGCATATGTTAAGTGCCTAACAAATTCATTCATTCATTCAATTATATTTATTGAGTGCTTATTGTGAGCAAAGCACTGTACTAAGCACTTGGAAGACTACAATGGGTTATAATCCTGGTTTCGCCACATGTCTGCTATTTGACCTCTGGCAAGTCACTTAACTTCTCAGTGTCTCAGGTACCTCATCTGTAAAATGGGAATTGAGACTATGAGCCCCAGGTGGGACAGGGACTGTGTCCAACCTGATTACCTTGAATCAGTGCTAGGGACATATTAAGCAGGTAACAAATACCATAATAATAATGTAACTATTATTACAACATACCACATTTATGATGATGATGATGATTATTAAATAGTAGAGTTATCCTAAGCCCTGTCCAGGTGCACAGTAAACCAAGGCTTTAGTGTGGCCAGGCCTGTTGTCTGTCTCCCCCTTCTAGACTATGAGCCTGTTGTTGGGTAAGGGCCGTCTCTATATGTTGCCAACTTGTACTTCCCAGGAGCTTAGTATAGTGCTCTGCACACAGTAAGCGCTCAATAAATATGAATGAATGAGTGAATGAATGAATGAATGAACGGGGGCTGCCGGCATCCCAGGCTGGAGAGGGCAGTGGGCTCAGTCCAATAGCGGCGGGATGACGTGATAGCTCTTGACAGCGGAAGCGGAGTGAATAGCCACCATGGGGATGTAAAGTTGACGAACAAAGACACATTAATGGGCAGCTGGTGAAAGGCGAGATTCCCCCGTCCCTGTCGAGGGCTTGCTCTACCGGGCATTCCAACTGGAAGAGGCCAGTGCAGCCCAGCCGTGGCAATACAATTACCCAATCTAATGCATGACGCGAAACCGGGATCTCGATTACTCAATTCATTACGGTTCTCTGAGCGGCTGCTCTCCCAGGGAGGTGCTTGCCCTCCCTCACTGGCCAGACCATCAGACGGCTCTTCTTCTGTCCTGCTCACCCCCAACAGAGCCTCCAAAGGACCAGCCAGAGTTGGGCTCTGCCTGGGTCTTAACCGTGGAGCGGTGCACATTTATTGTTGCATTGTACTCTCCCAAGTGTACTAAGGTACAGTGCTCTGCACACAGTAAGCGCTCAATAAGTACAATCTTATGAATGAATGGGCGGGTCCGAAAAGGTCCACAACTCGTATCCAAATACTAACCAGGCGGGATCTCTCAGACAAGCCCCCTCCCCGCCAAAAACCTCCCTGCTCCAGACCAGGACCCTCAGGATTGGGTCTCTGCCCTCCAAGGGCTGCTGTTTCATCAGATATTTGCCTTTTCCCATTGCACAACTGAATGTGAGGTTAAGGCCACACAGACTGCTGCAGAGATTAGATGTTCACAACCAGCTCTCTGCCTATTCAGCAGTCTCAGGTTTGGGAAGACCTCACCTTTAAATTCCCTCCCCTGCAGCAAAGCCGAACTCCAGCCTCCGCATCACCCAAGCCTGCGTGGAAGGTTGCTTACTTTGTCTCCCCCGCGTTGTCTGGAATCGCTTATGGCAAAACCAAATCATGAGAGACAAGGGAAAATCTATTGCCCCAGCCTGGGGGACAGAGAGGGAGGGTGAGACTTGCTTTAGATCCCCTTCCTGGGCTGAATCTGCCTCTGATCCATTTCCAAAGACTACAACACTGCAACAGTGGATCACTCGTCACTCCATCAGCAGGGTTATGCTGAGTTTTGCAGTAAGTTTTAATTAACGACTTAGATTATGTAACTTAGTCCCTTTCCCTGCCCACCTGAAAGTGTTTGATTTGTAAGTGTCTTCCCCTTTCCTCAACCTTAACTCCATGACAGTGACCCAGATTCAAGGCAAGCTAATCACTCCCGTTTTACACATTGGGAGTATTGAGGTCCAGGGAGGTGGAGGCCTGTCCTGTCTCATGACAAAGCTGGCCTTATCCAGGTTCCTTTCATTCATTCATTCAGTCGTATTTATTGAACGCTTACTGTGTGCACTGTACTAAGCGCTTGGGAAGTACAAGTCGGCAACATATAGAGATGGTCCCTACCCAACAACGGACTCACAGTCTAGAAGGGGGAGACAGACAACAAAACAAAACATGTAGACGGGTTTATCCTGCACCCATTAATAACATCGCTCCCTGAAAGGGAATTTCACTACTGGCTAAGCCAAAAGCTTGCAGGCCCAGACACCTGAAAATCCAGTCTGCTCACGGGTGGAGTGTGTATGTGTGTGTGAGGGGGGGAGGTGGGTGGGGGGGATAACTCAGTGAACAGACCTGCTGATTTAACTGCCGCCTAGACTTATCCCTCCCAGGCCCCGGGCCAGCAATCCCATTTCCAGGAAAAGAAGGGAGATCGGTCCCTGGCCTTGAATACTCTCGATTAGACAGTAAAGAGGGGGACAACAGGGCCTTTGACCAGATCAATTCAGAGGTCTGAATGAAACCATGTTACCCTGTTGAGTTTGGGGTGGACTGGGGGTGGGGAGACACTTAAAGAAACAAGCCCAAACCCTACTTCACTGTTCTGGAAGCAGTATGGAGAAGCAGTGTGGCCTATTGGATAGAGCGAGGGTCATAGAGTCAGAAGGACCTGGGCTCTGATCCTGACTCCGACATTTGTCTGCAGTGTGACATTGGGCAAGTGACAACGTCTCTGTTCCTCAGTCACCTCATCTGTAAAATGGGGATTACATTCCTGTTCTTTCTCCCCCCCGCCCCCTTAGATTATGAGATATGGACTGTGCCCAACCTGTTTACCTTGTATTGACCCTTGTGCTTAGTACAGTGCCTGGCACATAGTAAACACTTAAATACCATAAAAAAGCAGCATGGTCCAGTGGAAAGAGCCCATACCTGGGAGTCATGAGACCTGGATTCTAATCCCAGTTATGAGATACTGGGTGATTTACTTGGCTTCTCTGCACCTCAGATTCCTAATCTGTAAAATGGGGATTAAATTCCTGTTCTCTCTGCCCCTTAGATTGAGAACTCCAGTCACATAGTTTGATCATTTTGTATCAACCCCAGTGCTTAACCTGTATTAATAACTTTTATCAGGGACAAAGTACAGACATGTACTTCTATTGTAGACATGTACATACATACAAGTGCTGTTAGGTGTGCAATTGGTGTGCACATCACCAATTTTGGAACCCACTCATTTCCCTGGGGAAGGGGGGAAAAGGAGAATCGCTCCCACAAGAGCAGTCATTAAACATTAGTTCGGGATGCTTTTGAATCCCAGCTCCCTGGCAAGGCACTCTCCTTAGCCCCCAAAAGGTCCTTTAAGCCCACCAAAACTGCAGCAGGATCCTTTTGCCGCTTCAAGGATGAAACCCCCGACGCTGGGTGTCTCCTGCAGGAGATGGTTCAGAAAGGTTGGCGCTGGTTTTACTGTCGAATCGCACAGGACGATTTGGGCGTGGGGTGCTTTGTCCCCCAGTTCATTCATTCATTCAATCGTATTTATTGAGCGCTTACTGTGTGCAGAGCACTGTACTAAGCGCTTGGGAAGTACAAGTTGGCAACATATAGAGACGGTCCCTATCCAACAGTGGGCTCACAGTCCCCTTTCTCTCCCCCGCCCTTCCTTCGTGCACCCTTGGGACCCTGGGAGAGCTGGCACGAGCCCCGGGCGTGGGAATGAATTGTTTGGCAGTTCTAAGCTGAAGATCGCAATTGGAAAAGGAACGAGTCCGGGCATCTTCTCCGGGCAATCCGGGGATGGGGAGGGGGTGCTGCTAAGCTCCGATCATTTCATTGTCAACCTGTTCCTGGGGGGAACCCACCTGCTCGCCCCTTCCCAATAAACGATCCTCGGTTTCTGGAAGGAAGCTCAAGTAGGGCGGGCTGGAGGTAAACCTGTCTGGACCTCCAGCAAGTCATCTTGGGGTTGGTCCTCTCTCCACTCTGCTTGGTTTTGAGGTGGGGAGAGGAGAGGCCGGAACCCCGGCAGCCTCAAATAAAAACAACCTGCTCTTTCCAGGATCGATACTCCGAAAAGAGGAGAGCCATAAACCTGCAGATTTACTGAGCCAGGGGCTCCCAGGGGATGAAATTACTGCTCCCAGAGCCAAACATCCATTTGCCAAACAATTCATTCCCACGCCCAGGGCTCGTGCAAGCTCTCCCAGGGTCCCAAGGGTGCAGGAAGGAAGGGTGGGGTAGATAAAGGGGATAATAATGATAATAATGATGGTATTTGTTAAGCGCTTACTATGTGCAAAGCACTATTCTAAGCGCTGGGGAGGTTACAAGGTGATTAGAGAAGCAGCGTGGCTCAGTGGAAAGAGCCCGGGCTTTGGAGTCAGAGGGCATGGGTTCGAATCCCGACTCCGCCACATGTCTGCTGTGTGACCTTGGGCAAGTCACTTCACTTCTCTGAGCCTCAGTTACCTCATCTGTAAAATGGGGATTAAGACTGTGAGCCCCAAGTGGGACAACTTGATCACCTTGTATCCCCCCCCCAACGCTTAGAACAGTGCTCTGCACATAGTAAGCGCTTAACAAATGCCATCGTTATTATTATTATTATTATCAGGTTGTCCCACGGGGGACTCACAGTCTTCATCCCCATTTTACAGATGAGGTAACTGAGGCACAGAGATGTTAAATGACTTGCCCAAAGTCACACAGCTGACAGTTGGCGGAGCCGGGATTTGAACCCATGACCTCTGACTCCAAAGCCTGTGCTCTTGCCACTGAGCCACGCTGATGCCCCCACCCACCTTAACCTCTTATTTTTATGGTATTTAAGCGTTACTATATGCCAGGCACTGTTCTAAGTGCTGGGATAGATACAAGGTAATCAGGTTGGGACAGTCCATAGCCCACTTGGGGCTCACAGTCATAATCCCCATTTTACACTGTAAACCCTAGACCATAAATTCGTTGTGGGTAGGGAATAATAATAGCAATAATGATGGCATTTGTTAAGCACTTACTATGTGCCAGGCAGCGCTCACAGCAGGGCTTGGCGCATGGTAAGCGCTTAACAAACACCATCATTATTATTATTACTAAGCGTTGGGATGGGTATAAGCAAATCTATTTGGCCGCAGTCCATGTCCCAAACGGGGTTCACATTCATTCATTCATTCATTCAATCTTATTTATTGAGCGCTTACTGTGTGCAGAACACTGTACTAAGCGCTTGGGAAGTACAAGTTGGCAACATACAGAGACGGTCCCTACTCAACAGCGGGCTCACGGTCTAGAAATTCTTCATCCCCATTTTACAGATGAGGGAACGGAGGCCCAGAGAAGTGAAGCGACTTGCCCAAGGCCACACAGCAGTCAAGCGGCAGAGCCGGGATTAGAACCCATGACCTATGCTGCCACCTTGTACTTCCCAAGCGCTTAGTACAGTGCTCTGCACACAGTAAGCGCTCAATAAATATGATTGATTGATTGGATCCCCGGCCCAGGCTCTATCCGCTATGCCACGCTGCTCCTCTATCATAATAACAATGATAATAATAGTGGTATTTGTTAAGCGCCTACTGTAATAACGATGGTATTTGTTAAGCGCTTACTATAATAATGATGGTATTTGTTAAGCGCTTCATCATCATCAATCGTATTTATTGAGAGCTTACTGTGTGCAGAGCACTGTACTAAGCGCTTGGGAAGTACAAGTTGGCAACATATAGAGACAGTACCTACCCAACAGTGGGCTCACAGTCTAAAAGCGCTTATTAGTAGTAATGATAATAACGGTATTTGTTAAGCGCTTACTATAATAATGATGGCATTTGTTAAGCGCTTAATTTATTTTTGTATTGTATTGTAAGCTATTTATTGTTGTATTGTGCGAGCGCTCAGTAATCACGATCTTAATAATAATAACAGCGGCACCGGTTAAGCGCTTACCGTGTGCCAGGCACTGTGCTAAGCGCTGGGGTGGATACAAGGAAAGGGGGTTGGCCACAGTCCCTGTCCCACCCGGGGCTCCCAGGCTGACCCCCGTTTGACAGATGAGGTCACTGAGGCCCAGAGAAGGGAAGTGACTTGTCCAAGGCCACCCAGCGGACAAGTGGCGGGGCCGGGAGGGGGACCCCTGACCTTCTGCCGCCCGGGACCGGGCTCCACCCCCCCCCCACCCCCACCGGCTGCACTCCGACTGAAGCTTACGGAGGAGGGAAACTGAGGCACCGAGAAGTGACCCGTCCAAGGTCTCCACGCCCCGGGTACTCACCGCCTCGTTCGGCTCGCCCGTCCTGCCGCCCGCCCGCCGCCGCCGAGACCGCCGCCGCCGAGACCGCCGCCGAAACCCCGCAGCCCGCGCCAGCCAATCAGCGGAGCCGCCCGGGGCCCGGGCCGCGCCGCGCGCACGCTGATTGGCCCCGCGGAACACCGAGGGGCGGGGCCGGGGTGGGGCGGGCCAATGGGAGAGGGGGGCGAGCCGGGGAGCCGCCGCCCCGCCCACTCCGGGACCTTAAAGGGACAGGAGAGCGCCACGACGGTATTTGTGAAGCGCTTACTATAATAATGATGGTATTTGTGAAGCGCTTACTACCACTAATAATGATAATAATAGCGGTGTTTGTTAAGCCCTTACTATAATAATGATGGTATTTGTTACGCGCTTACTACTACTACTAGAAGCAGCATGGTTCAGTGGAAAGAGCCCTGGGCTTTGGAGCCAGGGGTCATGGGTTCGAATCCCGGCTCTGCCAATTGTCAGCTGGGTGACTTTGGGCAAGTCACTTAACTTCTCTGGGCCTCAGTTCCCTCATCTGGAAAATGGGGATTAAGACTGTGAGCCCCCCGTGGGACAACCTGATCTCCTTGTAATCTCCCCAGCGCTTAGTACAGTGCTTTGCACATAGTATGAGCTTAATAAATGCCATTATTATTATTATTATTACTACTAATAATAATAGTGATATTTGTTAAGCCCTTACTATAATAATGATGGTATTTGTTAAGCACTTATTAATAGTAATGATAATAATGGTATTTGTTAAGCACTTACTATAATAATAATAGTACTTGTTAAGCGCTTATTAATAATAATGATAATGATAGTGGTATTTGTTAAGCTCCTACTATAATAACGATGGTATTTGTTAAGCGTTTACTATAATAATGACGGTACTTGTTAAGTGCTTATTAATAATAATGATAATAATGGTATTTGTTAAGTGCTTACTATAATAATGATGGTATTTGTTAAGCGTTTAATAATAATAATAATGATAATAATAGTGGTATTTGTTAAGCACCTACTATAATAACGATGGTATTTGTTAAGTGCTTATTATAATAATGATGGTATTTGTTAAGCGCTTATTAATAATAATGATAATAATAGTATTAAGCGCTTACTATAATAATGATGGTATTTGTTATGTGCTTACTACTAATAATAATAATAGTAGTGATATTTGTTAAGCTCTTACTATAATAATGATGGTATTTGTTAAGTACTTATTAATAATAATGATAATAATGGTATTTGTTAAGCACTTACTATCATAATGATGGTATTTGTTAAGCACTTATTAATAATAATAATGTTAATAATAGTGGTATTTGTTATGCGCCTACTATAATAACGATGGTATTTGTTAAGCGCTTACTATAATGATGGTATGTGTTAAGCACTTATTAATAGTAATGATAATAATGGTATTTGTTAAGCGCTTACTATAATAATGATGGTATTTGTTAAGCACTTATTAATAATAATAATAATGATAATAATAGTGGTATTTGTTAAGCACTTACTATAATAATGATGATATTTGTTAAGCGCTTACTATAATAATGATGGTACTTGTTAAGTGCTTATTAATAATAATGATAATAATGGTATTTGTTAAGTGCTTACTATAATAATGATGGTATTTGTTAAGCGTTTAATAATAATAATAATGATAATAATAGTGGTATTTGTTAAGCACCTACTATAATAACGATGGTATTTGTTAAGTGCTTATTATAATAATGATGGTATTTGTTAAGCGCTTATTAATAATAATGATAATAATAGTATTAAGCGCTTACTATAATAATGATGGTATTTGTTATGTGCTTACTACTAATAATAATAATAGTAGTGATATTTGTTAAGCTCTTACTATAATAATGATGGTATTTGTTAAGTACTTATTAATAATAATGATAATAATGGTATTTGTTAAGCACTTACTATCATAATGATGGTATTTGTTAAGCACTTATTAATAATAATAATGATAATAATAGTGGTATTTGTTATGCGCCTACTATAATAACGATGGTATTTGTTAAGCGCTTACTATAATGATGGTATGTGTTAAGCACTTATTAATAGTAATGATAATAATGGTATTTGTTAAGCGCTTACTATAATAATGATGGTATTTGTTAAGCACTTATTAATAATAATAATGATAATAATAGTGGTATTTGTTAAGCACTTACTATAATAATGATGATATTTGTTAAGCACTTACTATAATAATGATGGTATTTGTTAAGCCCTTACTAATAATAATAATGGTATTTGTTAAGCACTTACTATAATAATGATGGTATTTGTTAAACGCTTACTACTACTAATGATAATGGTGGTGTTTGTTAAGCCCCTACTATAATAATGATGGTATTTGTTAAGCGCTTACTATAATAATGATGGTATTTGTTAAGTGCTTACTACTACTAATAATAATAATGGTATTTGTTAAGCACTTACTAGTATTACTACTACTAATAATAATGGTATCTGTTAAGCACTTGCTAATAATAATAATGACATTTGTTAAGTGCTTACTATAATAATGATGGTATTTGTTAAGCTCTTATTACTACTACTACTACTACTAATAATAATAATGGCAATTGTTAAGCACTTATTATGAGCCAAGTACTGTTCTAAGCGCTGGGGGAGATGCAAGGTAATCAGGTTGTCCCACGCTGAGCTCACAGTCTTCATCCTCATTTGACAGATGAGGTCACTGAGGTCCAGAGAAGTTAAGCAGTTTGCCCAAGGTCACACAGAAGACATGTGGCAGACCAGAATTAAAACTCACGACCTCTGACTCTCAAGCCCTCACTCTTGCCACTGAGCCACGCTGCTTTGGCGCTGCAAGTTTGCCTGTCTACTTGTTTTGATGTATGTACAACTATAATTCTATTCATTGATATTGATGCTATTGATGCCTGTCCACTTGTTTTGATTTATATACATCTATAATTCTATTTATTGATGTTGATGCTATTGATGCCTATCTACTTGTTTTGATGTCTGTCTCCCCCCTTCTAGACTGTGAGCCCGCTGTGAGCAGGGATTGTCACCCTTTGTTGCTGAATTGTCCTTACATTCATTCATTCACTCAATCGCATTTATTGAGCGCTTACTGTGTGCAGAGCACTGTACTAAGTGCTTGGGAAGCACAAGTTGGCAACATGTAGAGACGGTCCCTACCCAACAGTGGGCTCACAGTCTAGAAGGGGGAGACAGGCAACAAAAAACAAAACATATTAACAAAATAAAATAACCAAGCACTGAGTAAGTACAGTGCTCTGCACACAGTAAGCAGTCCTTAAATGTGAGCCCATCTTCTGGACTGTGAGCCCGTGGTTGGGTAGGGACCGTCTTTATATGTTGCCGATTTGTACTTCCCAAGCGCTGAGTACAGTGCTCTGCACAAAGTAAGCACCCAATAAATACCATTGAATGAATGAATTAATACGATCGAATGAATGTATGAGGCTGGCTGTGGCTTTGTTGCAGGCATGGTTGGGGAAAGGCTTCTGGATGGAGCCCTGCAGCGGACCCCGGGCCGGTCCTCGCACTGGCCCCTGTCCAGCCCAGCCCAGCCCAGTCCAGGCCAGGGATCCGTGCATTTGCACAACCTCCCTCTCCTATCACCCCACCACTGCCCCTGCACACTCCAATCCCACAAACCCCCTCTCCCCGCCTGCAGGGCCCACAAAGTGCTGGGAACTCGGAGCCTCTCACAATTTATAATCATTTGTTAATTCAATCGTATTTATGGAGCGTTTACTGTGTGCAGAGCACTGTACTAAGCGCTTGGAAAGTACAATTCAGCAACAGAGACAATCCCTGCCCACTAGGGGCTCACTGTCCTGTATATATAATAATAATAATAGTAATAATAATGACATTTGTTAAGCACTTACTATGTGCAAAGCACTGTTCTAAGCGCTGGGGAGGTTACAAAGTGATCAGGTTGTCCCATGGGGGGCTCCTAGCCTTAATCCCCGTTTTACAGATGAGGTAACTGAGGCCCAGAGAAGTTAAGTGACTTGCCCAAAGTCACACAGCTGACAATTGGCAGAGCTGGGCTTTGAACCCATGACCTCTGACTCCAAAGCCGGCGCTCTTTCCACCGAGCCAGGCTGTATATATGTTTGTACAGTTTTATTACTCTATTTATTTTACTTGTACATATTTACTATTCTATTTGTTTCAATGATGTGCTTCTAGCTTTACTTCGATTTATTCTGATAACTTGACACCTGCCCACATGTTTTGTTTTGTTGTCTGTCTCCCTCTTCTACACTGTGAGCCGGTTGTTGGGTAGGGACCGTCTCTATATGTTGCCAACTTATATTTTCCAAGTGCTTAGTACAGTGCTCTGCACACAGTAAGCGCTCAATAAATACGATTGAATGAATGAATGAAAAAGAAGGGGGGAGACAGGCGTCAAAACAAGTGAATGGGCATCAATAGCATCAATATGAATAAATATGAATTATAGATGTATACACATCCTTAATATAGAGTAATTACATATAGGCACAAGTGCTATGGGGCGGGGAGGTGGGTAGAACAAAGGGAGCGAGTCGGGGCGATGGGGAGGGGAGGGGGAGCAGAGGAAAAGGGGGGTTAGTCTGGAAAGGCCTCCTGGAGGAGGTGAGCCTTCAGCAGGGCTTTGAAGGGGGGAAGTGTGATTGTTTATCATCACAAAACACCAAGCCCCTCGATCCCTGCTCATTGCACGTATTAGCACTTCCAGCCCCAAGGGATTCTTTCCCAAACCTAATAATAACAATAATAATAATGGTACTTGTAAAACGTTTACTATGTGCCAGGCACTGTTTTAAGAGCTGGGCTCACTTCATAATCACCAGAAAAACGCCAAGCCCCTCGATCCCTGGACACTGGACATATTAGCTCTTCCAGCCCCAAGGGATTCTTTCCCGAACATAATAATAATAATAATAGTTAGCATTTGTTAAGCACTTACTATGTGCCAGGCACTATTTTAAGCGCTGCTGTAGATAATTGGGTTGGACACAGTCCCCGTCCCACATAGGCTCACAGCCTTAATCCCCATTTTACAAACGAGGAAGCTGAGGCACAGATAAGTGAAGTGATCTGCCCAAGGGCACACAGCAGACAAGTGGCGGAGGTAGGATTTGATCCGGATTAGAACCCATGACCTTCTAACTCCCAGGACTGTGCTCTATCCACTAGCCCGTGCTGCTTCTCTAACCTAAGCTGCAGCAGGAAGGGCATATATAAGATAAAAGGAAGAACTTCTAGCTGAAAATGTTTAAAAATACTGGAAGAATTTGGTTTGGGAGGTCTAGCTAATTTTTTATCTATCCTCCTTGACGGTTCTGCCCGCCCCTCCCATACCACCGAACTGGGGATGTCCTCTATGACCTGTTAAGGATCCATTAAATAAACAAACAAAACCATCACAAACAAAACTTCCCGCAAATTAACAACTGCCTTTTGTTTGGGGCTTGCTATTGTTAAGAGGAAATTGTTTAGAAAACTGTCTGGAGCAAAAGCCTGCAGTCAACATTCTTATTTTAGAGTTTATAGATTCTCTTTCAGATTAGGAAAACCAATACTCTCAAATCTGTCTGTTTCTTATACTGTATACTGTCCATCACTGAAACTCTAGCTTACACAGTCAGGCAGAACAAATTAATCTAAAAAACAACCATATCAAGGTACATTTGAGATGGATCTGAGAAGCATTTGAGAAGTACACATTTGATCACATTTGAGAAGCAGCGTGGCCTAGTTGATAGAGCACTGGCCTGGGAGTCAGATGGACCTGGGTTCTAATCCCTGCTCCTCTACTTGCCTGCTCTGTGACCTTGGGCAAGTCACTTAACATATCTGTGCCTCAATTACCTCATCTGTATAATGGGGATTAAGACTGTGAGCCCACTTGGGACATAGACTATGTCTAACATGATTGTTATTGTTTCCTTATGCTGTCGAGTCGTGTACGACCCATAGCGATGCCACGGACACATCTCTCCCAGAACGCCCCACCTCCATCTGCAATCGTTCTGGTAGTGGATCCATAGAGTTTTCTTGATAAAAATACGAAAGCGGTTTACCACTGCCTCCTTCAGCACAGTAAACCTGAGTCTCCGTCCTCAACTCTCTCCCATGCTGCTGCTGCCTAGCGCAGGGGAGTTTTGATTTGTAGCAGATTGCCTTCCACTCA
This sequence comes from Tachyglossus aculeatus, assembly GCF_015852505.1. Classification (NCBI taxonomy): domain Eukaryota; kingdom Metazoa; phylum Chordata; class Mammalia; order Monotremata; family Tachyglossidae; genus Tachyglossus; species Tachyglossus aculeatus. The sequence continues at coordinate 98,808,170 of NC_052070.1, forward strand.
CTAGCCACTGCCCAAACTAGGAATGGAATGGGTAGGCCTCTGCTTGACTCTCCCTCCCATAGTCGAGACTGGTAGAGTACTGGAAACTCTCCAGATACGACCCTGAGAGGAGCTAACCAGATTATCTTGTATTTATCCCAGTGCTTGGCACATAGGAAGCGCTTAACAAATACCTTAAAAAATTTTTCTTCTTTATCACCCCCTCCTCTGCCATTATCACCATTATCTGGTGATAATCTGGTGATAATTATTATCTGGTGATAATATCTCTTTCCTTTCTTCTCCATTCAAACTGCTAACACGTTAATACGATCACTCATCCTATCCCTCCTGGATTACTGCATCAGCCTCCTTGCTGGCCTCCTGGCCTTCTATCTCTCCCCACTCCATTCAATACTTCACTTTGCTGACTACATCATTTTTCTATAAAAATATTCAGGACATGTGCCCCCCCCCCCCCAAAAAAAAAACTCCAGTAGTCGCCCATCTACCTCCTTATTATACAAAAACTCCTCATGATTGGCTTTAAAACACTCTCTCACCCTGCCCCCTCTTACCTCACTTCTCTCTTTTACAATCCAGCCCACATACCTCTCTCCTCTAGTGTTAACCTTTTCACTGTGCCTCCATCTCACCTGTCTTGCTGCCAACTGCTAGCCCATGTCCCTCCTCTGGCCTGGAACCCCCTCCTTCCTCAAAGCTGATGGGCAATTTCTCTCCCCCCATTCAAAGTGTTATTGAAGGCACACCTCCTCCAAGAGGCCTTCCCAGAGTAAGCCCCACTTTTCCTCATCTCCCATTCCCTTCTGCATCACTCTGACTTGTTCCCTTTGCTCTTCTCCCCGTCCCAGCCCCTCACTACTTAGGTACATATCTGTAATTTTATTTATTTGTGTTAGGGTTTGCCTCTCCCTCTGTAGACTGTGAGCTCGTTGTGGGCAGGGAATATCACTGTTTATTGTTGTATTAAACTTACAGTGGTCTGCACACAGTAAGCACTTAATAAATACAATTGATCGAATGAATGAATAGAATAGAAGAGTACAATACAACAGAGTTCAGAGACTCATTCCTTGCCCTCTAGGAATTAGGGATAGGGGAAATAACAGAGGGGCAATTCCCATGGTTCAATTGCTTGGTTCTTTTTAAATTCATACCACATACCAAGCACTGTTCTAAGCACTGGAGTAGATACAAGGTAATCAGGTTGGACACAGTCCCTGTCCCACATAGGGCTCACACTCTTAATCCCCATTTTACAGATGAGGGAACTGAGGCCCAGTGAAGTGACTTGCCCAAGGTCACACAGCAGACATGTGGAGGAGCCGGGATTAGAACTCATGACCTGACTCCCAGGCCCATATTTTATCCACTAAGCCATGCTGCTTCATCTAGTGATCAGTGACTCCTGTGTGAGTTCTGATGAACCAACCACCATCTGTGCTACCCAAGAGCCAGAGAAAGCCAGCCTGAAAATGTCTCTGGGGAAAGTGCCAACTTTCCCACTAGCCAACTTGTACTTCCCAAGCACTTAGTACAGTGCTCTGCACACAGTAAGGGCTCAATAAATACGATTGATTGAATGAATGAATGAATGAATGAATGAAAGTGGCTCAGGGAGCCTGGTGACCGGGCAGTAGGGTGACAGAGAGCAAATCCCCAGGGGTCTACATGATGAAAGGAGTCCCAAGGCAGCAGATACAGGCTTAACCTTCCTTTATGTTCCTTCTCCTTCCAGGAAATAGGCTTTTAGAAAGTTAAAAAAAAAATCAATCACCCCTTCCCCACATGGCCATAAAGCCACCTGCTCCCAGGGCAGTGGATCCCACCAGACTGTGATTTCAACCTCTTTTCATCCTGATGTCAGCGGGGACCTCACAGGACACAAAGGAAGGTGGGACATGTCAGAGCCCATCTCCCCATTCCTCTCCTTCCCAAAACAGAGATGAGCTGAAGTCTGGATCATCTGGCCCCCTTTCAGAAAGAGAAGGAATATCTCATTATTCTCTACTATTTCCCCTCTGTAATTTATTTTCATGTCTGCCTTCCCTGCCCTTTGAGGGCAGGAAGAGTATCTACCAACTCTATTGTATTGAAGTTTCCCAAGCACTTAATTACAGTGCTGGGAACATAGTAAGTGCTCAGTAAATACCATTGATTGATGGACTGAAGAGATGGGGTTGAACTCTTATATGTCTATAGTGGCCCTCTGTCTGGTTTTATAATAGATGAACACATTTTCAGTTGGCCTGTCCCCTGTCTGGAATCTGTTTGGCCCCGGATGTTTTTGTGTCCTGTATTTTCATTTTCAGCACTCTGCCACCCCTCTGCCATGGCTTCTGCTGCATCTAGGACATGGTGAGTTCACATGGACCTGGAAAGGAATACAAAGGCCCTGGGATTAAGGGGAGGGGGATAGGGATAAGGGATTCCACCAGATAAGCCTTCCCTGGGATTGTTCGAACCTAGTGAACATCCATAAATTCATTCAAACGTATTTGAGCACTTACTGTATGCAGAGCACTGTATTAAGAGCTTGGGAGGGTACAATGTAACAATAAACAGACACATTCCCTGATCCTGAGCCACAGTCTAGAGAATGGTGCGCATGACATCATCATTTTGACTGCATAATAATAATAATCAGTTTGTCCCATGGGGGGCTCACAGTCTTAATCCCCATTTTACAGATGAGGTAACTGAGGCACAGAGAAGTTAAGTGACTTACCCAAAGTCACACAGCTGACAATTGGTGGAGCCGTGATTTGAATCCATGACCTCTGACTCTAAAGCCTGTGCTCTTGGCATTGAGCCATGCTGCTTCTCTAGTGCATGCTGCATGCTAGTGTCATCACATGTCTCTCCTTGTTCCATGCTAGATTTCATACAGATCCTGAAGGGGAACACAAAGGCTCTGGAGCAATTGAGATAGAGAACTACATGAAAATGCTCTAAATTCAGGAAGATTTAGGCCCATTCTAGCAGACTTCCACGAAGTGGCAGTCATGCAACTTTATTACATCAAGCTCCACATTGGTGTTGAATGAGACAGGCCACTTGTGTTTTGGGGGTCCTGTTTTCTGAAGTGCCGTTGTTGGCCACCCCACCTGGGAGTTCTCGGTAAATGGAGGCTGTCCAGCTTAGTCAGGACAATAGAGCTAGCAGACTCGATCCCTTCCCTCAGGGACCCTACAGTCTATAGAGAGAAAGCAGACGCTAAAATGAAAACAGATAGGAGGAGGTGAGAGTATAAAAATATATACATATATATTATGTGGGACTGAGGGGTGAGTTTTAACTGAGTGTTTACCTGCCAGGGAAGTGTTGAAGTGGCAGTTGTGGCAGAACTATGATGATGATAGTATTTGTTAAGCACTATGTACCACGCACTGGGGTAGACATAAAATAATCAGATAGGACAAAGTCTGGCTCATAATCAGAGTAAGAGGAAGGAAAAGTAATGAATCCTCATTTTACAGAAAAGGAAACTATTGTGAGCCCCATATGGAACAGGGACTGGACCAACCCGATTTGTTTGAATCCACCCCAGCGCTTAGCAGAGTGCTCGGCTCATAGTAAATGCTTAACAAATACCATAACAAAGTAAAGCTTTGAAGGTGGGGAGAGTGATGAGTGATTATATTAGATATGAAAAGGGAGGGTGTTTCAGGCCAGAGGCAGGACATAGAAGAGATGCAAAACTCCCTGTGGGGATCAGTGGGTGGGGATGAAGGTTTGAGATCTTTTTCTGGAGATAATCCCCAAATGGATCCACCCAAAGGCTTTCAGATCCATCCTTTGGAAATGATGGAGGGAGTGAGCCATTCACAAGAGAATAAATCAGAGAACCTTTCCTGGGCTCAAAATGCAGGTAGCAGCAGCAAATGGCCAAAAAGCCAAATCTGGAGTGGGAGGGGTTACATGGCAAGGAGCAAGCATAAAACACCAAAGAGGGCAACTAGTCAATCAGTTATCAATAATAATAATAATGATGATAATGATTGTAGTATTGTAGATACAGTTAATAAGGTTGGACACAGTCTCCGTCCCACATGGGGCTCACAATCTTAATCCCCATTTTACAGATGAGGGAACTGAGGCACAGGCCCAAGGTCACACAGCAGACAAGTCGGGGATCTGGGATTAGAACCCAGGTCACTCTGATTCCCAGACCCATGGTCTAGCCACTAAGCCATACTGCTTCTCAAAAGTGCATTATTAAAAGCACATCTCCTCCAAGAGGCCTTCCCAGGCTAAACCCCAATTTCCTCTCTCCCACTCCCTTCTCTGTCATCTTTCCACTTGGATTTGCTCCCTTTATTCATCCCTCCCTCAGCCTCACAAGAGGTATGCATATATCCTTCATTTATTGATTTATATTAATATCTGTATTCCTGTGCTAGACTGTAGGCTTGTTGTGGTCAGGAAACATGTCTACCAACTTTGGTATATTGTACTCTCCCAAGCTCTTAGTACAATGTACAGCACACAGTAAGCATTCAATAAATACAACTGACTGATTTGGTGACCTGGCCAGAGGACAGGGCAAAGTGTTTAAGTACACTGCTCTGTGCAGAATAGGCATTCATAAATATAATTAATTGATGGTCTGATGAACCATTCCCTTCCTCTCTCCTCCTTCCACTGACCCTCAGTTCCCACTAAGGGTTGCTTCTTGTGGGGGAATTCCAAAATCTCAATAGAATGGGGATTTAAGAAGTGCCATGGGGATTTAGCTCAAGCCCTTTCACTTCTTTTTCTCTCCCACTCTCCTGCTCCGAACTTCCCTCCTCAGTCCCCATTCTCTCTTCCACTAATATTAATAACTGTGATATTTATTAAGCACTTTCTATATGTCTAATATTGGGTTAATTACTGGAGTAGATACAAGATAATCCGATCTGGCACTGTCCCTGTCCCACACAGGGCTCAGTCTAAGGGGGAGGAATAACAGGTATCAATTCCTTATTTTACTGCTGAGGAAACTGAAGTCCAGGGAAGTTAAGTGACTGACTTTCCCAAAGTCACACAGCAAGCAAATGACAGAGCTGGGATTAGAACACCAGGTTTCCTGTCTCCCAAGTCTGTGTTCATTCCATTAGACTATGCACCTTCTTCCAGATTACTGATGTCAGCTCTGTTCCCCACTCTCCCTCCCTACCCCTCCAGATTCCCCATTTCAGGTCAGATCCCAGGGTCAGCCACTCTGGTTACTTCCCAAACCCTTTTCAATATTTCCAGAGGAGCTCTTGCCCCAACCAGCCTGGCTGTCCGTCCGCTCTTCCAATTTGTTCTGGCTAGATTTCCAAAAAACATTTCTTTTGCTGGCGGAAGCCAGTGGATTCTATTAAATATAGAATACGGAGCCGACTTTCAGATGGAAATTACAGCGGGGGAAGGACAGATGGAACTGTTTCCCAGGATGGAAAGCCTGCATCTGCTCTCTATAAGAAATGCAAATAGGGAGTCTAATTAAGCATTCAGAAGAGGCCTGTCTCCTCCCGCCTGTCCCTCTGTCCAGCTGCAGCACAAAGGCTGTGTGTGCTGAGTCCGGAATAATGGTGGCCACCTATTGCAGCTGCCCCTCCCCTCCTCCCCTCCCCCATCCCTTGACTTGAGTGACACTGTATTCAAGCCTCTGTCTCCTGCTCCCCTCCCCCACCCCCAGCTCTCCCACCCACTTCATCTCCATCTCCCCCCTCCCTCATCCCTGCTCCTCAATCCCCACTCCTCCATCTCCCATCTCCTGCACCTCCATGCCCCCACTTTCCGTTCCCTGCTGCTCCATCACCTGCTCCCTGTCTGCTCACCTCCTCGTGTTTACACACTTACTGTGTGCAGAGCACTGTACTAAACACTTGGGTGAATACACTATAACAAACACATTCCCTGCCCATAATGAGCTTGCAGTCTAGAAGGGGAGGCAGGCAATAATATACATAAGGGGTTTCTTTTTATCTAATAATGTTGGTATTTGTTAAGCCCTTACTATGTATGAAACACTGTTCTAAGCGCTGGGGGGGAGACAAGGTGATCAGGTTGTCCCACATGGGGCTCACAGTCTTCATCCCCATTTGACAGATGAGGTAACTGAGGCACAGAGAAGTTAAGTGACTTGCCCAAGGTCACACAGCTGACAATTGGCAGAGCCTGGATTAGAGCCCAGGACCTCTGATTCCCAAACCCAAGCTCTTGCCACTAAGCCACGCTGCTTCTCTGCTGCTCTCCTGTGGCTCATCCCCCCTCTCCTGCATCTCCATCTCCCGCTCTCCCATACCTGGTTCCCCCCATTCTCACCTTCCCCCATCCCCAGACTTATTGATGTCTACCTCCCCCGCCCCTTCTAGATTGTGAGCTCCTTGTGGGCTGGGATTGTCACTATTTATTGTTGTATTGTACTTTCCCAAGTGCTTAGTACAGTGCTCTGCACACCATAAGCACTTAATAAATATGATTGGATGAATGGACTTCCATTCCCTGCCCCAATTCCCCACCCTCTGCACCTCCACCCTCCCCTCCTCCATCCTGGGCTCTCCTACTCCCTGCCTAGCGTCCCTTGAAACTCTATTCACTGCTTCCCCCACCCCCATCATCTCCCGGGTCTCTATCCCCTGCTCCACTGACTCCATGCCCCTTTCCCTGATCCCTCATCCCCTTCCCAGTCCCCTGCCCCCCACCCCAGCCTGTTGGAGATGCAAGATGAGTTTGATGAAGCTGATTGGCATCTGGGGAGCATCCTAGGGAAAGGCGTGATGTGAAATCCCAGAGCAACTGCAGGCACCTCCTTTCCCTCAGACTGAGAAAGGCCAAGAGAGGCAGGGGTCATCGAGGAGGGGGAAAGGCTGGTCTGGGAGCCTTCTCTTGGGAGCTGAGGAAGATGAGGTTATTACATAAGTGGACTGAGGAATGTGTCACCTTTGAGAGAGAGTTCTGGATACAGAAATCAGGGCTGGTGGAAGAGGGAAGGAAAGGGGGTGGAGATAGAGGCAGGGAATCTGATCCAATGACTCTCTCTCCATCTGAAAACATCCCAGAGCCACAGGGGTAGGTGGCCAGAGCCAGGGCATGGCTTGCCAGAACAGAAGCTGTGTTGCCTTTCACGGCTGCTCCCGATCACAGCCCCAGAAGAGAGCTGAGTCTCCAGGGCTTCTTTGGGTGCCTGCCTGCTTTCTGTCTCATCATGGCCCTTTTAGTCTCTCATTTACAGGAAACATTTCTAATGGAAAGGACCTTCTGTTCCTTCTCCCATCCTCCTTCTCCTCTTTCCCTGCCTCCTCCCTTCTTATTCCCCCCATGCTTTTCACCCTGGCCCATAAATTCCTTTCCTTCTCCGTCTCTCTTTTTTATGGTATTTGTTTAGCTCTAACTACATTCCAGGAACTGAACTAAGTGCTGGGGTAGATATAAGCTAATCAGGTTGGACACAGTCCCTGTCCCACATGGGACTCACAGCATTAACCCCTATTTTCCAAAGGAGGTACCTGAGGCACAGAAAAGTGAAGTGACTTGCCCAAGGTCACACAGCAGATAAATGGTGGAGCTGGGATTAGAACCCAGGTCCTTCTGACTCCCAGGCCTGTGCTCTATCCACTAGGTCAGGCTGTTTCTCTCTGGCAAGAAATGAGTATGGAGAAAGCAGGTGTAGAAAATCAATCATTCAATCAGTGATATTTTTTGAGCACTTTTGTGTGTAGAGCAATGTACTAAGCACTTGGGAAAGTCCAATACAACAGAGGTTATCGATATGTTATACGTTCATTCATTCAATCGTATTTATTGAGCACTTACTGGGTGCAACTAACCACTTGGAAAGTACAATTCGGCAATAGAGACAATCCCTGCCCACAACAGGCTTACAGTCTAGAAGGGGGGAGGCAGACATCAAAACAAGTAAATATTCATCAATAGCATCAATTTAAATTAATAGAATTATATATATATATATATACACATCAAAACAAGTAAACAAGGATAAATGTAAATAAATGGAAGCACAAATATGTACTTCTATTGTAGACTTGTACATACATACAAGTGCTGTTAGGTGGGAAGGGGTAGAGCAAAGGGGGCAAGTCGGGGGTGGGGGGTGCTGAGGAAAAGGGGGGCTTAGTCTTGGAAGGCCTCTTGGAGGCGTGAGCCTTCTGTAGGGTTTTGATGGGGGAAAGTGTGATTGTTCGTACATTCCCTGCCCACAAGGAGCACAGCATGGCTGCAGAAGTTTCTCCTCTCCAACATCCACACAGACCTTCTGGAGGCTGATAATGGTGGATTCTGATGATGGTGTTCGGATTTAGCCCTGGCCTCCCAGAAGCCCAGATCACTTTAATCGTAGAGTTTCAATCACCCTGTCCATAGCCCAGAGAAGGAGGCTCAGAGAGGTTGTGCTGATCTGGCAGTCACCCAGCAAACTCAGCGAAGGAGCTGGGCAGTGAATCCAGGACTTTGGCCACCTGGTCATCTCCCCCATCTAGGCTATAAACTCCTTTTTTTAATGGTATTTACTAAACGTTTATTATGTAACAGGCACTATACTAAATGCTGGGGTAGATACAAGGTAATCAGGATGGACATCATCCCTGTCCCACTTGGGGTTCACAGTCTTAATCCCCATTTTACAGATGAGATAACTGAGGCACAGAGAAATGAAATGACTTGCCCAAGGCCACATAGCAGACAAGATGGCAGAGTCAGAATTAGAACCCAGGTCCTTCTGACTCCCAGTCTTATGCTCTCTCCACTATGCTATGCTGCTCCTAGTAGGCAGGGACTGTGTCTGCCAACTCTGCTATATTGTACTCTCCGAAGAGCTTAGTACAGTGCGCTGCACCCAGGAAGCACTTGGTCCCACTGCTTCTCTAGCTGCCAGAGCTTGGATTGGAGTCCTGTGGCTTGGTTGGGTGTTGGGTCATCAGCCCTCCTAAAATGGGCTGTGGTGGAGGGTCTTGGACAGGGACTACCAACTCTATTGTATTGTACTCTCCCAAGAGCTTAGTACAGTTCTTTGCACACAGTGAACAGTAAATATCATTTGTTGATTTACTGATTATTGATTGACCCAGAAGCTCACAGGTGGAGCTTGCTGTCCCCTCCTTCCCACCTGATCCCAGGAGAGAGTTGTGTGATGGGAGGGATGGAGAGGCCCCATTGTATTTACTGAGTGCTTACTGTGTGCGGAGCACTGAACTAAACTCTTGGGACAGTACAATATGAAGCACATTCCTGCCCACGACGAGTTTACAGTCTACAGAAGGAATGTCTGAGAACTCTGTTGAGATCTAATAAGGATAAATGGGGTATTTGTTCAGCACCAATAATAATCTTTAAGTGCTTCCTATGTCCCCTCTCAGGGTCACACCTGGAGAGTTTCTACCTGTCTCAGCTATGGGAGAGAGAGTCAAGCAGAGGCCTACCCATTCCATTCCTAGCTTGGGCAGTGGCTAGCGAGTGGAAGGCAATCTGCTACAAGTCAAAACTCACCCGTGCTGGGCAGCAGTGTCATGGGAGAGTCGAGGGCAGAGACTCAAGTTTACTGAGCAGAAGGAGGCAATAGTAAACCACTTCTGTATTTTTACCAAGATAACAGTATGGATACACTACCAGAACGATTGCAGACGGAGGTGGGGCTTTCTGGGAAAGATGTGTCCTATGTCTCGCTGTGGGTCAGAGATGACTTGACAGATTAAGACAAGACTCTCCCAAGTGCTTTAGCACAGTGCTCTGCACAGAGTAAACACTCAACAAATACTGTAGATTGATTGACTGAGGCCGGGATAGCAGTCAATCAATCATATTTATTGATCGCTTATTTGTGCAGAGCTCTATATTAAGAGCTTGGGAAAGTACAATATAACAACATCACTGACACATTCCCTGCCCACAAAGAGCTTACAGTCAAGAGGACAAGCTTAGAAACTAGAGGGCTGTAGCATGGGTAGGAGGTAAGGGGATAGCAGAAAACTTGGTCTTTGGAACCATAAATGGCTTGGGTCTGGGCTGTTAGAAGTCTCTTGGTGGAAGTGTATGCTGCTGTTTAAACTCTTGGTTGAGGACAATTAGAAAACCTCAGGTCTCATCCCTCAGCCTAACGCTTAAAGGGTCTCCCCGGGACCTACTTAAACTCATCCAGTCAGAGGGGCCAAGCCAGAGCTCTGGAGAGAAACTGGAAGGGAAAGAGAGTACCTTCAGTTCCTAATAATTCATTTAATTACATTTATTGAGCGCTTACTCTGTGCAAAGCACCATAATAATAATCATGATTGGGGTATTTGTTAAAGCATTTACTCTTGGCCAAACAGTGGTAAATACAAGATAATTGGATTCAACCCATATCTCACATGGGGTCCACAGTCTAACTGGAAAGGAGAGCAGTCACTGAATCCCCCATTTTACAGATGAGGCAACTGAGGCCCAGAGAAATGAAGTGACCTGTCTGAGGTCACACAGCAGGCAAATGGCAGAGTGGAATTTAGAACCCAGATTCCCTGATTCCCAGGCCCGTGGTCTTCCACACTGCTTCTCCCTCTCCCAAATAATCCCTCCGTCACCAAGGCCCAGGCCTGGGCCCATTGTGGAGCCTGCTGGTGTCAGCTGGGTGAGGGGGTTGGTGGGGTGGGTGCCTGGCGGGAAGCAAGTCAGGGCAGGTTTGGTGCTCCCAACCCTCACCCTGACTGCATCAGTCAGGTGTGGTGGCAGGAACTGGGGGTTGAACCTGGGTCCTGGTCCCAGTGTCCCAGAACTAGTGGAGAGAGCACAAGTCTGGGCGTCAGAAGGACCTAGGTTCTAATCCCGGCTCTGCCACTTATCTGGTGTGTGACCTTGGGTGAGTCACTTAACTGTGCCTCAGTTACCTCATCTGTAAAATGGGGATGAAGATTGTGAGCCTCAAGTGGGACAGGGACTGTGTCCAACCTGATTTGTTTGTATCTGCTCCAACACTTTGGACAGTAACTGGCACAGAGTAAGTGCTTAACGAATACCCCAATTATTATTATTGTCAGCATTATTACTATTATTATCTGAACTTTACTTCTCTGGCCGCCTTTCCACATCTCAGGGGGGCTCCTCTCAACAATGGGACCAGTCGTCTATGCCTGGTCCCCCGCCATTTCCACCATCCCGGTCCTTCCTGGGGAAAGTTGGGGTGGGAGGAAAGGCAGGAAACTGGATCCATCCAATGCAAAGGAGGGAAAGCGTTTGGGCTGCTGGTGGGGGAGTGATGCTGGAGGGAATCCTCTAGGGTATGTGAGGTAAAAAGAGAAGAGAGATTTAGATGGCTCATCAGATAGGAAGATTAGCAGATGTTGAGATCAGCAAAAAAGCCAAGCCAAAATATACAGAGGCTTCTCTATGACTGCTAGCAGCCTAAAAATAAAACGAAAGAGCTGGAATGCCCGAGGACTTCAGCTGGAGCCCGGCCAAATGATTCCCGCAGGCTACATTTGGTCCTTCCTCTCTCTCTTCATGGTAGTGGAGACCCTGCCCCTGTTGACACCTCTGTGGCATCCATGGATGGAGATGGAATCACCCCCAACATCACTCTTCTGCCTTCTGGGACCTGCTGGGGTTGCTAACTGCCCCAAGTCTATCAGTGGTATTTATTGAGGACCTACAGAGAAGCAGCATGGCATAGTTGATAGGGCACGGGGCTGGGAGTCAGTTATCATGGGATTACCCATGGAGGTTCATGGGAAGGAGAAAACCAATGGGTTGCAGTGCTCCCTGACTGCAAGCTATAGGAAGGACAGGGAAGGGTGGTGAAGAGTGATGTGGGGCACTGAATATGAGGGACAACAGGAAGAAGATTCTTAAATTTACTTTACTAACTGCAAGAGGAGCACTCTGAAATCCCTGCAGGGAGAAATGAAAACTAAATATTCCAGGGAGGGATCCAGGAAACACTGCACAGACCAGAGTAGGGGTCAGAGGCAGCAGGACAGAGAATAATACAGCCTCACTTGGGAAACACAGCGGCTTAGTGGATAGAACACAAGCCCGGGAGTCAGAGGACCAGGCTTCTAATCCCAGCTCCGTCACTTGCCTGTTGGGTGACCTTGGGTTAGTCATTTCACTTCTCTGTGGCTCAGTTTTCTCAACTGTTAAATGGGGAATCAAAACCTGTTCTCTCTCCTATTTAAACTGTGAGCCCCATGTGGAACAGAGACTGTGTCCTACCTGATTAACTTGTATCTCCCCTAGCATTCAGACCAGGGCTTAACACCTAGTAAGCAGTTAACAAATACCTCAAATAAAATAAGCAAATAGTTTAGTCCTTTCAGTGAATGTTAGTGATTTTATGAACCCTGAAGGGAGTGATCTGGCTCTCAGTGAGGAGGTATTATTTAAAGCCAATAGGCCAAATGACTCGACTTAGATTAGCATATTTTGGACACATAATCAGGAGGACTAATACTCTGGAGAAGACACTAATGCTCGGAAAAGTCCAGGGAAAACATGGAAGGGGCAGACAGGCAACTAGATGGATAGAGACCATAACAACAATAACAGAAGAACCATTAGGAAGGTTGCAGATTATGGCAGAGGACAGGATATTTTGGAGAAAATACATCCATAGGGTTGCTATGAATCGGAAATGACTCTACGGCACTTAATAATAAATAATAATAAGGTTAAATTGTGGTAAGCACCTAGAATATTTTAGACCATATTGACAAGGTAGACATAGACAAATCTCCAGGACTAGTTGCCATCTGCCTTAGAGCTTGGATGAGACTTGGAAGGGAAACTGAGGTAGCACTGCAACTAATTGTTACAAATGGCTATTGTATCAAATAGACTGGCCAAGTGCCAATGCACTCGATCTTTAGGAAGGACTCTATAGGCGACCTTGGAATTATAGACTACTAAATCTCACATCTATATTTGGAAAAATGGTAGCATCTATAATTAAGTTTAGGATCAATGGGCACTTAAATCCAAACCCACTGAAGTTCTTTGAAAGGGTAAATAAGCAGTAGGAAGGGGGAACCAGCAGATAGATGTAGATTTTTCTAATGGCTTTGGGCAAGGTTCTTCATCAAAGTTTTAGGAAAATGTAACCCCTTTATTTATCATGGGATTAAAGAGAAAGCTCTAACAAAACAAGAAAACTTGCTAACTGATAAGAAATAGCAGGCAGGGTCACAAAGGGTCACTTTTTTGGATAGGGGCATGTAAAATCAATCTATTGATTAATTGGTGGAATTTATTAAGCATTTGCTATGTGCAAAACATTGTACTAAGTGTTGGGAAAGTACAATACAGTTGAGTTGGTAGACCACATCACTGCTCTCAATGAGTATTACTGTCCAATTAAAGTGGGGTCTCTCCAAAAATGAGTAGTACTAGATGAACTGGAAGAGAGACTGGAATTCTTAATGAGCTGAGCAAGTTTGTTCATGAAGCTAAGCTCTATAGGGATGAGTGAAATATCTGCAAATGGGGATGTACTGCAGAAATCAATCAAGCAATCAATCAACTGTATTGAACACTTATTATATGCAGAGGACTGTACTAAGTGTGTGGGAGAATACAACAGAGTTGGTAGACATGATCTGTGCTCACAAGGCGCTTACAGGTCTAATGGAATAATCATGGTAATAATAATGACGATGGCATTTATTAAGCGCTTACTATGTGCAAAACACTGTTCTAAGTGCTGGGGAGGTTACAAGGTGATCAGGTTGTCCCATGGGGGGCTCACAGTTTTAATCCCCATTTTACAGATGAGGTAACTGAGGCACAGAGAAGTTAAGTGACTTGCCCAAAGTCACACAGCTTACAATTGGCAGAGTTTTGGGATTTAAACCCATGACCTCTGACTCCAAAGCCCGTGCTCTATCCACTGAGCCATGCTGCTTCTTGGTAGTCAAGAAATGCTGGGCATCAGAGAGAGGGCATCGAAAATAAACAAAATTCATAGACCTGATGATGAACAAACCACAGTTCATGTGGGAACCAGCATGGCCTACTAGAAAGAGCAGGGAACTGGGTGTCAGAAGACTTAGCTTCTGGTCCTGGTTCTACCACTTACATGCTGTGTGACCTTGGGCAAGTCATTTAAATTCTCTGTGCCTCAGTTTCCTCATCTGGGAAATGCAGATGAAATACCTCTTCTCTTCCCTTGTAGACTGGGAGTCTTAAAGTAGGGCAGGGGCTGTGGCTGATCTGATTATCTTGTACCGATCCCAGCCAGCACTTAGCACAGTGCTTGGCATGGATTAAGCGCATAACAAATATCACATTTTTTTTTGTTCCTGGCACTCCAGGGACTCATATCCCTCCCCTTTGCTCCAGAACAGCTGTGTTCAATATTTCAATCAATGATATTTCTTGAGCTCCTACTCTGTGCTTTCCCTCTAGACTGTAAGCTCCTTCTGGGCAGGAAGCATGTCTATCAGCTCTGCTTCACTGTACTCTCCCAACCACCTTTTACAATGCTCAGCACACAGCAAGCACTCAATAAATGTGATTGATTGATTTACTGATTGCAGAGCAGTATACTAAGCACTTGGAAGAGTACATGGTAAACCCATAGACACAATCCCCTGCCCTCAAGAAGCTTACTTTCTAGCAGGGATCCTGTTGAACACAGTGTGCCACTTCTGTGTCATGGAACTCAGTGGTAAGAGTTGAGGTGGAGGGAAGCTGGAAAAGTAAAATTAAAATTCTGTATACAAAAGTATCTGGTGCCATATTAGTGTAGGTCAGGGGGCAGACTGGCAATGGATTTGTCTGAAGTAAACTCAACATTTGCTTCTGGACTGTGGTTACCCTACCATCCTGGCCTTGGAAAACTGAGAGCTTTCAATTCACTTCTTTGGGTCTCAGCTTCCTCATCTGCAAAATAGGTATTCAGTGTCTTAGTCTGTGAACCCCATGTGGGACAAGGACTGTGTATGACCTGATTAGCCTGAATCTACTCCAACACTTGGAACGGTACTTGGTATATAATAGCAATAATAATAATAATGGTATTAGGCACTTACTATGTATCAAGCACTGTAGATAGATACAAGATTATCAGGTCCCACTTGGGGCTCACAGTCTAAGTAGGAGGGAGAACAAGCATTGAATCCCCGTTTTGTAGGTAAGGGAACTGAGGCACAGAGAAATGAAGGGACTTGCCCAAGATGACAAGGTAGGTAAGTGATGGAGCCGAGATTAGAACATAAGGCTTTTGACCCCCAGACCCAGGTTCTTTCCACTAGGTCACGCTTCTCTAAATAAATAGTAAGTGCTTAACAAATATTATAATAATAATGGTATTTATTAAGTGCTTACGATGTGCCAGGTACTAAGTGCTGGGGTAGATACAAGGTAATCAGGTTGTCCCACGTGGGGCTCACAATCTTAGTCCCCATTTTACTGATGAGGGAACTGAGGCACAGAGAAATGAAGCGCTTGCCCAAGGTCACACAGCAGACAGGTGGCAGAGCTGGGATTAGAACTCAGGTCCTCTGACTCCTAAGCCCATGCTCTTTCCACTGAGCCACACTGCTTCTCTAATATACTACTATTACTATTACTACATACTACTAGAGAAGCAGCGTGGCTCCGTGGAAAGAGCACGGGCTTTGGAGTCAGAGGTCATGGGTTCAAATCCCAGCTCTGCCCATTGTCAGCTGTGTGACTTTGGACAAGTCACTTAACTTCTCTGTGCCTCAGTTACTTCATCTGTAAAATAGGGATTAAGACTGTGAACCCCCCCGTAGGACAACCTGATCATCACTTGTAACCACCCCAGCGCTTTGAACAGTGCTTTGCACATAGTAAGTAATAATAATAAATAATAATAATGGCATTTGTTAAGCGCTTACTATGTGCAAAGCACTGTTCTAAGTACTGGGAAGGTTACGAGGTGATCAGGTTGTCCCATAAGGGGCTCACAGTCTTAATCCCCATTTTATAGATTAGGTAACTGAGACCCAGAGAAGTGAAGTGACTTGCTCAGTCACATAGCAGACAATTGGTGAAGCTGGGATTTGAACCCATGACCTCTGACTACAAAGCCCGGGCTCTTTCTACTGAGCCACACTGCTTCTCTAAATGCTTAATAAATGCCATTATTATTATTGATGGGGGCCCCTCATGCACCATGGAAAGGTTGCAGATATTGTTTGAATGTACACGGTTCTGTTGCCATATCAGGTATGGGCCTTAGACCCTGCAGCCCACTGGCTGGGTCCAGGAACCAAACCAAATAAGGTGATAGACTCCACCCAGCTCTGCACCAAATCTGTACCAAATCTGCACCAATCCAGTCCCCACTGTTTACAAATCTACCAATCACTGTGATCAGCAACAGCCGTATATAAGCCAATTCCCTTAAGGAAATGAGCCCGCCGGGTGCGTTACCCCCATTCGGTCTTTGGGGCCTTTTCCTTTAAGGAAATGAGCCCGTTGGGTGCGTTACCCCCTATTCGGTCTTCGGCCTTACCAATAAAACCTTATTAAAACTTTCGGAAGTCACATGCTGTCTGACTAATTCTTTAGTCGCCCGGCGACTTGGTGGCCATCCGGAACAACCGCCGCCATCATTTTGGTGGCCCGTACAGGGAGATCCAGTAGATGTGACTGCCGCCGTCCTGGCTGACCATAGCACAGCCTGAAGCCATTGGAGTGGTGAGTTCTTTTTTTTTTAATTGTTCTTGTCTGTTCTCACGGAGGCACCCTCTAGTTCCTGGGTACACTAGGGGGGAAGCAAGGACCGACCGGGTTGGTCCAGGAAAAGAACCTCTCATCAGGAGGCGGTCCGGGAAAAGGACCTCTTGTCAGGAGGCGGTCCGGGGAAGGGACCTCTCATCAGGGGACGCCTTGAGTTGGAGGGACCACAGCTTGGGCAAGTGGGATGCCACGCGGCGCTTGGGCATAACCCGAGACAGGCACAGAGCCGGAATTGTTCTTGTCTGCTCTCACGGAGGCACCCTCTAGTTCCCAGGTACATTAGTGGGGAAGGAATGCTGACCGGGTTGGTCTGGGAAAGGACCTCTCATTAGGAGACGGTTCAGGCATTTCAGCACTAGTGGGACGCCACTCAGTGCACGGGTATAATCCGAGACAGGCACAGAACTGGGATTGTTCTTGTCTGCTCTTGCGGAGGCACCCTCTCGTTCCTGGGTACACTGGGGGGAAGGAAGGCTGAGCGGGTCGGTCTGGGAAAGGACCTCTCGTCAGGAGATGGTCCGGGTATTCCAGCGCCAGTGGGATGCCACACGGCACTCCGACATAGCCCGAGACAGACACAGAACCGGAATTGTTCTTGCCTGCTCTCGCGGAGGCACCCCCTAGTCCCCAGGCTCACTAGGGGGGAAGAAAGGCCTACCGGGTCGGTCTTAACCCGAAAAAGACACAGAACCTCAAAAAAGGAACGTTTTCCACCCATTATGGGAAGCTTTTATTTCTTTTCAGTCAACTAAAAAGAGGAACGTTTTAATAAGGACAAATTTGGTTTGGCCTATTTAAAATGCCATTAACTGATTTTTTTCTTGTGCACCACAAAATGGCCCCAGTATAAATTAGAGGATCAGGAGGTCTGGCCTGAATATGGGTCCGTAAGTTATAATACTATTTTCCAGCTGGACTTATATTGCAGGCGGTTAGAGAAATGGTCAGAAATGCCCTATGTCCAAGCTTTTATGGCTTTGTCCCAAAGACCTGAAGAAAAAAACTGCCGCTTGTGTTTTTCCTGGGCCCATCCAGGGGGTCCAGCCCTAAGGTCCGATTCCTCAGATATACTGGATGATCCTCTCCTCTGCAGGGGACCCTGGGAGGATGGCTTTCCCCCTCCCTCTGGCTGGGAATCTCAGGTACTTTCGGCCCCCTCTCTGCCCCCTGAGGGAATGGGAAACACCACCAATACAAGGCCCAACCCTTTGTTATGTCCTCTTCCATACCAGTCCACCTCCTCCTGGGCCCTAAGCCCTTCCAGCACCCGGGAAGGCACACACTACGCCCCTCCAGAAGGAGGGGAAAGGATACTCCCCTTGAGAGAGGTTGCAGGGGAGAGGGGAAAGATAGTGCCGGTACAGGCTCCCTTCTCTTTGAGCGAATTGGAAATGGCAAAACGGAAATTGGGAAGATATCCACCGAAAACTACAGAAGGAGCAGTTGGGGCCACAAACCCCCACGAATCAGTTGATAGAGGCTGCCTTTAGAGTTTTTAATAACTGTGACCAGGCAACCCGGGATGAGAGGGGCCGCAGGGTCAAAGTGAAGGCAGAGAGCAGGCCCAGTTACTTGTGGCGGCCCTGATGAAGGGTCAGTCTCACCCTGGAAGGTCACCCGACATGGCCACGACGCTTGTCCATGGCCCAGGGTCCAGGAAGCCCTGTTTTGTGTGCCACCAGTCTGGCCATTGGCCTCTGCCAGAGACGCGGGCACTGGAAGTGAGACTGCCCAAATTGCCAAGATCCGCCCTTTCCTCTCCATCCAAACTGCTACCCTGCTTGTTCAAGCTCTCATCCTATCCCGTCTGGACTACTGCATCAGCCTTCTCTCTGAACTCCCATCCTCATGTCTCTCCCCACTTCAATCCATACTTCACGCAGCTGCCCGGATTGTCTTTGTCCAGAAACGCTCTGGGCATGTTACTCCCCTCCTCAAAAATCTCCAGTGGCTACCAATCAATCTGCGCATCAGGCAGACTCCTCACCCTCGGCTTCAAGGCTCTCCATCACCTCTCCCCCTCCTAACTCACCTCCCTTCTCTCCTTCTACAGCCCAGCCCACACCCTCCACTCCTCTGCCGCTAATCTCCTCACCGTACCTCGTTCTCGCCTGTCCCGCCATCGACCCCCAGCCCACGTCCTCCCCCTGGCCTGGAATGCCCTCCCTCTGCCCATCCGCCAAGCTAGCTCTCTTCCTCCCTTCAAGGCCCTACTGAGAGCTCACCTCCTCCAGGAGGCCTTCCCAGACTGAGCCCCTTCCTTCCTCTCCCCTTCGTCCCCCTCTCCATCGCCCCCATCTTGCCTCCTTCCCTTCCCCACAGCACCTGTACATATGTATATATGTTTGTACATATTTATTACTCTATTGATTTATTTATCTTACTTGTACATATCTATTCTATTTATTTTATTTTGTTAGTATGTTTGGTTTTGTTCTCTGTCTCCCTCTTCTAGACTGTGACCCCGCTGTTGGGTAGGGACTGTCTCTATGTGTTGCTTGACTTCCCAAGCACTTTGTACAGTGCTTTGCACACAGTAAGCGCTCAATAAATACGATTGATTGATTGATTGATTGATTGATTGGAGGCAAGCCCCGACCCGGAGGCTGGTCAGTTCTTGACTGTTGGCCTGTCTAAGAGTCAGGACTGACGGGGCCCAGGGAATGGCCAGGCCCCCACAGGAACCATCTCCATGGCCAAACCCAGGGTGAGCATGGAAGTGTCCTTTAAGATTATAAATTTTCTTATCATTACGGGGCCACCTACTCTGTCCTTCCCAGTTTTCGCGGTCTTACCCATCCATCTGGAGTAAAGGTGGTGGGGATCGACGGCATCTCAACATCTTGTCTCCAAACTGCCCCCCTACCATGTTTATATCAGCAGGAACTGTTTGGCCTGACCTAGCCAAACCTTTTGCCTTATATGTAGACAAGCAGTGACACCACTGTGCTGCGGTTCTTGGTCAATCCTTGGGGTCAGACTTTCGGGCGGTAGCGTATTTTTCCAAGCAGTTGGATAGCGTCGCCGCTGGTTGGCCAGCATGTCTCCATGCGGTAGCAGCCACTGCCGTAGCGGTACAGGAGAGCAGCAAGCAGAACTAGTAGCCCTATCTCGAGCTATGAAATTGGAAAAGGGGATGCATCAACATATTTACTGACTCCAAATATGGCTTCCATGTCTTAAATGCTCATGGGACTATTTGGAAAGAGTGAGGTCTCTTTACTGCCCAAGGCACCCCTATCAACATGCAGCGGAAATCCTCCAGCTACTTGCAGCAGTTTGGGAACCCCGGAAAGTGGCTGTAATTCACTGTCAGGGACACCAAAAGGGGAATACAGAAATAATCAAGGGAAATCATTTTGTTGACTCAGCTGCTCGACAGGCAGCCCGCACCCAAACCGAGGACACCTCTTGTCCCAGATTTTTCTGATTCTCCCCAGGAGGACACTCCCTCACAATACACCTGTGACCAAATCGGCGACCTCTGGCTCCACGGGGAAGAGCACCAACCCACGGGACAGAAGTCAACTGAGGAACCTGAGGGGGATGCTGCCCCCATCTTACAGGCTCTACGAGAAGTCACCCCGACCGTGACACCACCGCCATCTCGCCGTCGAGCTCACGGCCGGTTTGCGGTACACCCATACGACCCCGAACGCATCTAGTTATGAGTTCATCGCCCCCTGTCAGCATGAAGCCGTTTCAGAAGACGGACCATCGACCCTCAGCAACCCCTTAGGAATAAGGGTCATATGTCTTTGAGGGGGGGAATGATGGGGGCCCCTTATGCACCATGGAAAGGTTGCAGATATTGTTTGAATGTACACGGTTCTGTTGCCATATCTGGTATGGGCCTTAGACCCTGCAGCCCACTGGCTGGGTCCAGGAACCAAACCAAATAAGGTGATAGACTCCACCCAGCTCTGCACCAAATCTGTACCAAATCTGCACCAATCCAGTCCCCACTGTTTTCAAATCTACCAATCACTGTGATCAGGAACAGCAGTATATAAGCCCACTGTATCGGGCACTCGGGGCCTTTTCCCTTAAGGAAATGAGCCTGCCGGGTGCTTTACCTCCTATTTGGTCTTTGGGCCTTTTCCCTTAAGGAAATGAGCCCGCCGGGTGCGTTACCCCCTATTCGGTCTTCGGCCTTACCAATAAAACCTTATTAAAACTTTAGGCAGTCACATGCTGTCTGACTAATTCTTTAGTCACCTGGCGACTTGGTGGCCATCCGGAACAACCACCGCCATCATTATTATTACTACTACCACTAGCAAGATCATTGTGGACAGGGAATGTGTCTGTTTATTGTTGTATTGTACTCTCTCAAGAGCTCAGTACAGTGCTCTGCACACAGTAAGCGCTCAATAAATGACTGAATGAATTGAATGAATACTACTATTCCTAATAACAGTAATAATAATAAACCAATTGCAGAAGGTCAGGATGATAGAGCCCAGAGATTGGGGAACTAGCAGAGGTAGAAGCAAGAATAATAACAATGGTATTTGTTAAGTGTTTACTATGTGCCAAGCACTATTCTAAGCACTGGGGTAATCAGGTTGTCCCACGTGGGGCTCACAGTCTTAATCTCCATTTGACAGAGGAGGTAACTGAGGCACAGAGACGTTAAGTGTCTTGCCCAAAGTCACACAGCTGACAAGTGGTGGAGTCGGGATTAGAACCCACGACCTCTGACTCCCAAGCCCGTGCTCTTTCCACTAAGCCATGCTGCTTGAACAGATAGGACTGCTGTCAGAGAGAAACCTGGGGCTGCCTGACGGGACTGGAGGTGCTTGAAAGGAGCAGGAGAAAGAAACTAACAGGAAGCACTGGATGGTTTGGGTTTAACTCCGTCTCAAAGCAGGGGACTGGATTAGCTGACTTCTTGAGGTCACTGCTCCAATTCTTCCATTAATAATCACCGTCACAAGCCGTGATGCACCAACGTCCTGGGGGGATAAAATGAGTCTGGCTCCAACTTCCCAGGGCTAGAAATCAATAGGCGTCCAGGGCTGAGGGCTAGAAAAGAGAAGGCAAAGGCTCGACTCTCTGATTGTGGTTCATGGGTAACCCTAGCTCCTGGGAGGATCTTAAACAAAAGCAGCATGGACAATGGCTTCTGATTCCACCCCAGCCTAGCCCTTCCCACCCACTCACAACCTTTCACCTACTTTCTTTAAAGCTTCTCTCCAGGCCAGACAAGACACCCAATCCCAGATGCCCCAGGGAGGTCTCCATTCAGAACACACCTAGTGGCTACCTCAGAAGGATTTTACCTTTTGTATAAAAGGTATTTGTTAGGCCTTGATGGGTCATTTAATTGGGAAAAACAAAATATTAGTTGCAGGAGGGCAAACCTATCTTAGTCGTAAGGTTGAAAGTAGAATCCAGGGATACCTGGCATAAACGTGGTATTTGTTAAACACCCAATAAATCGATCAGGGGGATTTACTGAATCCTTACTGTAAGCGAAGCACTGCACTAAGCACTTGGGAGAGTACAGTACAACAGAGTAGGTAGACACTATCCTTGACCTTATTGAGTTTAAATCCAAGTGGAGAAACAGTCATGAAAAGAAATTACAGATAAGGAAAACAGCAGTGTATAATGTTATGTATATAAATTTGTCTACTGTTACATTGTACTCTCCCAAGCACTTAGTATAGTGCTCTGCACACAGTAAGTGCTCAATAAATACGACTGAATGAATTGAATGAAAGGGAGGTAGGGTGAGTACAATGCCTGGCACACAGTACACACTTAATAAATGCAATAATTATTATTATTACCAAAGTGCTTGGGGACCCAGTCAATCGATCAATCAGTGGTTTTTACTGAGCACTTACTTTGTGCAGAACACTGAATTAAACATTGGGGAAAATACAAGACAGTTCTTGTCCGGCTCACAGGCTAAGTAGGAGGGAGAACAGACATTTAATCCCCATTTTACAGATGAGGTAACTGAGGCCCAGGAAAGTTATTTGCCCAAGGTCACACAGCAGACAAGTGGAAGATCTGGGATTAGAACCCAAGTCCCTTGACTCCAGGCTTGTGCTCTTTCCACTAGACCGCACAGCTCCCACTTTCCCATATTTCCTCCAGATCGCAGCTGATGCTCGTCAGCCTCTTTAAAAGCATCTAGTTATCAAGAAGCCGTTTGCCCTCCATTTTCAACCTGGCTTTTGGACAAATACGTACGAGGGATTATTATTATAATTATTAGTAATAACATTCTGGGTTTCTTTCCAAACAAGTCCTCTTCGAAGCCAGGAAATATATTTCAGTTTGAGTCAGCTACAATTGGCAATTGGTTGAGCTGGTAAGATATTAAACATTTCATTTAACTGTTCTGTTGCCCTCTAGTGGTAAAGATGCTGTCAAGTCTTCCTGATAGAGGAGGGCTCACAGAAAGGGGTCCCTGATATTACTTCTCCCAGAGAGGTTATTTCCTTCTTCTGAATTAAGGTTGGCAGGGTAGGCTTCACTTGTTTGTTTTATCAAGCAAAAACTCCTCACTATCGGCTTCAAAGCTCTCCATCACCTTGCCCCTTCTTACCTCGCCTCCCTTCTCTCCTTCTACAGCCCAGCCCGCACACTCCGCTCCTCTGCCGCTAACCTCCTCACTGGCCCTCGTTCTCTCCTGTCCCGCCATAGACCCCTGGGCTGGATTGCCCTCCATTCCTCAAATCTACCAAGCAATCACACTTCCCCCCTTCAAAGCCCTACTGAAGGCTCACCTCCTCCAGGAGGCCTTCCCAGACTAAGCTCCCCTTTTCCTCTGCTCCCCCCTTCCCATTGCCCCAACTTGGTCCCCTTGCTCTACTCCCCTTCCTCCCCCACAGCACCGGTGTATATATGTACATATTTATAATTATATTTATTTATATTAATGATGTGTATGTATCTGTAATTCTATTTATTGATACTGATGCTATTGATGCCTGTTCACTTGCTTTGATGTCAGTCTCCCCCCTTCTAGACTGTGAGCCCTTTGTGGGCAGGGATTGTCTCTGTTGCTGAATTGTACTTTCCAAGCACTTAGTACAGTGCTCTGCACACAGTAGACTCTCCATAAATGCGATTGAATTAACGAATGAATCAGACAAGCCTTAAGCCTTCTCTATCTGCCCTTAAGTTGATAATGGGTTTCTAGAGGCCTGACCCCTCCATCTAAAATAATTTTCTAAGCACTTACTATGTCCCAGCATCATACTAACCACTGAGTCAGATACAAGATAATCAGGTTGCACATGGGGCTCACAGCCTAAGGGAGAGAGAGAACAGGTTAGGGAACCCCCATTTTGTAGAAGAGGGAAGTGAGGCGCAGAGAAGTAAAGTGACTTGCCCAAGGTCACAAAGTGGGTAAATGGTAGAGCCAGGATTAGAACCCAAGTCCTCTGATTCCCAGACCCGTGCTCTTTCCACTAGGCAAAAGTGTTTCCATTAGCACTCTGCCACTATCATCCATGCAGAAGCCCGCACAGTAACCTTCTCTGATGAGGAGAAAAGTATTGCTACAAGGATCCAGACAGAATTATCACAGCAGCCACAGTGTCTGGTTATTGATTCCTATGGGAGATTTCAGAGTATGTGTGGGCTGGGACACTATGTGGAGAAAAGTATTCAGTGTTTGCTTTACATGACCACTGAGTGTTGGGCTGCTATCTCCTGATTTATTCCAGACTTTCACTAGCTGTAAAGTCTCTCACCAAGTGGCATTAAATCCAGCCAGATGAGCATCAAATTCCTGGAGTTTGAAGGAACACACAACAAACTTTGCCTTATTAGGGCAAGACACCCACTTTGCTTATAATAATAGTAATTGTGGTATTTGTTAAACACTTACTAGGTGCCAGGCACGGTACAAAGCACTGGGGTAAATACAAGCAAATCAGGTTGAACATAGCCTCTGTCCCATGTGGGGCTCACAGTCTCCACCCCCATTTTACAGATGAGGTAATTGAGGCACAGTGAAATGACTTGCTTAAGTTTACACAGCGGACAAGTGGCAGAGCCAAGATTAGAACCCAGGTCCTCCTGACTCCCAGGTCTGTGCCCTAGTTGATAGACATGTTCCCTAGGGAAGTGGGCTAAGATTCAAGAGAAGTGCAGTCAAGTAGGGCAGGGGGTTCTTGGAAAGGTGTAGGCTCACTCATCTGGAGATGCTGGCCAGAGACTCAGCCCTGAGGAGAAAGGCCCTGGGACAGTCTCATTGAGTGAGGATGCCCTGGGTGAGTGTCAGGAAGCTTCCATGATGCTTTGCAAATTGGGATCTGGGACATTAGGAGCTGATTGGGATCTTGAGCATTACAAAGGGAAGCCTGGGATAAATTGTGTGTGTGTGTGTGTGTGTGTGTGTGTGTGTGTGTGTGTGTGTGTGAATCATATTTAATGAGTGCTTACTATGTGCAGAGCAGTGAACTAAGCACTTGGGAGAGTATAATACAACAATAGTCACGTTCCCTGCCCACAATGAACTTACAGTCTAGCGGGGGAGACAGACATTAATATAAATAAATTACAGATATATATGTAAGTGCTGAAGGGCTGGAAGTGGGAATGAAAAAATGGAGCTTGTCGGGGTGATGTAGAAGGGAGTGGGAGAAGAGGGAAGGAGAACTTAGGAAAGGTCTCTTGGAGAAGTGGTTTCAGTAAGACTTTGAAGAGGGGAGGGTAATTGTCTCTGGGGTATGAGGAGGGAGGAAGGGGAGTGTGTGTGTATGTGTGTGTGTGTGTGTGTGAAGCCTACCAGTTGAGACAAGTGTCCCTAGCAGGGGACAAATAAACCTTTTTCCATGACAGCATACGAACTCTGACATGAAATACGTCATCCTACCCAGAATCTCCAGATGCTCCCCAGGTGAACCCCCCTCTCACCAGGCTCCCCCAATTCTCCCCAGGTCTGTCCTCCATAGTACTCTTTTTCAATTCTCCGTGGTGTATAATTTATTTAGCATTTGTATGTCTTCAATCAATGTTATTTATTAAGTTATTATTGCTTGCAGAGCACTGAACTAAGAATGAGGTACAAAAAAGCAGAGTTGGTAGACACAGTCTCCGCCTACAAGGAACTTAGAGTCTTGAGGGAGAGATAGATATAAAAATAAGTAATGGATAAGTACATAAGTGCTGTGGGGCTGAAGGTTAGGTGAATATCAAGTGCTGAAAGGGCACAGATCCAAGGGCATAGGTGACACAGGAGGGAGAGGAAGTAGGGGAAATGAGGGCTTAGTCATGGAAGGCCTCTTAGAGGAGATGTGCTTTTAATAAGGCTTTGAACATGGGGAAGGTGATGGCATCATCACCCTCAAAACCATAGATATTCTTTTATTCATTTACATATCTTATTTCTATATTTTCCTGTGAATTCAGTTACTGATTCAGCTGTTTCATCTCTGTGGTTGGTGCTTCTTCCTGCTTTAACCTGCGTGAAGGTGATGGTGGTTTGTGCTCTCTCTTCTCTGCTTGTCATGTTTCTGCTGAAGCACAGAGTGTAACAAGCCAGTAGCTGGGCAGAGCTGTAGCACGTGGCAAAAAGTGGGTTAAAGATTTTACAAAGAAGGGCCCATTCAAGACCAAAGTGACCCTTGCATAGTGCCAAAGGGGAACCTTTTTGTTATGGTGTTTGTTAAGCACATACTATGTGGGAGGCACTATACTAAGCACTGGGATAGATACAAGATAATCAGATTGGACACAGTCCATGTCTTACATAGGGACAGTCTTAATCCCCATTTTGCAGATGAGGTAACTGAGGCCCGAGAAGTTGAGTGACTTGCCCAAGGTCACACAGCAGACAAGCGGCGGAGCCGGGATAAGAACCCTTGTCCTCTGACTCCCAAGCCCATGCTCTTTCCACTAAGCCAAACTGCTTCTCATGTCCACCTAGTTCGGTTTTCATTTCAATCAATTGAGCACTTACTGTGGGCAGAGCACTGTACTAAGTGCTTGGGAGAGTATAATTATTCCTCAAGGATCTTAAAGTCTAGTAGCAGAGACAGACACTAAAATAAATTACAGATAAGGGAAGGAGGACCTGAACCAAATTGCATTTGAAAGAAAATTCATTCATTCATTCATTCATTCATTCAATTCATTTAATCGTATTTATTGAGCACTTACTGTGTGCAGAGCACTGTACTAAGCCCTTGTAAAGTACAATTCGGCAACAAATAGAGACAATCCCTACCCAACAACAGGCTCATAGTCTAGTCAGTCCCTGTCTGCAAGATTACACTCCCTAGAAACTCAGTCTCTTTCTCAAGCATCCTAGACATGGAAGAAGATACACACGAACAGGGGAGCATCTTTTTAGTAATATTGGTTTTTGTAAAGTGCTTATATGCCAAGCCCTGGACAAAGCACTGGGTTAGGTATGAGATCATCAGGCTGGAGACGGTCCCTGTCCCACAGGGGCCCCAACAGTCTAAATAAGAGGGAGAACAGGCACTGAATCACCATTTCACAGATGAGGAAACTGAAGCATAGAGAAATTAAGTAGAATTCCCAAGGCACACAGCAGGCAAGTGGCAGAGCCAGGATGAGAAACCATGTCCTCTGGCTTCTAGGCCTCTGCTCTTTTTTACTAGGCTATGCTTCTTCTCATTGCTTCACCGCTGAAGAAAAGCAACATAGTAAAGTAAAATAATCCAGAACCTTTTGTTCCAAAGCACCAGCTATACTTGTGGAAGTTTGCTGAACTTTCAGGTAAATCTCAGCCAAATCTTCCTTCAGGGAAATGTGGCCAGATAAGCCTTTAGTTCTGTTCACCACTAACAGATTCTCAGGGTTGAAAGTCAGCCGTAGCCTATCACAAATTTCTGAGTCACTACCTGCAGCCTAAATGAGGCTTGTGGGATAGAGTGACAGCACACTTCCTGGATTTGTTTTCTGGAGAAGGATTCAAGCCAACTCTTGTGGTCTGTGAAGTTGCTGAATTATGCTAGATTGTAAGCTACTTGAGAGCAGAGATGGTGTCTATTAACTATATTGCTCTCTCCTAAGAGCTAAGTACAGTGCTTTCTGCACTGTTGCTCTCAACAAATATTATTGACTGAATGGTGATCCTACATGAGGCCAAACGTTCTTGGTGTAAGAGACAATTCCTCCATGTTTCCTTTCTCTAGCATGGACATTCTTCCAGTTTTATACCAGACAGTCCACTTTTCAGCTGGTCTGACCCTTTTTGGCTCTGGGTTTGGGGAGGAGTTAGCAGAGATATTTTACATATTCTTGGGTACAATCAGTGGCTATCCTACATCCTCCCTTCCATACCCAAATTTGACACTTTGATCCGTGAAATAAGTCCGGAAATCTTGCTGGAAAACGGTTGAGACTCCTGGCACCCTGGTCATTTTGTTGAGTTGTAAAGCAGAATAAGGAAATACAGAGGTGAAATGGAATAAAAACCCCCAAAAAACATGAACACCATTTTTTCACTGGCTGAAGCAGCGTGGCCTTTTGATGATGATGATGATGATGGCATGTATTAAGCACTTACTATGTGCAAAGCACTGTTCTAAGCACTGGGGAGGTTACAAGGTGATCAGGTTGTCCCCTGAGGGGCTCACAGGCTTCATCCCCATTTTACAGATGAGATAACTGAGGCACAGAGAAGTTAAGTGACAGCTGATAAGCGGAGGAGCTGGGATTTGAACCCATGACCTCTGACCTCTGGCCTCCGGGATCTTGCCACTGAGCCACGCTGCTTTGGAAAAAACATAGGCCTGAGAGTCAGAGGACCTGGGTTCTAATTCTACAACACCACTTGCTTGTTGAGTGACCCTGGTCAAGTCAATTAACTTCTTGTCTTAGTTTCCTCATCTGTAAAAATGAGGATTCAGTAGACTGTGAGCCTCATCTGGGACAGGAACTGCATCTGACATGATTATCTTGTATCTACACCAGTGCTTCAAACAGTGCTTGGTGCATAGTAAGCACTTAACAAATACCACAGTTATGGTTATTATTCAAACAAGGAGAGGTTTGAAGTTTTTATTTAGTCAGAGCTTGAATCTGTGCTTCAAACCCCATTCCCTCTCATCTTATGAAATTTCTCGCCCCTTCCCTCCTCCCCTCCTTAACTTCCATCTTCAACCGCTCACTCTCCACTGGTTCCTTCCCCTCTGCCTTCAAACATGCCCACATTTCCCCCATCCTAAAAAAACTCTCTCTTGACCCCACCTCACCCTATCTCCCTCCTATCCTTCCTTTCCAAACTCCTAGAATGAGTCATCTACACCCGCTGCCTCGAATTCCTCAATGCCAACTCTCTCCTTCTCCAATCTGGCTTCCGTCCCCTACATTCCACCAAAACTGCCCTCTCCAGGGTCACCAATGACCTCCTTCTTGCCAAATCCAACGGCTCCTACTCTATCCTAATCCTCCTCGACCTCTCAGCTGCCTTCGACACTGTGGACCACCCCCTTCTCCTCAATATGCTATCCAACCTTGGCTTCACAGACTCCGTCCTCTCCTGGTTCTCCTCTTATCTCTCCGGCCATTCATTCTTAGTCTCCTTTGTGAGCTCCTCCTCCCCCTCCCATCCCCTTACTGTCGGGGTTCCTCAAGGGTCAGTTCTTGGTCCCTTTCTGTTCTCTATCTACTCTCACTCCCGCGGTGAACTCATTCGCTCTCACGGCTTCAACTGTCATCTCTATGCTGATGACACCCAAATCTACATCTCCGCCCCTGCTCTGTCTCCCTCCCTCCAGGCTCGTATCTCCTCTTGCCTTCAGGACATCTCCATCTGGATGTCTTCCTGCCATCTAAAACTCAATATGTCCAAGACTGAACACTTATCTTCCCTCCCAAACCCTGCCCTCTCCCTGATTTTCCCATCACTGTAGATGGCACTACTATCCTTCCCATCTCACAAGCCCGCAATCTTGTTGTCATCCTCGACTCCGCTCTCTCATTCACCCCACACATCTAATATGTCACCAAAACCTGCCAGTCTCACCTCCACAACATCGCTAAGATCTGCCCTTTCCTCTTCATCCAAACCTCTACCTTACTGGTTCAATCTCTCATCCTATCCCGACTGGATTACTGCATCAGCCTCCTCTCTGATCTCCCATCCTCCTGTCTCTCCCCACTTCAGTTTATATCTTTACTTCACTCTGCTGCCCGGATCATCTTTGTGCAGAAACGCTCTGGGCATGTTACTTCCCTCCTCAAAAATCTCCAGTGGTTGCCTGTCAACATATGAACAAAGCAAAAACTCCTCACTCTCAGCTTCAAGGCTCTCCATCACCTCACCCCCTCCTACCTCACCTCCCTTCTCTCCTTCTACAGCCCAATCCACACCCTTCACTCCTCTGCCACTAACCTCCTCACTGTACCTCGTTCTCACCTGTCCCGCCATCGGCCCACGGCCCAGGTCCTTCCCCTGGCTTGGAATGCCTTCCTTCTACACATCTGTCAAGCTAGCTCCCTTCCTCCCTTCAAAGCCCTATTGAGAGCTCACCTCCTCCAGGAGGCCTTCCCAGACTGAGCCCCCTTTTTCCTCTCCTCCTCCCCATCTCCCCCACCCTACCTCCTTCCCCTCCCCACAGCACTTGTATATATTTGTACAGATTTATTACTCTATTTATTTGATTTGTACATATTTACTATTCTATTTATTTTGTTAATGATGCATATATAGCTTTAATTCTGTTTGTTCTGGTGATTTTGACACCTGTCTACGTGTTTTGTTTTGTTGTCTGTCTCCCCCTTCTAGACTGTGAGCCCGTTGTTGGGGTAGGGACCGTCTCTATATGTTGCCGACTTGTACTTCCCAAGTGCTTAGTACAGTGCTCTGCACACAGTAAGTGTTCAATAAATATGATTGAATGAATGAATGAATGAATCTGATTTTAGCTAAACTGGTTAGCCCATTCCCTTCCCAATACTAGAAAAGATCCTGGGCTATGAAACAGTCCTAAGGCTTGTGGAGCAATTACCAGAAATCGGACTATAAACTGGTTGTGGACAGGGAATATGTCTACCCATTCTGTTATACTGTAATCTCCCAAGCACTTAGCACGGTGCTCTGCACATAATACAAACTTAATAAATACCGTTGAGGATGACTGATGAATCAGCAAAATGGAACATTTGGAGTTCTCCTGGGGAAGAATGAAAAATTATGTAGAAATGGCCAGGGAGGGAAAGGGAGAAAGAAGATTAGAAGAGACTTTCCACCAGTCTTAGGGATATTTTCCTAGCTTGGAATCCCAGAAACTAGAGCTAGAGAAGATCCCTTATTCCGTCTGGTACTTCAGTTTCAGCAGCACCAGTTCCTCATTATGCAAATTTATTTCATCCCCTGGCTGGACCAATCCTGCTGTGGTCTCCAGTGATAGACTACCTCACTTACTCACCCTAACCCAGGGCTGACTAGGATTAAGATATGTTTTATTAAAGGAGCAAAATAGATTACAAGATGAGCTATTACATATTTCTCTATGTACAGGGCATTTTTTTTTACAGCAATAGCGTCTATTTTCTCGATTATCTGAGAATCCTTTACTATTTTTTCTTTTCCTTCATGTAGCATGACTTTCTCTCTTTTGACTTTTTAGTGAATGTCTTTGGCTGCTAGGTTTCTTTTCTCAGTGAAAGACTTTGACAACCTGAATCCCAGCTCCACCACTTGCCTGCTTTGTGATCTTGGGGAGGTCACTAAATTCTCTGTGCCTCAGTTACTTCATCTGAAAAATGGGGATTAAGACTGTGAGTCCTATTTGGGACAATTTGGGCATTGTCCAACCTGATTATCTTGTATCTACCCCCAGCACTTAGTACAGTGCCTGTCACATAGTAAGCACTTAAGAAATAACATAAAAAAATGAGGGCCATTTTCAGGTATTCCATGTGCCTCGTTCTCGCCTGCCCCGCCGTTGACCCCCGACCCATGTCCTCCCCCTGGCCTGGAATGCCCTCCCTCTGCACACCCGCCAAGCTAGCTCTCGTCCTCCCTTCAAAGCCCTACTGAGAGCTCACCTCCTCCAGGAGGCCTTCCCAGACTGAGCCCCCTCCTTCCTCTCCTTCCCCATCCCCTCACCCTACCTCCTTCCCCTCCCCACAGCACCTGTATATACATTTGTACAGATTTATTACTCCATTTATTTTACTTGTACATATTTACTATTCTATTTATTTTATTTTGTTAATATGTTTTGTTCTGTTGTCTGTCTCCCCATTCTAGACTGTGAGCCCGCTGTTGAGTAGGGACCATCTCTATATGTTGCCAACTTGTACTTCCCAAGCGCTTGGTGCAGTGTTCTGCACACAGTAAGCACTCAATAAATACGATTGAATGAATGAATGAATGAATGAATGAATGAATGAAACGAATGGCCTTGATCATTGAAATCTCAAAGGAATCCATCATCTTCACTTCTCCACTCTAATGAAGTGGAGAGCTTCTAATGAATTTCATTAAAGTGTAATATCCAGGAGGGCAGGAAACATATCTCCTGCTTCTGTGGTACCTGCCTAAGACCCAAACATTTATGAATATTCGTTCAATCAATCATATTTATTGAGCACTTACTGTGTGCAGAGCACTGTAATAAGCACTTGGGAGAGTACATCGCAACAGACATACAGACACATTCCCTGCCCACAGTGAGCTCACAATCTAGAGGGGGAGATAGATATTAACGTACATAAAAAAATAAATATGTATAATCCACTAGGGAGAGGCAAGGCTGGAAGACATTTGTGTTTCAGGAGAGTCTGATAGAGACTGTCTCAGCTCTATTCTCTGAGTCCATTGTGGGGATTTAGCCAATATACAGGAAGACCAGAGCTGACCAGGATGTCCTCCACACATGCCACACACATACGGCCCCATGGAACAGACGGTCCCGTCACGTAGAGTCTATGTCTCCACATGGGAAGAAGCATCATTCGTGGACCAGACTCACGCCAATAATGCATATCCTCTTAGCCACCCCATGGTATCGGGGGATCCAGGCAGAAGCCAAAAGACGACAAATGTTAGCTGAGGGAGATTGAGCCTCCATCTGGCCTGACTGCAGAGGCGCAACACTATCCAGAGGTAATCCTGTATCTGTTGTGTTCCTAGGGCCCTTAAAGGCAGAAGAGACATGGTAAAGGTCATTGCCTCTAAAGAAATCTACTTGTGATATTGATTCTGAGAGGCTATCACACTTGGATCTGCAAACCTGCCCATAACACATGTAGTGAGGACTCAATACATACCATTACTACTACTAGTCTGTCAATCAATGGTATGTATTTGTTCTGACAACTCTGACACCTGTCTACATGTTTTCTTTTGTCTGTCTCCCCCTTCTAGACTTTGAGCCTGTTGTTGGGTAGGGACCGTCTCTATATGTTGCCAACTTGTACTTCCCAAGCACTTAGTACAGTGCTCTGCACACAGTAAGTGCTCAATAAATATAATTGAATGAATGAATGTGCAGATTCCTATACTATGCACTTGGCAGAGTACAATACTGCAACTACTAGTAGGGATGCAGCATGGCAGAGTGGATAGAGCCTGGGTCTGGAGATCAGAAGATCATGGGTTCTAATCCCAGCTCTGTCACATATCTGCTGTGTGACCTTGGGCAAGTCACTTAACTTCTCTGTGCCTCATCTGTAAAAAAATGGGGATTAAGAATGTGAGCTCAATGTGGGACATGGACTGTGTCCAACCTAACTTGTACTACCCCAGAGCATAGCACATAGTAAGTGCTGAAGAAGTACCACCATTGTTATTATTACTACCATAACTGTAAGTAACAAAATATACTGAATTGAGTTTCTTCTCCCCTTCTTTCCCTCCTCATGATCTAGTGATCACTTATCACTTTCCCATTGTTGTAGACACACCAACAGGAATCCTCTCTGTTTCACAAGCAGGGTGGCCTGTTGGAAAGACCCCAGGCCTGGGAATTAGAGGCCCTGAGTTCTAATCCCAGCTCTACCACCTCCCTGCTGTATGACCTAGGGCCAGTCATTTAAGTTCTCTCTGCCTCAGTTCTTTCTGTAAAATGTAAAATCCATAAAATGGAGACTCAAAAACTGTTCTCCTCTTGACTAAGACTGTGAGCCCCATGTGGGACCCGATTATCTTGTCTCTATCCCAGTGCTTGGTACAGAGCTTGACAGAGAGTAAACTAGCTAACTAATATGACAGTCATCTCAGCCTTTTAGAGACCTGTACAGTGCTCATTCAGAGCAGCTGATCATGATGATGATAAACGCCTAAGTTTGAAGTTTATCATTGCACTGGGGTAGATCTGAACTTCCCCTCTCTTGTTTGAGTCTCTCCCTGATGCTTTGAAAGAGGATGGAGTCATTTATTCATTTAGTCATTAAAGGGGAATTCATTACCTAAGGTGGCCTGTTTGGCCTTGGAATGATTATGGCCCATTAGCTTACACCTACCTGGCTACCCAATTCACAAAATGGTCAAGGACAAGATAATGAGTTTCCACTGTGGCTTAGGCTGTTTCTGCATTAAGCTTTCTATCTCTGCCATGGTTTGTCCTGAAAATGGACTCAACCTAATGCAGTCAGCTGTCGTTGCCACGGCCAGGGTCGTGGGTTGTGTGGGAGAAGGAGTGTGGCCTACTGGAAAGACCACAGGCTTGGGAATCAGAGGACCTGGGTTCTAATTCCAGCTCTGCCACATGCCTGCAGTGTGACCTTGGACAATTCACTTAGCTTCTCTGTACCTCCATTCCCTCATCGGTAAAAAGGGGACTCAATACCTGTTCTTCCTCCTATTTAGACTGTGAGCCCCATGTGGGACCTGATTATCTTGTATCTTCTTCCCTAGTGCTTACCACTGAGTCATTTCCAATTCAAAGCGAATCCATGGATATACTTTCTCCGCAGCATCCTGTCCTCTGCCATAATCTGCAACCTTTCTAATGTTTCTTCCGTTGTCGTTGTTATGGTCTCTATCTAGTGGCTGGTCTGCCTATTCCACGTTTTCCCTGGACTTTTCCTGACATTAGTTTCTTTTCCAGAGAATTAATCCTCCTGATTATGTGTCCAAAATATGCTAATCTAAGTTGAGTCATTTGGCCTTCCAAAGACCGCTTTGGTTTAATTTGTTCCAAAATCCAATTGTTTGTTTTTCGGGCAGTCCATGGCATTCGTAAAAGCCTTCTCCAATACCACATTTCAAAAGAATCAATATTCTTCCTATCCTGTTTTTCACTGTCCAGCTTTCAGATCGATAC
This sequence comes from Tachyglossus aculeatus, assembly GCF_015852505.1. NCBI lineage: Eukaryota > Metazoa > Chordata > Mammalia > Monotremata > Tachyglossidae > Tachyglossus > Tachyglossus aculeatus. The sequence continues at coordinate 98,843,053 of NC_052070.1, forward strand.
ATTGTCACTGGAAACACCATAGAGTTGACAATTTGTGTTTCTGTGGCAATTGGTAGATAGTAAGCACTTAAGTATTACTTGAGCCTGGCCTTTGCAGCTTGTTTGGGTCTGCTGCTGGACCTGTGGATGTTGCAGAATGGATGAGATACTCTTATTATTATCTCTAGATCTGATGACAAATTTCCCATGCTGTCGCTACCTCCTCCCCCATGAAAACTTTTTTTACATGTAGCGAGGAAGGAGGTTTGTGTTGCTTTTGTGGCAGTTTGGCTGCCCGACACGTGCTTTCCACCTGGTGTTTTGCTGACAGAGGAAACTGACACTTTGCTGTGAGCTCTAGACCCAAAGCAAGAATATGCCGATAGTTTGGTGACACCAGTCAGAGGCTTGGGGTGAGAAATGGAGGAAGAGCAGTGGGAAGCAGTGGGGCCTAGTGGAAAGATCATGCACGTGGAAGTCAGAGGGCCTGGGTCCTAATCCCGGCTTTGCCACTTGCCTTCACCTTGGTGAAGTCACTTAATGCTCCATGCCTCAGTTTCCTCAACGGCAAAAAGGGGATTCAATACCTGTTCTCACTCCTACTTAGACTGTGAGCCCAGTGAGGGACAGGGACTGTGTCCAACCAGATTGATTGGCATTTACCCCAGTGTTTAACACACAGTATGCACTTAGTAAATAAAAAAAGGAGCCTCTCCTCAGGGTTGGAGACTATTCTGAGCCTTCATACTCAATTGCCACTATTTGAAAATGTCCTAGGACCAAGGGGAGGGGGAATATTCCAGATATGAGGAGAGCCTTACTGGGAGTGGGGTGGGGCTGGGGGGTTAGGGACAAGATGAGAGAGAAGTGGGAGGAGTGTCCCCCCACCAGGATCAGGAGTCTGAAGGCCCAATTCCATAATGGCGCAGATCTCAGGCTCCTCCAGGAGCCAAATACTACCAGCTTTGTTTTCCACCAAGGCTCTTAATGTCTTTGTGATCCCTGAATTGCTTCTATTGGTTCCTATGGTTTTATCAAGTTCAAGAAAAATCCATCTCATGCCACCAGTACATTAAAATATCTTCCATTCATCATTGTTGGTATTTAATAATAATAATAATGCCAATAATAATAATGGCATTTATTAAGTGCTTACTATGTGCAAAGCACTGTTCTAAATGCTGGGCACTGCACTGACTATGTGCAGAGAACTATACGAAGTGTTTGAGAGAATGTAATACAATAAAGTTAGCAGGCACGTTCCCTGACCACAAGGAGTTCATAGCCTAGAGACAGAGACAGGCATTAATATAAATAAATAATTTATAATGCATTCCCATTGCTCTATCCTAATCAGGTAAAAACCCTCACCAATCACATTCCATTCCTTATTAAGTGAAAACCCTCATCGACCCAGTAGAACAACCGTAGACTTTTACCCTCTCAATTTCTATTGCATATCTGTCTCAGTGTTTAGTGTAGTGCCTGATCCATTGAAAATGATAAATACCATTATTAGCCTTATAATACCAGCCTATATTCAACTGGTGGGAAGTAGCTTTATGGAAATTGGATGGACTTTTAAGCCAAAGATATAGAGCTATCTCCAAATTCAACTATCAGTAGCAACCATCGATTTATAGTACAGTAGGCCTTGAGAACTGGCTTTGTAGATTTGTCTATTGCTAATACATTAGGACTTGAGCCCTGTGAGCTGAGCTTGAATCTCACATTTTAAAAGAGGTCATTTGGAAGTTTTCTCATGACTCTCTATGAATAATGGAATGTAGCTAGTTCTGGAGAGCAGGGATGAGAATTTAATTCCCAGGGCTGTTTGTATACAATTACAGATTGGTGTTTTTAAGGATGTTTGCCTATGTTAAATATTATGACAGGTATTCTAAAATAACAGCAAACACTACTCCATCTGGCTTACCGTCTGTTGGTGGTATAAAGACTCAAATGTACAGTACTCAAATATTTTAGCTAGTTGGGTTCAGTATCAAGGAAGTAGGGCTACATCCTTACTCTGGTGGCAGTCAACAGTTTATTTTATGATTTGGAGACATAAGGATGAGAAAAAAATTGATGCCTTCTGAGATTTTCTGAATACCTTTTTTTTTTTCTCCTCCTCCTCTTCCTCCGCCTTCTCCTTTTTCACTCCTAAGGGCATTCAGTCATTCAAAAGCATTGGCTGAGTATTTCCTCTGTGCAGAATACTGTACTAGTCAGTTGGAAACATAACATGGTGGTCTCCCTCTAGGTGCTTACAATAGATTGGAAGAAGCAGTGTGGCCTAGTGGAAAGAGCACAGGCCTGAGAGTCCTCTGACCTGGGTTCTAATTCCGGCTCTGCCACTTTGCTGTGGGGTTTTTGGCAAGCAAATTACCTTCTCTGTGTCTCAGCTACCTCATGAGAAAATGGGGATTAAATCCTCCTCCCTCTGACTTAGACTGTGAGCCTCTTGTGGTACAGGGACTGGGGCCAACCTGATTATCCTGTATCTTCCCCAGTGCTTAGTACAGAGCCTAGCACATAGTAAGCACTTAACAAGTACCATCACAAACAAAGTGGCTGGCAGATATTACGGACATCCTGTATTGATCAGGAGGAAAATGGTCAATGTCTTTTTGGAAATAATTGGGCAGTGTTAAGCTTTGAACTACCAGCCCCACCAATCAATACTCAATATTCCCTTAGTCATAGACACCTACAGCAAGAACTAGTGGAAAACCACGTGACCGTGAATCAGGAGATCCTGGTTCTAGTCCTGCTTTTCTCTGGCTTGCTGTGTGACCTTAAGTAATTCACTTAACCTCTCTGGTCCTATTTTCCTCATCTGTTAAATGGGAATAATATCTGCCTCCCCCATCACCACAGGGATGGTGTGAGGATAAAATGAGGTAAGTGATCTGAATTCTCCGTACTTTCTCTCCTTTCTGCATCACCTATGCACTTGGATCTTTGCCTTTTAAGAACTTGATTCTCTCCTCACCCTAAGCCCCACAACACCTAGGTACATATCCCTAATCTATAATAATGTCTGTTTCTCCCTCTAGACTATAAGCTCCTGGTGGTCAGGGAGGGTGTCTACCAACTCTGTTGTACTGTACTCTTCTAAGTGGCTAGTATAGTATAGGCCTTCCCACATTGAGCCCCCCCTTTTCCTCTGCTCCACCTCCCCTCCCCATCACCCCACTCCCTGCCTCTGCCCTACCCCCTTCCCCTCCCCAAAGCACTTGTGCATATTTGTACCTATTTATTACTCAATTTTATTAATGATGTGTATATAGCTATAATTCTGTTCATGTATTCTGATGGTATTGACACCTGTCTACTTGTTTTGTTTTGTTGTCGTCTCCCCCTTCTAGACTGTGAGTCCGTTGATGGGTAAGGACCGTCTCTATATGTTGCTGATTTGTACTTTCCAAGTGTTTAGTACAGTGCTCTACACACTGCAGGTGCTCAATAAATATGATTGAATGAATGAATGACTATAGTACTCTGCATATGATGCTCAATAAATATAAAAAATAAGTGCTCAATAAGTATCATAGATGGATCAAAAGGGCACTGGAAGCATAAAAATGCTATATAAAATTAAGGTACTATTATCATCATTGTTGTTATCAATAAACCAGCTACCTGTTGAGAAGCAGTTTGGACTAGGCGATAGAGCATGGGCCTGGGAGTAGAACCTGGGTTCCAATCCCTGTTCTGCCAATTGTTTGCTGTGTGACCTTGGGCAAGTTACTTAACTACTCTATGCCTCAGTTACCTCATCTGTGAAATGGGGATTTAGACTGTGAGCCCTATGTGGGACATGGATAGTGTCCAACCCAATTATCTTGTATCTACCCAGTGTTTAGCCTGACACATAAGATACACTTAGCAAATACCATTTAAAAACAACAACAAACTCACAGCAATGTTTAGACTATCCTGCTTAATTTAAGATAATGGATGCCATGCCACAGTGAGATTTGAGGTGAAAGCTCTATCTTGTATGAGGATAAAGATACTCAGACAGTAATTTTGACTTAAGGTGCAGTAAAACTCCAGGCTCTTTAATCAGTCAATATTTACCAAGCATCTATTGTTTGCAGAACACTGTACTAAGCACTTGAGAGAATACAATATAACAGAGTTGGTAAACATGTTCCCTGCCCACAATTCATTCGTTCATTCAATCGTATTTACTGAGCACTTACTGTGTGCAGAGCACTGTACTAAGCACTTGGGAAGTACAAGTTGGCAACATATAGAGATGGTCCCTACTCAACAGCGGGCTCACAGGCTAGAAGGGGGAGACAGACAACAAAACAAAACATATTAACAAAATAAAATAAATAGAATAGTAAATATGTACAAGTAAAATAGAGTAATAAATCTGTACAAACATATATACAGGTGCCGTGGGGATGGGAAGGAGGTAGGGCGGGGGAATGGGGAGGGGGAGAGGAAGGAGGAGGCTCGGTCTGGGAAGGCATCCCAGAGGAGGTGAGCTCTCAGTAGGGCTTTGAAGGGAGGAAGAGAGCTAGCTTGGTGGTTGTGGAGGACATGGGCCGGGGGTCGACACTGGGACAGGCGAGAACGAGGCACAGTGAGGAGGTTAGCAGCAGAGGAGCGGAGGGTGCAGGCTGGGCTGTAGAAGGAAAGAAGGGAGGTGAGGTAGGAGGGGGCGAGGTGATGGAGAGCCTTGAAGCTGAGAGTGAGGAGTTTTTGCCTGATGTGTAGGTTGACTGGTAGCCACTGGAGATTTTTGAGAAAGGGAGTAATATGCCCAGAGCGTTTCTGCACAAAGATGATCTGGGCAGCAGCGTGAAGAATAGATTGAAGTGGGGAGAGACAGGAGGATGGGAGATCAGAGAGGAGGCTGATGCAGTAATCCAGTCGGGATAGGATGAGAGATTGAACCAGCAGGGTAGCGGTTTGGATGGAGAGGAAAAGGTGGATCTTGGAGATGTTGTGGAGGTGATAGCAGCAGGTTTTGGTGACAGATTGGATGTGAGGGGTGAACAAGAGAGCAGAGTTGAGGATGACACCAAGTTTGCGGGCTTGTGAGACGGGAAGGATGGTAGTGCCAACAGTGATGGGAAAGTCAGGGAGAGGGCAGGGTTTGGGGGGGAAGACAAGGAGTTCAGTCTTGGACATGTTGAGTTTTAGATGGCGGGCAGACATCCAGATGGAGATGTCTTGAAGGCAGGAGGAGACATGAGCCTGAAGGGAGGGAAAGAGAGCAGGGGTAGAGATGTAGATTTGGGTGTCATCAGCATAGAGATGATAGTTGAAGCCGTGGGAGTGAATGAGTTCACCAAGGGAGTGAGTGTAGACACTCCAGTTGTGTCTACACTCTGGTTGGACTCAATGATTGTGTCCAACTGGATTAGTTTGTATCTACCCCAGTGCTTAGAACTGTGCCTGGCAAATACTAAGTGCTTATCAAATACAATTAAAAAATGAGCTTGCAGTCTAGCTGGGGAGACAGATGTTAATACAAATTAATTATGGAACTCTACATTAGTGCCCTGGGGCTGAGGGAGGGGTGAATAGAGGGTACATATCCAAATGCAAGGGTGACACAGAAGGGAGGGGAGAAGAGGAAATGAGGGCTTAGTTGGGGAGGGCCTCTTGGAGGAGATGCATCTTCAGTAAAGCTTTGAAGGAGGTGAGAGTGATTGTCACATATGAAGGAGGAGGATGTTCCAGGACGTGGGTGATACGACAGATGTGATCGAGGTACAGTGAGTAGGTTGGCATTAGAAAAGCAGAGTGTGTTAGCTGGGTTATAGTCAGAAAGCAGTGAAGTAAGGTAGGAAGGGGCAAGGCGATAGAGTGCTTTAAAGCCAACGGTAAGGAGTTTTTGCTTAATGCGATGAGCAAACACCAGAGATTCTTGAGGAGTGGGGAAAACACGGACTCAACGTTTTTGTGAAAAATGATCCATACAGCAGAGTGAAGTGCAGACTGGAATGAGGAGAGACAGGAGGCAGGGAGGTCAGTACAGAGGCTGATACAGTTTTAAAGGAGGGATAGGGAAAGTGTTTGTATTATCATCATCATCATCAATCGTATTTATTGAGCTCTTACTGTGTGCAGAGCACTGTACTAAGCGCTTGGGAAGTATAAGTTGGTAACATATAGAGACAGTCCCTACCCAGCAGTGGGCTCACAGTCTAAAAGGGGGAGACAGAGAACAAAACCAAACATACTAACAAAATAAAATAAATAGAATAGATATGTACAAGTAAAATAAATAAATAAATAAATAGAGTAATAAATATGTACAAACGTATATACATATATACAGGTGCTGTGGGGAAGGGAAGGAGGTAAGATGGGGAGATGGAGAGGGGGATGAGGGGGAGAGGAAGGAAGGGGCTCAGTCTGGGAAGGCCTCCTGGAGGAGGTGAGCTCTCAGTAGGGCCTTGAAGGGAGGAAGAGAGCTAGCTTGGCGGATGGGCAGAGGGAGGGCATTCCAGGCCCGGGGGATGACGTGGGCTGGGGGTCGATGGCAGGACAGGCGAGAACGAGGTACGGTGAGGAGATTAGCAGCAGAGGAGCGGAGGGTGCAGGGTGGGCTGTAGAAGGAGAGAAGGGAGGTGAGGTATGAGGGGGCGAGGTGATGGACAGCCTTGAAGCCCAGGGTGAGGAGTTTCTGCCTGATGCGCAGATTGATTGGTAGCCACTATATTAATGTGGTAATAGTATGGACAGAGAGGAAAGAGATGTAAAGAGAAAGGAAATCCTTCAGAAAAGAAAAAAAAAGTATGATGCATTTAAAAATGATCAAATCTTCCCAATACTCGATGCCAATAGAGATGCAGATTCTATTGATGACAGGGTAGATTTGGACACAAATGCTTTGAATTAACTGATCCCCACTTTGTGGCCACCTACATTTATGGATGTTTATCGTTACCATGAAAGAGAAGAAAAGAATCCCCTAGAAAAAGACTTTTGGGGGGTTTTAGGGTTCGAATTTAGGTTTTATTTTTAAATGATGGGGAAGTAGAAATTGAATTAAGTTGGGCAAATCCTTAAAACTCCATTTCTTAATCATTAGAATAAATTGAGGACTCACTGGAGACCACTAGGTGTCACTGCTCGCTAATCCATATTTGAGGTAGTGAGTGCCTGTTACTATGGCAACAATTTTCCTCTGGACCAGGGCTGTCCCCTTTCCCTCACCCTCTCAGATTTTTTGTTTTTGTTTTTTTAAGAGGGAGAAGATGTGAGCCTTCACGAAAGTCTATTCTCAGCAGCAGGGGCTATTGATATACAGCTGTCACAGTGACGAAGAGAGAATCAACCTGGCACTATCATACCAGGCTGGGAAATAAGAAATCAGGGAGAAATCACAGCTCCTCCCACAGCAGCCAACTCCGGGTTCACGTGGTAAATTGGACTCCGAATACTCAGACATGCACGTGGATAGCCAGGGGAGGAATGCAAATTTATCTTAAGAGCTCTGTGTTCGTAGAATGAATATTTGGATGGAGCAGCCAGGAGGGAGACTGCTGTGAAACCACTATCAGAGTCTGGACAATGAGGCTATGCATGTACTGTCAGTATTCTGCTACACAGTGTGTTAGCGGAATGTATTTTTGTGTTGTGTGCCTAGGCCTAAAGATATAGAGTTGGGGTGGATCTGTATACTTCAACACATGCTTAGTACAGCGCTCTGCACATAGTAAGCACTCAATAAATACGATTGAATGAATGAATACATACATAACTCACATACACACAACACAGGGATGCACATGTTATGAGGTAATCACACATATTCCCCAGCACACAATGTTGTAGTAGTAATAGTTGTTGTTACTCCCCTTTCAGGATCACACCTAGGGAGCTTCCAGTGAGCGTCCAGTCTTAACTACGAGAGGGAGAGTCAAACAGAGGCATACCCATTCCATTCCTAGCTTGGCCAGTGGCTAGTGAGTGGAAGGCCATCTGCTACAAATCAAAACTCACCTGTGCAGGGCAGCAGTGGCATGGGAGAGAGCTGAGGGAGGAGAATCAAGTTTACTGCTCAGAAGGAGGCAATGGCAAACCACTTAGGTATTTTCGCCAAGAAAACTCCATGGATCCATTACCAGAACCATTGCAGGTGGAGGTGGGGCATTCTGGGAGAGATGTGTCCATGAAGTCGCTATGGGTAGGAAATGACTTGACAGCATAAGTTTACAAGATAACAAATAGTTGTTACGGTTCTCTAGACTGTAGGATCACTGTGGGCAGGGAACATGTCTGCTAACTCTGTTGTATTGTGCTCTTCCAAGCTCTTACTCCAGTGCTCTGCACACAGGAAGTGCTCAATAAATACCTTTGGTTGATTGATTAATAGCATTCGTTTTTAAGCACCTACTTGGTGTAAAGCAATGATCTAAGAACTTGGATAAAATGCACAAAGGCAAGCTATAGACATAGTCCTTACCCCCAAGTAACTCACAGTCTAAGAGTAAGCGGTGGGGAGGGGTTTGGCAACTGGCACATAAGCTGGGATGAAAACATTAAAATAGGAGAGGCCAGGACAATGTTAACTTCACCAAGAGCAAGAGGGCACTGGGGCTAGTGGAGCGGGATTTCTGATCCTGGTGACACAGTCCAGCAGTAACAACACCCTTGAGAAGTTAAGGAGGCCCAAGCTACTGCTGGTTGGGAGTTGTTTCCCTGACTGGAATGGGGGCTTATGGAAGTCCCCGTGTGTGTTTTGGGGGAGGCAGAAGGGACAGCTGTATTTAAGGTGGTGGGCACCAGCCATCCCACATAAGGGGACCAGGCTGTGAGCTCACCCAGCTGCTGATTTTTGAGCTCTTCCTGGGATGGAACAGGGACCAGTGGAGTGAAGATGCTGGAGGGCAGTGGAGGGGGCAATCTTTTCCCTTGCCCAGTAGGCCCTGCTTTCTGGCATAAGGGGATCAAACTGTGGGTGGCCCCTGCACAGGGTTTGTACAGATACACACACACACCAATCAATACACCAGGGCATTCATTCAGTGTTTAATGTGTGCAGAGCCCTGTACTAAGCACTTAGGAGAGTACAAGTGGATATGTTCCTTTCCCTCAAGGAGCTTACAGTCTAATGGGGAGATGGACATTAAAATGAATTAAAGGTGAAGAGAAGCAAGTGAGTATAAGGCTATTTATATACTCGCTGTGTTGGGGTGGGGTAAGTATCTAAGTGCTTAGAGGATTCAAACTGCATGGGTGATGCAGTAAGGAAGGAAAATAGGCTAGGGAAATGATGGGTGAGTCAGAGAAGGCTTCCTGGAGGAGTTGTGATTTTAGAAGATATTTGAGGGTGGGGTGAGCTGTGGCCTGTTGGGTATGAAAGGGGAGGGAATTTCAGTCAGGAGGGAGGACATGAGCAAGGATTGACCGTGAGAGGCGAGATTGAGGTGCAATCAATCAATCAATTGTATTTATTGAGTGCTTACAGTGTGCAGAGCACTGTACTAAGCTCTTGGGAAGTACAAGTTGGCAACATATAGAGATGGTCCCTTCCCAACAGTGGGCTCACAGTCTAGAAAGGTGCAGTGAGTAGGGTGGTGATGGGGGGACAAAGTATGCGGGCTGGGGTCTAGTGAGAGGGGCACAATGGTCAGTATGGAGAGAGTTGATTAAGTGCCTTAAAGTGGATGGTGTGGAGTTTCTGTTTGTGGCAGAGGAGGATGGGCAATTGGAGAATGGTGACGAATGACGAGAAGCGTGCAGAACAAAGATATGTATAGATATGTATAGATGTCATGTTTACCATGTTCACTCCCTTCCATAGGTTACCTCCATTCCACCCGGAGGCCTTCCCAGCTGGAAGCTGCCACTCTTACTTGCTCCTTCATTCAACCTCCTTCTCATCTCCACAAGACATATGTATATATCTGTAATTTATTTATCTATTTATATTAATGTTCATCTCCCCCTTTATACTGTGAGCATGTTGTGAGCAGGAGTGTGTCTGCTGCCACTTATATGTTGCCAACTTGTGCTTCCCAGTGCTCTGCACACAGTAAGCGTTCAATAAATACGGTTGAATGAATGCTGTTATATTGTACTCTCCCAAGCACTTAGTACAGCGCTTTGCACACAATAATCACAATAAATACGACTGAATGAATGAATAAATGAATGGAAAACTGGCATTATGGAACTGCTATTTGGAAAGGGGTAGCGACATGGACTAGTGGAAATAGCATGGGTAGCCGTAGGGTAGACTCACAGCCCATTGGCCACTGGAGACCCTCAATGAAGAAAATTTCTGAGAAGATCCGACAGGGAAGGGACAGTGATGGGACATCACCTGGATAGAGGGAATCAGGAAAAGACCATCCATTGTTGTGCAAGAAAGGGGTACCTGAGAGCCCAAGGGACTGGGGTTGTGTGTAGAAGTTCCATGTACATGCTTTGGAAATGTTTTCAACAGGAACATTTTGTTCGACTCCTGGACATTTTTCAGGGAGCTCATCAGATGTGCAAGCATCTGCTCCAGACTGAAGGATCACTGCAGTGAAATTGTCATTAAAAGGGGAATTACAGATTCTAAATAGAGGGAGAAAGAAGGGCAGGGGGAGAGAGGGAGAGAGAGATCTTGGAAGAGGTCAGAGAGAAGGATATCGTGGCTTTAATTTTCCCCAATATCAATCAATCATTGAGTAGAATTTGTTGAATGCTAATTGTGTGGAGAAGCAGTGTGACAGTTGAAAGAAAGCAGGCTTGGGAGTCAGAGGTCATGGGTACTAATACTGGCTCCGCCACTTGTCAGCTGTGTGACTTTGGGCAATCACTTAACTTCTTTGTGCCTCAGTTACCTCATCTGGAAAATGGGGATTAAAACTGAGCACCACGTGGGACAACCTGATTATCTTATATCTATCCCAGTGCTTAGAACAGTGCTTGGCACATAGGAAGCGCTTAACCAATACCATCATTATTCTCCCTCTGCCCCCCACACTTCTAGACTGTAATCCTGTTGTTGAGTAGGGATTGTCTCTATTTGTTGCTGTATTGTACTTTCCAAGTGCTTAGTACAGTACTCTGCATAGAGTAAGCACTCAATAAATACAATTGAATGAATGAATGAACCCTAATCTAAGAGCTTGGGAGAGTACAATATCTATAAATTATATATTTTAAATGATTTATTTATATTAATGTCTATCTCCCCCTCTAGAATGTAACTCACTGTGAGCAGGGAATTTGTCTACCAACTCTGTTGAACTGCACTTCCCCCAAGCACTTAGTACAGTGCTCTGCCCAGAGTAAGTGCTCAATAAATCCCATTGAAGATGGCGATATGACAGAGTTAGTAAACCTGATCCCTGCCCTCCAGAAACTCACAATCTAGAGAGGGAGACACACATTATAGTAAATTACAGATAGGGAAAATGGCAGTAAAGAATTAAGAAAGGCACATAAATGCTTTGGGGGTGGGGACCAAAGAGCTTAGGGGTATGTTCCAAAGTTCATAAATGATAATAGTAATTATTTTATTTGTTAAGCATTTACTGTGTGCCAAGCACTGTTCTAAGCATTGGAGTAGATACAAGGAAAGTGGGTTGGACACAGTGCCTGTCTCACTTGAAGCTCACAGTCTCAATCCTCATTTTACAGATGAGGGAATTGAGGCACAGAGAAGTTAAGTGACTTGCCTCAGGTCACACAGCAGACAAGTAGCGGAGCTGGGATTAGAACCCGCGACCTTCTTCTGACTCCTGGGTCTGTGCTCTGTCCACTACACCACAAGAAAGAGGGAATAGGATGGAGATGAGAGGTTAGTCAGTAATTTGATATTGATGATATTCATTAAGCATTTATACTAGGTGCTAAGCACTTCACTAAATCCCAGGATTGATACAAGACAAAAGGTTCATTCATTCATTCAATCAATCATATTTATTGAGTGCTTACTGTGTGCAGAGCACTGTACTAAGCGCTTGGGAAGTACAAGTTGGCAACATATAGAGTCGGTCCCTACCCAACAGTGGGCTCACAGTCTAGAAGGGGGAGACAGACAATAAAACAAAACATATTAACAAAATAAAATAAATAGTAATAGTAATTATGTACAAGTAAAATAGAGTAATAAATCTGTACAAACATATATACAGGTGCTGTGGCGAGGGGAAAGAGGTAGGGCAGGGGGGATGGGGAGGGGGAGAGGAATGGGGGGGCTCAGTCTGGGAAGAGGGAAGAGCCTGGAGGAGGTGAGCTCTCAGTAGGGCTTTGAAGGGAGGAAGAGAGCTATCTTGGAGGATGTGTGGAGGGAGGGCATTCCAGGCCAGGGGGAGGACGTGGGCTGGGGGTCAACGGTGGGACAGGTGAGAACGAGACACAGTGAGGAGGTTAGCGATCAGAAAAGATCAGACCCAGTTCTTGTCACATAGGGTTCCAATCTTGGGTAGCGAGAGCAGATGGCTAATTCTTATTTTACAGCCAGGGAACTAAGATAAAGTGACTTACCCAAGGTCACACAGCAGAGTCAGTAGTTCAAGCTGGGCTTGGAACCCAATCCTTTGCCCAATTATGAGTTTGATTCTGTGAGGCACCTTCAATTACTCACTGCCTGAGTCAAAGTTTTCCCATTAGTCTACTTTCCAGCCCTGTTGGATCAACTAATTAGTGTTTGTAAATATTTGGAGAGCACCTGGGAAAGTTGCAAAGTATTATTTTTATTAACCTCTGTGAACCAACGAGGAGATATTAGCCATTGGCTGTAAACTCTCCCTAGATTATTTTCAGGAGCTTGTTCTGTTGCGGGAAATCAATGAGAAGTGTGTCGTGCGGGTAATTTTAAAGGAACGAGGCCATGTCTCGCTCTCGGAAGCAGAAGAAATATGACAGGCACATTTTACTGTTACTTCTCAGTGCAGCTAACAAGGGTACTTGCACTTTGAACATGCAGCGTGATTCGATAACATGGATCCGGGATGATGACTATTACCCTGCGATACTTGCCTACTCTCCAGGCCCTGGACCCTTGGTTTTTCGATCTGACCAGTCTCTGGAATATATCCAATAGATGGCAGTGGTTGCTAAAGCATCAGGGAAATTGCAGATTTGCATGGTTGGCATCCCTTGGATAAATCTGCTTAGGCCAAGTGTGTTTTGGGAACAGAATTTTCCATTTCAAAAAGTCTGTTTTGTGCCTGAATATGCAAAGGCCAGGTCTGACATTAGTGGAGCTTGCTGTTTGCCTCAGTGCTTTTAGAGCCTCATAATTTTGAGCCCACTCAGCTAGCACGGTTGTGTGGAGCCCTGCCTTGCTTATGGCCTTGCCACTGTGATGATGATGCTTACTGTGTGCCAAGCACCACTGGGGAGCTCTAGCCAGGGATGGTCGGAGTCTAGGATGACCAGCAGTGGGCTGCAAGAGGGGGCAGAATCACCTGTTCTCCGTGAGCCAGTAGGAAACAAAACATAGGATATGATCTTACAGAAAAAGCACCCGATCTCTACCCCCTCCCACAATTGTTTTTCTGCTCTTCCATGCTGAATTGAAAGACAAGGTTCTTGTAACCAGAATTCAGCATTTGGAAATATTACCATTAAGGTAAGGTTCTTACCATCATGTTTGTTCTGTTCAGCCAGAAATTAGTCAAACCCAAAACCATAAAGTTAGAAAAATCAGCCAATCAACCGTACTTTTTGAGCATTGACTGTGGGTAGAGCACTGCAGTAAGTACTTGAGAGCATACAGTACAATCGAGTTGCTAGGCACTATCCCTGCCCACAAGGAGCTTACAGTCTAGAAGGGGAGACAGACATTAAAATTAATTACAAAAAGGGGAAATGTCAGAGTATAAGGATATTTACATATCCTTATGTATATGGATATACTACAGGGCTGCAGGGTACACCCCCAGTGCCTAGGTGATGCAGAGGGGAGTGTAAACAGGAGGAGGTAAACAGGAAGAGGAGAGTAAATTAGAGGAGACATGATTTTTGTAGGGCCACCTCAAAAGGTCTCCTGGTCCATACTCCTGTTTCCAGAATGATGCATTCTTTGGTTGTCCTTGAAAGATGGGTAAACAGATTTTTCTTAAAAAAAAGTCTCCTAGATTTAATAACCTCAATCCGTAACCCATTTTGGTGTTATGGGAACTTTCTACTTTGGCTTCTGCTAGATGTGGGGAAGCAGCATCATGGAGTGGATAAAGCACGGGCCTTAGAGTTAGAGGGGTCATGGGTTCTAATCCCAACTCCACCATTTATCTGCTGTGTGACCTTGGATAAATCACTTCACTTCTCTGTGCCTCAGTTACCTCATCTGTAAAATAGGGATTGAGACTGTGAGCCCCGTTTGGGACAGGGACTGTGTCCAACCTGATTTGCTTGTAACCACTCCAGCACTTAGTACAGTGCCTGGCACACAGTAAGCACTGAATACCATAATAATAATAATAGTAATGGCATTTGTTAAGCACTATGTGCCAAGCACTGTTCTAAGCACTGGGAGGGATGCAAGGTGATCGGGTTGTCCCACGTGGGGCTCACAGTCTTAATCCCCATTTGACAGATGAGGTAACTGAGGCTCAGAGAAGTTAAGTGACTTGCCCAAGGTCACACAGCTGACAAGTGGGGTAGTCAGGATTAGAACCCACGACCTCTGACTCCCAAGCCTGGACTCTTTCCACTGAGCCATGTGTCTCTTCATGGGGACTGAGAACTTCTACTTCCCATTTTCCTACATCACAACTCTTAGTATGTTGCCAATTTGTACTTCCCAAGCGCTTAGTACAGTGCTCTGCACACAGTAAGCGCTCAATAAATACGATTGATGATGACGATGATGGTAGATGTGACATGTTCCCTCTTGATTGCTAGAATGCCTACTTATTCACGGTACACCGTCTCACTTATGTTACCGCCAACCCCTTGACCACATCCTCTTGTAAACCATCATTCTCTTCGCCTTCAAAGTCTTATTAAAATCATTTCTCCAAAAGTCCTTCACTGACTAAGCCCACATTTCCTCTACTCCCTCTCCATTCTGCACCACCTATACACTTGGATCTATACCCTTTAAACACTGGATATTCACCCCACCCTCAACCCCACAGCGCTTATGTACATACCTGTACTTTATTTATTTTAATGTCTACCTCCCCCTCTAGACTGTGAACTCCTTGTGGGCAGGAAACATGTCTCAAACTATTGTACTCTCCGGAGCACTTAGTACAGTGATTTGCACATAATAACCTTTCAATAAATACCATTGATTGATTAATAGAAGATTCAGCCACTTCATCTGGGTTTCTCATCGATCAATAAATGGTATTTATTGAACACAGTGTGCACAGAGTGTGGAACAAAGCACTCGGGAGAGTACAACACGGATGGAAGACACAATCCTTGCCCACAAGGAGTTTATAATCTAGTGAGGAAAAAAATGAATTACTGATAGGGGAAGTGGCACACTATCAGGATATGTACGTAAGTGTTGTTTGAGTGATGGTAGGGTGAATATCTAAGTGCTAGGGGTAGGAATGTAAGTGCAAAGGGGATGTCAAAGGGATGCAAAGGGGAAAATGAGAGACTAGTCAGGGAAGGCTTTTTGGAGGAGATGTAATTTCAGTGGGCTTTGAAGATGGGGAGGGTGGTGGTCTGTTGGATATGAAGGGAGGGAAATTTCAGGTTGGGGGGTGTGGGCAAAGGGTTTATGGTGAAAGAGGTGTGATTGAAACACAGTGAGCAGGTTGGTATTAGAGGGGTTAAGTGGGCAAGCTGTGTTGCACTTGGAACTGTACCCTCTAAGCACTTGATATTCACCCCACCCACAGAATTTATGTGCCTATCTATAATTTATTTTAATGTCTGCTCCCCCTCTAGAATGTACGCTCCTTGTGGGCAGGGACTGTGTTTACAAGGAGTCCACATATGTACAATGTATTGTACTCTCCCAACCTCCTAGTACAGTGCTCTGTATATAGTAAGCGCTTAATAAATATCGTTGATTGATTGTGGGATATGGAACCATATTTCAGCTGTGTTCTGGGAATTCCCTCTCTGGCTATCAAGAAAGCCCCCATTTAGCCTTGTGACCGAAGTCTCCCTACATTCCCAGACTTTAAGGAAGTGGTCGGGTTTCCAATGCTACTTCCAAACTCCGGTGTCCTTTCCCCTGTCTCAACAATGTAAAAAGCTCCAGAGGGGCCTCCATAAATGGTGATCCCCAGGGTAGACTTTTTCTGGTCTGCTGTGGTCTCAAGGAATACACGGGAAGAAAAAAAGAAATTGAATTCTCTGGATTCCACAACATGATCTGGGGTGAGAATTGTGCTGGAGAAATCCCATAGACCCCTGGAATATCCTCTCCCTTAAACCAATAAATTTCTGATCTATACCAACCCATCCCCCTAACCACTAGGATAACTTTGGGCTCATAATCATTGGGGTTGGTGTTCAATATGGTTGGAAGACACAAAACATGTGCTCTGTCCTTGCCACTGGACTCTCTGGACCAGTGACTGCTGAGGAAGCCCGGGGCCATTCTACACTTAGAAGACAAGTTTCTTTGGAGTTTTCCCAATTTCCTTCCATTTCCAATCATAGCTGGGCTAGGGATTGCTTGCTGATTTGCAAAGACTTTTCAAGCTGGATGTTCTTTTAAATTAAGAAATCTTAATGGGATGGGGACAGAGACAAAAGGGAGAAAGGCCAGGTGGTTTGGGGAGAAGAGGCAAAAGAGGGAAGAGAAAATAAAAAGGTGGAGATGGAAGAAGGGGAAAAGATAAAAGGGGAGAGAAGAAAGGGAGAGGGGGGCAAAAGGGAGAAAGGTGGATAGGGAAGAGTGAAAAAGCAAACAAAGGAAAGAGATGGGCAACGGGGGTAAGGGGAAGACTGACTTTTCTCCTCTGTTTTTGCCTCCTCTGCCTCCTGTCTAGCAGCTCTGGAGGAGGCACAATAATAATAATTGTGATATTTGTTAAGCCCTTACTATGTGCCAGGCACTGTGCTAAGCACTGGGGTAGATACAAGATAATTGGGCTAGACACAGTCCCTGACCCACATAGGGCTCCCAGTCTCAATCTCCATTTTACAGATGAGGTAAGTGAGGCACAGAGATGTGAAGTGACTTGCCCAAGGTCACACAGCAGACAAGAGGTGGGGCCGGGATCAGAACCCTGATATTTCTGACTCCCAGGCCCATAATCTATCCACTAGGCCACACTCAGGAAAGGCCGCTTCAACCAGAGCCAGCACAGCTGCAATGATAATAATAATAATAATAACAATAATAATAATAATAATAATAATAATGATAGTGGTATTTGTTAAGCACTTACTGTGTGCCAAGCACTGTTCTAAGTGCTGGGGGGCTACAAGGTGATCAGGTTGTCCCACGTCCCACAATCTTAGTCCCCATTTTACAGATGAGGGAACTGAGTCCCAGAGAAGTGAAGTGACTTGCCCAAGGTCACACAGCTGACAAGTGGTGGAGCCAGGATTCAAACCCATGACTCTATATGATGTGTGGTGGCAAGAGCCCTGGGTAACCCTTCCCGGCCCTTGAGTTTTCCGGGCTGGAGCTGGCACTGCCCTGAGTAACAGAGCCAGTTAGAAACCCTGGTCCCACAGGCTTGAAGCTGGCAGGGCTGCCCTTCCCAGTTTTCCACTTTTACCCTCTCTTCCCAATAATAATCAGTGATATTTATTAAGTGCTTATCATGTGCAGAACACTGTCCTAAGCACTCGGGAGAGTGTGGTACAACAGAACTGTTAGATACTTTCCCTCCCCACAAGGAACTTACAGTCTAGAGGGAGAGACCAACAGTGCTACAAATAAATAAATGATGGCTATATGCCAAAGTGGTATGAGCTGAGGGTGGGGCTTGATAATAATAATAATAATAATAATAATAATAATAATAATAATAATAATATCTGTTAAGCACTTACTATATACCAAACATGGTATTAAGCATTAGGGTAGACACAAGATAATTAGGTCAGACACAGCCCCTGTCCCACATGGGACTCATAGTCTAACGAGAAGGAGAGCAGGTATTAAATCCCAATTTTAATGCTGAGGAAACTGAGGCATGGAGAAGTCACACAGCAGGGAAGGGACAGAGCTGGGATTAGAACTCCAGTCCTCTGGATCACAGGCATCCTCCTGTGCCCTTTCCACTAGGCCATGCTGCTTCTTCCCATGGACACATTGCGATGGCTAAGACATTCACACCTGAGCATTTCAGCCAAACACTTTTAAGAGGAGGAGGTCAAGAAGAGGACAATTTTCTACTACATGCAGGGAGAGAGATGCTAGTAAATGGAAGAGGGAGAATGAAGGGTCAATAAATCCAGCCTGGTCATTGGTTCTGGCCCATCTTTACACTGAGGGCAGCTGGGAGCTTTCTACCCCACCCCACCTCACCCCTCCAGTTGCCTGGACCTAAAGACCAATGGAACCATTTTGAGAGAACCACTTTTTCTTATGATATCTGTTAAGCACTTACTTTGTACTAGGCACTGCACTAAGCCCTGGGGTAGATACAAGATCATCAGGTTGGACACAGTCCATGTCCCACATGATACTCACAAGCCTCATCCCCATTTTGCAGATGAGTTAACTGAGGCATAACAAAGTTATGTGACTCACCCCAAGTTACACAACAAACAGCAGGGCCAAGATTAGTCCCCAGACCCTTCTGACTCCCAGATTGGTGTTCTGCCTGCTAGGAAATGCTGTTTCTCCTCTCTTTTCCTTTTGAAGTATCTCCTAAGGGCCAAAACCATACAGCTTCCAATTGAGTCTGCTATCCTCTTCTGAGTTCCCACCCTCTTCCCAACCCCTGGGGTGTTATCTCACCAGAGTTATGACCATTTCAGATGGTACGGTATTAAACCAGCCTCCTATTTTGAGGTGATCAGGCCCCTGGAGATTCCAGGAGGCCATGCAGTTTACACTGTAGGGATATTTCCCATCTGAAATTCCACTCCTTTCTCCGTTTTCTGCACAGTGGCTCCTGGATTCGTCCAGAATACATTTTCTCTGAGCTGAGAGGTAAAAAGCCAATAATTTTATCAGGCTGTAGCTGGCCACACAGGAAACTATTGAGTGGTCATTTCAAAGAGCCGAAGAACAGAGAGTATCCTTAAAGCTTCCCTGACAGGAAAGATTTAAGTACAGGAAAGGGTATTAGTAGACATACCAATCCTGGATGAGCATTCAATGGTTGCACTATTCCACTGGTGACAAAATGCCTAATATCTTCCTGTTTTACCTCCTGGTGTATTTGATTGTTCCCTAGCCTGACAGACCTCCTGTCATACTGGTTCCTTTCATGTGAGGAGGCAACAGAGAGAGGATTTCTTTGTTTTCAGAAAAATGGGTCCATGTTTGAACGACTTCCTTCAATGCACATAAAAAAGTCCTTTCATCTCCCTTTCCGTCCTTCTGTTTCATGCTCAAATCAGCCACATTCACAACACTTCTCGACTCTATCAGAATCCTAATGGACCTCTCCAAAGGGGCATAGAAAGGGAAACTGTGTAGCAAAAAGACCAAACACAATGGAAAAAGTTCGCCTGGCTTGTGGAGGGCTTCTTCTTTTCCATCTAACTCCAAGGCCTGTCACAGTGTCTGGAGGATGACACTCTTGGGTCAAAATTGAGGTGGTTAACATTTGCAATTAGTCCTTTACAAGACTCTCCTACCATGGAAGCAGTGTGGTAGGATCCTGTTCAAAAATTCAGATTTCCCTTTGCTACCTCTAGACTGTAAGCTCTTAAAGGGCAGGCATCATGTCTACCAGTGCTATTGTACTCTCCCAAGCACTTAGTAATAATAATGTTGGCATTTGTTAAGCGCTTACTATGTGCAAAGCACTGTTCTAAGCGCTGGGGGGGGGGTACAAAGTGATCAGGTTGTCCCACGTGGGGCTCACAGTCTTAATCCCCATTTTACAGATGAGGGAACTGAGGCTAAGAGAAGTTAAGTGACTTGCCCGAGGTCACACAGCAGACATGTGGCGGAGCGGGGATTCAAACCCATGACCTCTGACTCCAAAGCCCGGGCTCTTCCCACTGAGCCACGCTGTGCTCTGCACATAATAGGTGCTCAGTACATGCAACTGATTGATTGAGTGATTGGCTATAAATACAGGGAGCTGTGCTTCATATTCAGAGATGGTACAATGGAAACTACCTGTTCTCCCTTCCACTCAGACTGGGCCCCCCATGTGGGATAGGGATTGTATCTGACATGATTATCTTATCACTGTGTGCATGTGTGCTTAAAAAGATACTCATGGCTGACAGCTGGCTTTATCTAATTCAGTCATATTTGCTGAGAGCTTACTGTGTGCACATCACTGTACTAAGCACTTGAGAAAGTACAGTTTAACAATAAACAGACACATTCCCTGCCCACAACGAGGAGGTTAACGTTGTCTTTCGTCTTGCTAATGTGTTAGCCATGGGTAGTACATACTGCTATTATTGAATCTGCTTTCTGGTCTCCTGTTATTCCTGAAGGCTTTGCTCAAAAATATAAATCTCTTTCATAATTGTCATACACCAGGCTGATCAGTCTTTGTCTCCCAGAAATCCATGGCTAAACATTATTTAAGACTGTGACTTATGTACCTTTAAAAACGTTTGTTCTGCCTTCCCTTCTTTATATGCCCTGTTTCAGTCTGCTCTTCAGAAGCTGCTTGGGTACATGCCTATTGGCTATTAAGACACTGACTTTCTAATAATAATAATAATAAATACAATAATAATAATAATAATGGTATTTGTTAAGCACTTACTTGATGCCAAACACTGTTCAAAGCACTAGGGTAGATAAAAGGTAATCAAGTTGTCCCAGGTGGGGCTCACAGTCTTAATCCCTATTTTACAGATGAGGTAACTGAGGCCCAGAGAGATTAAGTGACTTGCCCAAGGTCACCCAGCTGACAAGTGGCAGGGGCAGGATTCGAACCCACAACCTCATAATATGCTCATAACATGCTCATTCATTCATTCAATCATATTTATTGAGAACGTACTGTGTGCAGAACACTGTACTAATGCTCTTAACATGCTCTTAGTGGTCTCTGTAGATTCTCTGAAATGGACCATCTCCATCTAATGCTTCGGGGTGGGTAGAGGGGCTTCTGGGAAGAAAAATGGAAATGTTTGGAGTTCGGGAGGTGACATTCTCTTCTCTTCACCAGCAGTGACCCCAATGAGGGATTGAGGGACTTTTGCTGGATCTCATGACTTTTGAAGGCCCAATACAGCCACCGCATTAGCTATTGACCAGTCTGCACTACTACTAGAACTGTCACGGGAATCCTGAGTTTCTAGAAGATGACATCCACAGTCCCGAAGAGCATTTCACTTAACTGCACTGGGCCTTGACACTCAAGGGAAGCCCATGGAGTGCTTGTTGAGAAAATTTCATCGCCTACCATATTTAGACCAGATAATAACATATGTGTTATTTGTTAAGCACCAACTATGTGCCAAGCACTGTGGAGGGTAAATACTAACATTTGTGGTATTTAAGTACTTACTATGTGCTAAGCACTGGGGCAGATACAAGATCATCAGTTCCACATGGGGCTTAGAGCCTGAGTAGGAGGGAGAACAGCTTTTGAATTTCCATTTTATGGATGAGGGAACTGGGCACAGAAAAGTTAAGTGACTCACCCAAGGTCACTCAGCAGGTAAATGGCGGAGTTGGGATTAGAACCCAGATCCTCAAATTCCCAGGCCCATGCTCTATCTACTAGGCAATACTGCTTCTCTTTGTGACAACTCATCAAGTATGGAGATACTCAATGATAACAGATGAGTCCAGCATCCGTCTTGACTAAAAAGCACAAGTCACAAAGCGTGCTGCTTTGCTTTTATTGGAATCGAGTTTGTGTTACTTCCCTGTACCTCAGTTACATCACCTGTAAAATGGGGATGAAGACTGAGGCCCATGTTGGGCAGGGACTCTGTCCAACCCCATTACCTTGTATCTATCCCAGTGCTTGGAACAGTGCTTGGTTCATAGTAAAAAGTTAAATACCATAATTATTAGTAGTATTTCCCGGTTTTAGGTGTCATAGGCTGTGGAACCTATCACATGTGGGGTGTTTCCCAGCACATACCTGTATGCTGTCCTCCTAGTGGTTTGCTATCCAATCACCACATCCTTGTTAAATACCAGTTGAGTCACCACATTCTGCCATTCTCCTGTAATTCCAATGGGCATCAGGACATGTCTTCCCTTTCTAACATTAGCAGTTGGGTAGCATTTCAGTGTCTGCTAAACAGATGCCATGCTTCACCCCAGGGGTGGCTGCTTTTAGTGATGGGTGAAATGGTTCTCAAGAGTGTTAAGTGCTTGCTGGATTTTCCAAGTTCTTTTAGAAATGCTCGCGGATGAAAGGGACCATTGAAATGTCAGTCATCTTTATATACTTAGTCCCATGTTGTTTGTAATAATCCCTCAGAAGCCTGCAGCTGAAATTGTTTATTGGGTTTGTTTATTTTTTTTTATTTTGGTGAGCCCTCCTTTTCACCTCTGCTCGTTCCTTTAGGAGTATTCACAAGTACTCAGTTTGGGTCAGGGTTCATTTGTGACATGGCTTCTGGGAGATGGTAAAAACATTTTTTATTGCATTTTCAGTGTTGGTTTATGAGTAATGGGATTTCTGGGCAGGATATTCATTAGATCATCCCTCTCTAGCCAACACACCTGCATGTTCTTCTTGAAATACCTTCCATCTCACCCTTTCATTCAGCCAGGCATCCCAGATCCTTTCCTTTCAATCATTCGAACAGCTCCCCAAAGGCTTCTTCCTCCCCAAAGCCTTCCCTGAGTAATTAGAAGGCGAGTGGCAGTATTCCCATAAATGTCATCTTATGCCCTCTACTTTTCCCTACACATCATCATCAATCGTATTTATTGAGTACTTACTGTGTGCAGAGCACTGTACTAAGTGCTTGGGAAGTACAAGTTGGCAACATATAGAGACAGTCCCTACCCAACAGTGGGCTCACAGTCTAAAAGGGGAAGACAGAGAACAAAACCAAACATACTAACAAAATGAAATAAATAGAATAGATATGTAGAAGTAAAATAAATAAATAGAGTAACAAATATGTACAAACATATATACATATATACAGGTGCTGTGGGGAAGGGAAGGAGGTAAGATGGGGGGGTGGAGAGGGGGATGAGGGGGAGAGGAAGGAAGGGGCTCAGTCTGGGAAGGCCTCCTGGAGGAGGTGAGCTCTCAGTAGGGCCTTGAAGGGAGGAAGAGAGCTAGCTTGGCGGATGGGCAGAGGGAGGGCATTCCAGGCCCGGGGGATGATGTGGGCCGGGGGTCGATGGCGGGACAGGCAAGAACGAGGTACGGTGAGGAGATTAGCGGCAGAGGAGCGGAGGGTGCGGGCTGGGCTGTAGAAGGAGAGAAGGGAGGTGAGGTAGGAGGGGGCGAAGTGATGGAGAGCCTTGAAGCCCCATACTCATTGGCTTGCACCCAGCATAAATACTCCATTCATTTAAGCTAGGAATCATTCAAAGTTTGCTCCAAAACCCAAATGATATTGGATTTCCAATGGTCTCCTAAAATCTGATGCTTCAGAAAAGAAAAATGATTCATTCTTCCATCCACCTCTCCATGGAGAAAGACAGATCATTTGAAGGACTGGATCCATACTACTGCTACTACTACCACCATTATTACTACCAATAGTATTTGTTAAACATTTGCAAAATGTTATGCTAAACACTGGGGCAGGTACAATTTAATCAGGTCAGTTACAGTCTCTGTCCCCCATGGGGCTCACAGTCTAAGTAGGAGAGAATAGGATTTAATCCCCATTTTACTGTTGAGTAAACTGAGGCCCAGAGAAGTCAAAGGACTTGCACAAGATCACACAGCAGACAAAAGACAGAGCTGGGATTTAGCAAAAACAGCATTTAAAGAAAGACAACCATTAGTATATGAAGCAACATGGTGTAGATGAAGCAGCATGGGTAATAATAATAATAATGATAATAATGGCATTTGTTAAGTGCTTGCTATGTGCAAAACACTGTTCTAAGAGCTGGGGGGATACAAGGTGATCAGTTTGTCCCACGTGGGGCTCACAGTCCTAATCCCCTTTTTACAGATGAGGGAACTGAGGCTCAGAGAAGTGAATTGACTTGCCCAAGGTCACACAGCAGACATGTGGCGGAGTGGGATTAGAACCCACGACCTCTGACTCCCAAACCCGGGTTCTTTCCACTGAGCCACACTGCTTCTCCTATAGTGGAGAGAGCCTGGGCCTGGTAGTTAGAAGGTTGCAGGTTCTAATCCCAGTCCACCAATTGTCTGCTGCATGACCTTGGGCAAGTCAATTCACTTCTCTGTTCCCGCATCTTGAGGGACGGTGACAAGTAGCTACAGCCTCGTAGCTAGAGCACAGGTCTGGGAGTTGGGACAACCTGGGTTCTAATCCCAGCTCTGCCACTTGTCTGTTGTGTGACCTTGGGCAAGTCACTTCACTTTTCCTGGCCACAGTTACTTCATCTGAAAAGTGGGAATTGAGACTGTGAGCCTCATGTAGGACAGGGACTGCATCCAACCCGATTGACTTCTATCTACCCCAGTGCTTAGAACAGTGCTTGGCACATAGTAAGCATTTAACAAGTACAGTTATTGGTGTTGTTCATTCATTCATTCAATTGTATTTATTGAGCGCTTACTGTGTGCAGAGCACTGTACTAAGTGCTTGGGAAGTACAAGTTGGCAACATATAGAGACGGTCCCTACCCAACAGCGGGCTCACAGTCTAGAAGGGGGAGACAGACAACAAAACAAAACACATTAACAAAATAAAATAAATAGAATAGTAAATATGCACAAGTAAAATAGAGTAATAAGTAAAATAGAGTAATAAGTAAAATAGAGTAATAAAAGTAAAATAGAGTAATAAGTAAAATAGAGTAATAAGTAAAATAGAGTAATACTCTATGTCTATATCTGTAATACACTTATGTCCATATCTGTAATTTATTTATATTAATGTGTGTCTCCCCCTTTAGGATGTAAGTTCGCTCTGGGCAGACACTAACTGTGTCTGTTAGTAATGTTATATTACCCTCTCCCAAGCTTTAGTACAGTATGCTTACTTACAATACATCTGATTGAGTGATGGATGCCCTTGGCTGTGTGGAAGTAAAAAACCCACCACTGTGAGGCTGAACTCCACCTTAGATCCATCTAAGGTGAACTCTGTGAACTCTGAGCCCATTCAGTTCAAATTCCTTAGCTGGCAGAGAGCCACTCAAGGCGGGCAGAATGTGGGTCCTCTCACTCCCAAAGTACTACCTACTTCGTACGCCAACAGTCCCTCCCTGGAAGCTGAACAAGACAGAAGCAGGAAGGAGAGAAGCAGCATGACCTAGTGGAAAGGGCCTGGGCCTAGGAATCACCATGGCACATAGAAAGCACAAACAAATACCATTAAAAAGGAAACAAAACAAAAAGGAGAGACAGATTAGGAGGGACAGTGGAGCCTGGGGACTGGGGAGGCCTCAGGGAAGAGCTTGAGTTCATTCATTGATTCATTCTTAATAATGGCAGGCACTGTACTAAGTGCTGGGGTGGGTACAAGCAAATTGGGTTCTACATAGTCCCTGTCCCACGTGAGGCTCAGTCCCCGTCCCCATTTCTACAGAAGGTATAACTGAAGCCCAGAGAGGTGATGTGACTTTCCCAAGATCAAACAGCAGACAAATGGAGGAGCAGGGATTAGAATCCATGACCTTCTGACTCCCGTGCTCTATCCACAATGTCATGCTCCACAATTCTTAT
Source organism: Tachyglossus aculeatus (assembly GCF_015852505.1). Taxonomy (NCBI): domain Eukaryota; kingdom Metazoa; phylum Chordata; class Mammalia; order Monotremata; family Tachyglossidae; genus Tachyglossus; species Tachyglossus aculeatus. The sequence goes on from NC_052070.1 coordinate 98,868,831, forward strand.
TTAGTGAATATCCTCTTGGGTGCAAAGCACTATCCTAAGCTTTGGGAAAGCACTGGATGAGAATTAGACCCCATCCTCAAGGAGTAAATAAATGGGTTGCTCGTGTCTATAATTAAGGATGTTTTTCCAGATCCTTTTAATGATGGGCAGCTGCAAAACCCCTTCTCCTTAGTAGCCTTCTGCCTCTTCCTTCCCTGATCCTACAGCCCCACCCACACAAACCCAGTCTATCCAAAAGGTGCCTTTCAATGGGGCAAGTGGCACTGCCCCTTTAAACCCTCAGGGGCTGCTGGGCCTCTCCTTGTCCTATGTAGGGCTCACAGGTGCTATTTCCTTCAACTGCTATAATCCTTGTGCGATTCACTTGTCATCATCATCATCAATCGTATTTATTGAGTGCTTACTATGTGCAGAGCACTGTACTAAGCGCTTGGGAAGTACAAATTGGCAACATATAGAGACAGTCCCTACCCAACAGTGGGCTCACAGTCTAAAAGGGGGAGACAGAGAACAAAACCAAACATACTAACAAAATAAAATAAATAGAATAGATATGTACAAATAAATAAATAAATAAGTAAATAGAGTAATAAATATGTACAAACATATTTACATATATACAGGTGCTGTGGGGAAGGGAAGGAGGTAAGATGGGGGGATGGAGAGGGGGACGAGGGGGAGAGGAAGGAAGGGGCTCAGTCTGGGAAGGCCTCCTGGAGGAGGTGAGTTCTCAGTAGGGCCTTGAAGAGAGCTACCTTGGCGGATGGGCAGAGGGAGGGCATTCCAGGCCCGGGGGATGATGTGGGCCGGGGGTCGATGGTGGGACAGGCGAGAGCGGGGTACGGTGAGGAGATTAGAGGCGGAGGAGCGGAGGGTGCGGGCTGGGCTGTAGAAGGAGAGAAGGGAGGTGAGGTAGGAGGGGGCGAGGTGATGGAGAGCCTTGAAGCCCAGGGTGAGGAGTTTCTGCCTGATGCGCAGATTGATTGGTAGCCACTGGAGATTTTTGAGGAGGGGAGTAATATGCCCAGAGCGTTTCTGGACAAAGATAATCCGGGCAGCAGCATGAAGTATGGATTGAAGTGGAGAGAGACACGAGGATGGGAGATCAGAGAGAAGGCTGATGCAGTAGTCCAGACGGGATAGGATGAGAGCTTGAATGAGCAGGGTAGCGGTAGAGATGGAAAGGAAAGGGCGGATCTTGGCAATGTTGCGGAGCTGAGACCGGCAGGTTTTGGTGACGGCTTGGATGTGAGGGGTGAATGAGAGAGCGGAGTCGAGGATGACACCAAGGTTGCGGGCTTGTGAGACGGGAAGGATGGTAGTGCCGTCAACACAGATGGGAAAGTCAGGGAGAGGGCAAGGTTTTGGAGGGAAGATAAGGAGTTCAGTCTTCGACATGTTGAGCTTTACGTGGCAGGCAGACATCCAAATGGAGATGTCCTGAAGGCAGGAGGAGATGCGAGCCTGGAGAGAGGGGGAGAGAGCAGGGGCAGAGATGTAGATCCAGGTGTCCAGGTGAGGTGCCATTGTCCCAAAAGGCCACAACTTCCCCTGCCCCTGGCCTGCCCCCAGGATCAAGGTTGACTGCAGAATCCTCCAGGGTCATCTTCTAGACTGTGAGCCCGTTGTGGGGTAGGAATTGTCTCTGTTGCCAAATTGTACTTTCCAAGTGCTTAGTACAGTACACTGCATACAGTAAGTGCTCAGTAAATATGATTGAATGAAAGAATTACCTTATAGCCACCCCAGTGCTTAGCCCAATGCTGTTATATAGTATGCTTAGTCATTTTCATAATAATGAACTAATTAAAAAATTGGAACCAGTTCAAAATACAGCATGATATTCAATTGAATAACAGGATAAATGACAGACTGTGAGGATCATTAAATACAGGGAAGAGTGAACCAGATCAGCAGAATGTTATTCTCCAGACATCTTTAAAATTAGGATAGATTCACAATAAGAGATGGTAGAGATAGAGATGGGAGCCAGAGCAGAGAGACGGGTTGGATCAATTTAATTTATTGAGCACTTTCTGTGTGCAGAGCACTGTACTAAGCTCTTGGGGAGTACGATATAGCAGAGTTGGTAGACATGTTCCCTATCCACAATGAACTTACAATTTAGATGAGAAAGTAGATATTACTATAAAAATAAATTATGGATATGTACATAAGGGCTGTGGGAATGACATCTATGAACCACTTTGAGACTTAACAATCTCAAAGTCGCCCAATGGAGGAAGTAAGAATTTCCATTCTGAGTCTGCAAGCTCTCTAAGGGCAGGAATTCATTCATTCAATCGCATGTATTGAGCGCTTACTGTGTGCAGAGCACTGTACTAAGCATTTGGTTAGTACAATCCTGCAACAGAGACAATCCCTACCCAACAATGGGCTCATTACGTCTATTAATTCAATCATACCCTCTCAAGAGTTCAATGATTTATACACAGTAGATGCTCAATAAATGCTGTCCCATTGATTGATTGACCCTGGAGTCTTGTCCCAGTTCTGTAGACTGTAAGCTTACTGTGAGCAGGGGATGTATCTACTATCTCTGTTTTGTGCTCTCCCGAGTACTTAGTACAGTGCTCTGCACACAGTAAACACTCAATAAATATCAATGATGATGCCGATTAATGATGTTTGGAATTTTACCTTGCTCTCGACCTCTCTGGACCAGTTCCTCCTCTACATCCTCCACCATCCCCCATATTGTTCCATCACCAAACATCATCTCACAGAAGATTTCCTCCCCACAGACTGCATCTTGAACAGGAGCTAGACAAGACACGCCTGGCGGCATATGTCACTATGTGAAGCATGTTCCGGTGAATTATTAAAGTCTAAATCACAGCTAAAGTTGGCAGAGATGTAACCTACATAATTGACACCAGTGGGCTGTATGTATCAGAGAAAAATAATCAGGAATTAAATGGGTGGCCCTTAGGGTTTCCTACATGTTCCTCTCATTCATTCATTCAGTCAAATTTATTGAGCGCTTACTGTGTGCAGAGCACAGTACTAAGCTCTTGGGAAGTTCAAATCAGCAACGTATAGAGATGGTCCCTACCCAACAACGGGCTCACAGTCTAGAAGGGGGGAGGCAGACAACAGCACAAAACAAGTAGACAGGCATCAATACCATCAAAATAAATGGAATTATAACTATATACACATTATTAATAAAATAGAATAATAAATATGTACAAATATGCACAAGTGCTGTGGGGAAGGGAAGAGGGTAGGGCAGAGGCAGGGAGTGGGGGCGATGGGGAGGGGAGGTGGAGCAGAGGAAAAGGGGGGGCTCAGTCTGGGAAGGCCTCCTGGAGGAGGTGAGCCCTTAGTACGGCTTTGAAGGGAGGAAGAGAGCTAATTTGGTGGATGTGTGGAGGGAGGACATTCCAGCCCAGAGGGAGGACATGGGCCAGGGGTCGACGTGGGACAGACGAGAAACGAGGCACAGTGAGGAGGTTAGTTGCAGAGGAGTGGGCTGGGTTGTAGAAGGAGAGAAGGGAGGTGACATAGGAAGGGGAGAGGTGATGGAGAGCCTTGAAGCCGAGAGTTAGGAGCTTTTGCTTGATTCAAAGGGTGGTAGGCAACCACTGGAGATTTTTGAGGAGGGGAGTGACATACACACAGCATTTCTGTACAAAGATAATCTGAGCATCAGAGTGAAGCAAATTCTTGAACTACAGAATTCATATAGTGATTTAAAAATTAATACATATTTCAGCACAATTGTTCTTAAGGAAACCTCAAATTCATATCTAATTACTCAATGCTTACTTTTAAACCACAGAACCATTTTTAACATCCAGGAAAATGAACTTTCAAGGGAGTCAAAATCTAGTGTCACTAATAACTAATGTATTATATCTACCACTAACACAACTTCCAAATGGCTTCCACTTATATGGGTCAATTTATACCAAATTTTTTCCACCTGTTATGTTTATTCTAAGAACGAAACTGGAATTCCCACTCTCCTAAAAAAATGCCCTTACTCCAAATTCATAATCACTGATCCATGGAATAACAACAGCCAGGAAGCAAAAACTACCAGGAAGTTGCTCAAGATTAGTCTTGGAAAAAAAAAATAGCCACCCCACTTCGAGACATGTTTTTTCACTGCAGTTTCTGAAGGTTCCAAGTCAATTCTGATTGCTAGTAAAATGAGACAAAGACCATGGTAGGATAAACACCAAGGAGGTAAAGAAACAAACTGGGAATAGAGGTAATAGTAACTGAGCGTACCCCTAGTCAACCATTTCTGGTTTTGTTCTAAATCTGTTATCAAAAACAACATGGACCTAAAATCATTTCTGAAAGAGAAAGCTTTCAAGCAGACGAGGGAATGTGTATGGGAAATATGGGTTTGATTAGCCTTGAAGGTTTCCATTTCCCCCACCCCCAAGGAAGATACTGAGGCATTTGGGTGGAAACCTGAGCGTTCCAAAGGAATGGAAAAAAGGCCAATTTGTCGTACACAAGCAATGGATGTGAGACTGGTGTGGGGCATGTAACATGTTGAACACGCTGATCACTCTTGACATAGAACCAGTAACAACAGTAGAGTTGCTTCTGAAGAAAAGGGTGTGAAAAAGGAAGGGCAAGAAGAGGCCACCCCGATCAGAAAGTGAGTTTCGTCGGGCGAGTCCCTCATCGTGCCTATCACGGGGAGGAAAGAAGAGAGGGAGTACGACGGCAGGAAGAGGGATGGGGGAGGGGGAGAGGAAAAGAAAGAGGGAGGCTCATTCTCTGACATGTTGTGATACCCCGGCAACTGGGAAGGGAGGAACACACGGCTGTGATGCGACGGTGTGGCTAGTCCCTCCTGAGACCTGGGAGTAGGGGGAAGGGGTTTGGCATGAAGTGAGGGCTGAAGTTTGAGGTGTAAGCCACCGGGAAGCTGAGGGGAGCCCCCATTGGCAGGGACTGAATAGAGGGGAATTCCCCCCCCCTCCCCGCCCTCCAAGCCACATGGCAGGCCCATTCGCTCCAGTCCCTGCGGGCTCCTTACATTCCAAATTATCATTAGGGTCCCCACCCTGGCCGGGTCCCCAACCCTGTTATAAGGGGAGAGGCAAGATCCTCTAGACCCCATGAACAAATTCAGTTAGTGGAGGTGCAAAGGAGGTAGGAAGCCCCCTTCACATCCCCCACCCACCTCCCCACCTCAGGTATCTGCATTTGCCAGGAACATCATGGGGTTTAGAGTCTGGCCAGAGCCAGGATCCAATTTACAGCATGGAATCTGAGTGGAAGGACCACAGGCTGCCGTTTCACAGTATATGTCTGGAGAAAAGTTTAATCTTAAGCCAGACTGCTGAATCCTTGAGGTCCCCTCACCCACCATTTGCATGAATCTGGAAGCAGCAGGCAGAGTATCAGTCAGGGTCACAAGGAATGATGTGGATGAACAGGGAAAGCCTGCTCTGCCCCATTGGATGCCTGAAAGAAGGCCAGCTTCCCTTCAAGATGGGGGCTACGTGTGCCAAGAATGACGTCGGGTATTCTGATCAGAGCAGCGGTGTCAGCGGGGCAGTCACCCGGAGATGCTCTCCTTGGCCAAGCTCCCATTCTGAGAAGCTTCCAGAAGATATCCCCAGCTTCTCTGGAAAGTTTCCCCTTCCCTCTCACTCTCTGGGCATTCCCCATTCCTCCCCCATCACTGCCCGAATCTGCCCATCAGCGGATATGGAAGCCAGTTTCTCTGCAGTGCTGCCTGGTATCAGCATGTAAGAATTATAAATGCCCTCCTTCCCGCCATCTGCCCAAACTGGAGGATTGCCAGGGAATCCAATTCAAGGACATAATGTTGGGAGGGTGAGTGGTTATGGAGCTAAGCCCAAGGGCTGAGCAGGATTCAATCTCCCTCTCTTGGTCTCCAAGGCAGCTGGCATTAGTTGATTTGTTCTCTAATTCTGCTCCCCCCTGCCCCCCATGGATCTTGGAGATATGAACCAAATCCAAGTCTCCTGTCAGAAATCTTACACAAGTGCCAACTTTTCATTCTGAGTGTGGATGGGAAGAAGTGGGAGGATTTTACAGAAGTGAAGGTAGACTGGACAGAGTCTGGGAAGGGTGGTAGACTTTAAGAGCTTGTGGGCCAAAAGGACTTAATTTAATCATAATAATTGTGGTATTTATTAAGGGCTTATAATGAGCCAATCACTGTGCTGAATGCAAGATAAACAGGTTGGACATAGTCCCTCCCCAGTGCAGAACTTGTGGTCTAGCAGGGAGGGAGAATAGATATTTATTTCTTGGTTTTAAAAATGAGGGAACTGAGGACCTGAGAATAATAAGTGACTTTCCCAAGGTCCTGCAGCAGGCAAGAGACAGAGTTGAGATTAGAACCCAGGTCCTCTGACTCCCCAGCCTGGTCTCTTTCCACTGTTAGTGACAATGTTGCTCTCCTGTTACCACCAACACAGTTGCTGTTACTCTGTCTCCACAATCTCTTCAGCCTCTTTCAATGGCTTCCATCCCTCCCATGGCATCAACAGTTGGGGGGAATTATCAAACCTTCCCTTAGCTTGAGCTCCCCCGATTTTTCTATACTCAGTGAGGTGGCTGGCTTTAGTTCATTTCCAGCCATTAAAACATTCTTGCTATTTAACCTTAATTAATTAATCTAAATTGGGTACTTGCTAACTGCTTACTCTGTGTCAAGTACTGTTCTACATGCTGGGGTAGAGACAAGTTAATCAGGTCAGTTATAGTCCTTGTCCTACATCAGACTCACAACCTAAATAAGAGGGAGAACGGGCACTGAATTCCCAGTTCCCACATGAGGAACTGAGAGTCAGAGAAGTTAAGTGGCATGCCCAAGGTCACACGGCAGGCAAGCAACAGAGCCAGGAGAAGAACTCAGGTCTTCTGACACTCAAGCCCCTGCTCTATCCACTGGGGCATGCTGCTTCTTTCCCAGTTTCTTTCCTGTGCCATATTTTCATTCTTATTCCTATGGCCTATCAGCCAGCTATTGCTGATTTGTAGGAAAAGGAGGTTAAAAAAAATTTCTAATTCGGTTTGTGGCTCTCTCCCCTTCCATCATTCGACTGGTGACTCTGTCACCCTCCATCAACTGAGACTCTCGTCCTCAGCTCATGTATCTGATTCAAGTTAAACAGTGTCAAGGAAATCTGGCAGGACATGGAAATCAATAAAAGAAAAGTAAGCAAGACTGTGATTCAGGGCGAAGAAAAAACATCTTCTTTCGAACCTCAGCTTGGAAATTTGAAGTGTTAGCTCAGCAAGTATGTACAAGTGAAATAATACTAACCTTGATACTGAAACACTGTGTTGTTGAATTAGTTTTCCCCTAAGAGCATGGGCTGGGGAGTCAGAGGATCTGGTTTCCAATCCTAGATCTGCTACTTGTCTGCTGTGTGATCTTGGGCAAGTCACAAAACTCTTTTGTGCCTCAGTTCCCTCATCTGCAAAATGGGGATACAATACCTGTTTTTCTCTCCTTCTTAGACCTTGAGTCATATGTGGGGCTTTATTATCTTGTATCTATTCCAGAGTTTAGTACAGCACATGGTTCATAGTCTTTAACAAAGAAAATAATAACAATATTATATAATGAGTATTATTATTATGGTTAAGCCCCAACCTTCTTAAGCAGAATTACAATGATATTTATGATTCAGTCTTCCCAACCTGATTTTACTTGAAATTTTAAGTAAAGTTTTTAAGAAAGTAAGTTTTAGTGCTGATGACCCCCTCCTGTCAGCAGCCTCGTTTCCAAGAGGGAAAGAACCCATCCATCACCCCAGTATAATTATCATTCCAGGAGCAAGTGAACCTAATCCCAGCTCCACCACTTGTCTGCTGTGAGACCTTGGGCAAATCACTTAACTTCTCTGTGCCTCAGTTACCTCATCTGTAAAATGGGTCTTAAAGACTGTGAGCCTTATGTGGGACAGGGACTGTGTCCAACCTGATTCTACCCCCAAATTTAGTACAGTGCCTGGCATACAGTGCTCACTTAACAAATACCATTGAAAAAGAAAAAACCATCGAGAGGTCCAAAGCCCCATTTACCGGCTCACTTTTACAACTGGGGTAGGGACCACAGTTCTTATGTATATATGTACATATCTATAATTCTATTTTTTTATATTGATGCCTATTTACTTGTTTTGATGTCGGTCTCCCCCGTTCTTTCATTCATTCATTCAATTGTATTTATTGAGCGCTTACTGTGTGCAGAGCACTGTACTAAGCACTTGGGAAGTACAAGTTGGCAACATAAAGAGACAGTCCCTACCCAACAGTGGGCTCACAGTCTAGAAGGGGGAGACAGAGAACAAAACAAAACATATTAACAAAATAAAATAAATAGAATGAATATGTACAAGTAAAATAAATAAATAAATAAATAGAATAATAAATACGTACAAACATATATACATATATACAGGTGCTGTGGGGAAGGGAAGGAGGTAAGGTGGGGGGATGCAGAGGGGGAGGAGGGGGAGAGGAAGGAGGGGCCTCAGTCTGGGAAGGCCTCCTGGAGGAGGTGAGCTCTCAGTAGGGTCTTGAAGGGAGGAAGAGAGCTAGCTTGGTGGATGTGGGGAGGGAGGCATTCCAGGCCAGGGGGATGACGTGGGCCAGGGGTCGACGGTGGGACAGGTGAGAACGAGGCACAGTGAGGAGATTAGTGGCAGAGGACTAGACTGTAAACCCGGTGTGGGCAGGGATCGTCTCACTTTATTGCTGAATTGTACTTTCCAAGTCCATAGTACAGTGCTCTGCGCACAGTAAGTGCTCATTAAGTACAATTGAATGAACGAATGATTCTTGCCTGAAGCATAAAGATTATTGCTCCCTGATCTTTATTTTACTCTCTCCAACATTCCTTGCTCTTCATCGGTTCAGCCCCAGAGGTGGGCTTCCTTGTCTCAGATACCACCCACGGAGGGTCTGGGATGTTCCTTAAGTGTGTCTGCATTCTTTTGGGCATTTCCTGCCAGTTGCCTGCTCAGTCCTTGCAAAAGGGTCATGGTGTGGTCTGCCAGTATGACCTTGTTGGGTTGATTGTTCGGAGAAAAAGGGAGAAGAAGCCTTCCCACCCCTTCAGGTTTGCCATTTTCAATAATTTTCCTGGTGGTGATGGGATTATCTATTCTTGTTGCTGTCCCATTGTCCTTTTTCTGTTCTTCTCTAAACTGTTCCTGTCATCTTTTTGTGTTCTATTTACCATTATGTGGCTCCTAGTACTTGTCCGGGTCCACTAATTTTTTCTTTCATGTTGTTTTTGTTCCTGCCGGGAACTGCCTGCCTCACCCAAAGCTCAAGTTCCCTTCAATATTCCCCATACATACAGTTGGAGTACCCCCAACATCAGGACATATGACCCCCCTCAATCATGGCTTAGTGAGAAGCAGCATGGTGTAGTGGATAGAGCACGGGCCTGGGATTCAGAAGGTCATGAGTTCTAATCCCTGCTCTGCCATGTGTCTGCTGTGTGACCTTGGGCACTTCTCTGGGCCTCAGTGACCTCATCTGTAAAATGGGGATTGAGAACGTGACCCCTATGTAGGACAGGGACTGTGTCCAAACACATTTGCTTGTATCCACCCAAGCACAGTGCCTGGCACATAGTAAGTGTTTAAAAAATACCATCATTATTATTATTATTATTATGACACCTCCATCTGGATGTCTGCCTGCCAGCTAAAACTCAATATGTTCAAGACTGAACTCCTTATCTTCCCTCCCAAACCCTGTCCTCTCCCTGACTTTCCCGTCACTGTAGACGGCACTGCCATCCTTCCCGTCTCACAAGTCCGCAACTTTGGTGTCATCCTCGACTCCGCTTTCTCATTCACCCCAAATATCCAATCCATCACCAAAACCTGCCAGTCTCACCTCCACAACATTGCCAAGATCTGCCCTTTTCTCTCCATCGAAACCGCTACCTTGGTTCAATCTCTCATCCTATCCCGACTGGATTACTGCATCAGCCTCCTCTCTGATCTCCCATCCTCCTATCTCTCTCCGCTTCAGTCTATACTTCACTCTGCTGCCCAGATTATATTTGTACAGAAACGCTCTGGGCATGTCACTCCCCTCCTCAAAAATCTCCAGTTGTTGCCTGTCAAACTACGAATCAAGCAAAAACTGCTCACTCTTGGCTTCAAGGCTCTCCATCACCTCGTCCCCACCTACCTCACCTTCCTTCCCTCCTTCTACAACCTAGCCCGAACTCTCCACTCCTCTGCCGCTAACCTCCTCACTGGGCCTTGTTCTCGCCTGTCTTGCTGTCGACCCCTGGCCCACGTCCTTCCCCTGGCCTGGAATACCCTCCCTCCAGACATCCGCCAAACTAGATCTCTTCCTCCCTTCAAAGGCCTACTGAGAGCTCACCTCCTCCAGGAGGCCTTCCCAGACTGAGCCCCTTTTTTCCTCTCCTCCTCCCCATCCTACCCTCTGCCCTACCTCCTTCCCCTCCCCACAGCACTTGTATTTGTACAGACTTATTACACTATTTATTTTATTTCAATATATTTACTATTCTATTTATTTTGTTAATGATGTGCATATAGCTATAATTCTATTTGTTCTGACGATTTTGACACCTATGTGTTTTATTTTGTTGTCTGTCTCCCCCTTCCAGACTGTGAGCTCGTTGTTGGGTAGGGACCGTCTCCATATGTTGCCGACTTGTACTTCCCAAGTGCTTAGTACAGTGCTCTGCACACAGTAAGTGCTCAATAAATAAGATTGAATGAATGAATTATTGAATGAATTATTATTGCCAGTCACCCTAATCAGTTTGATCCAGATACACTCCCCCATTTTACAGGGCACACAAAACACGGAGTTCCAAAAGCGCTTAATAAATGCCATCATTATTATTAATGTCAGTCATCCTAACTGCTTTGATCCAGATTGGCTATTTGACCCTGCTCGAATTAACTGGAAAATTGCCAACCCTACATTTCAGTTGCTGCCATGCAGACCTGAAGGTTAAATTCCCCTAGCTGTGGAAGATAAGACCATTAGGAAAGTCATTTAGGGTCAGAATGACAGTCTATCCATCCAGGATTCTGTTTCCAACAGCAACCAAAGAATGTTTGGGAAAGTCTTCTCTTCTGGAAATCCAGTCTCATGGTTAGAGATGGACTATCCACCTCTCTGGACTGACTTCTCTATGTCCCTTCCTTTCCTCTTAGTATAAGAGAATGAGAAAGTCAGATTACATATGGGGTCATGGGATTTTAACTAAGGAACAAATCAATGGCAGGTATAAGCCAAGGCAAAATAATTCTCAACCAGTCACTCGATCACACTGTCTGAGATGAAAAAATAAAGTAGAGCAGGAACACCAAGCCTCTTATGTCCCTTGACACTCTCAGCTCACCACGGCTGAAATATTATGTGGCACAATATTATGAACTCTTTTCCTAATAGGTTTTTCTCTGGAAGTATTTCCAAAAACAAATAGAAACAAATTTTCTTTTTCCAGCAGCACACAGAGAAGAGATGATCTACCAGGTGGCATACTGGAAAACATCTGTTTTGGAATCAATGCAGAGTGCAAACAAGCAAGCTTCTCATCCTCTCCCAAAGAACAGTAGGTTGAAAAAGTGGTTCAGGGATTGAGAAGGTCCACGAAACTTCTTTATTGAACAAAGCCAGTCATCAAGTTCTAACAGCACTGGATCCGATTTTATTTGAGATTTGGCAGATAAAACCTGAATTGCAGCCAGTTATCCAAGGATAATAATAATGATGGCATTTATTAAGCTCTATGTGTAAATCACTGTTCTAAGCACTGGGGAGGTTACAAGGTGATCAGGTTGTCCCATGTTGGGCTCACAGTCTTAATCCCCATTTTACAGTTGAGGTAACAGGCCCAGAGACTTGCCCAAAGTCACCCAGCTCACAAATGGCGGAGCCAGGATTTGAACCCATCACCTCTGACTCCAAAGCCCGTGCTCTTTCCACTAAGCCATGCTGCTTCTCAGAGTCTCATTCCTGGACCTTCCCTCTGTTTTGGGTGCATCTGAAACTTGGTGGCCACACCATGGCTCTTGGTTTGTAGGGTCAGAAGGCTGAGGATAAAACCTGGACTCGACTCTGTTTCAGCATTCTTGGGCGCTGAAGAGTGGATTCTGGGGTTGTTCCATGCCAGCTGCTGCAAGTGTTTTGTTAGTTCCAGTCTGAAATTGAATCTATTTTCAGGTCCAGAACGCTTCACCACTTCACAGGACACACAAAGAGCAAAGTTCCAAAATGCAGGGAACAGAGTTGCTCCCCAGGTATTTTCAGAAAGCACCTGAAATCTGCTATCAGGGCTGGGAGGCACTGGTGTAAGTTGGCAAGCCATCTACGGTACAATTAGGATGTTCATGACCTATTCCTGCTTTCTGTATCTGAGCAGATCTGACTGGAAGTCAGGGCCAGGGCAAGAGGAAAAATTTGGCTTGTTCTTGTCCATGCAGAAGTCAGAGTAGTTTATGAATGGAGAAGCTTTTGCTTGGAGAAAAGATAGAAGTGCCCAGAATAGCCTCTAAGCTGTTCAACTGGTCTGAAAAAGACCTATTCCACAAACCAATGGTGTCAAAGATAGGTGAAATATCTCATTATTTGAGATTTCCTTGCATCTGATAATAGCAGCATATGTGTCATTTATATATTTGTCCTTATTAATTAAGTACACTCAGATTTGGATCTGAAGTTGAAATGACACATTTAATAGCATCTTTCAACTTGTGCTATTATTGCTAACTGAAAAGCCCATGATGACAATGTTAGCCAAACTGATTGGATTAGAAGAAATGTATCTGGCTGTTAAAGGCTATATTAAAAGCCTTAATTATCAACAAGATCTCAACCGGACTTCTGTTCTGGAGAGTAGGTTTCATAAGGCAAGTTTTTCACTCGTGGAAAAAAAAAAGTGTGGTGGAAGAAATTCAACCTTCATGATAAGCTGCCAGGAGTCCTTTCATCCACAACCCTTTCACCAGCTCTTATCTCAGTGCACAGTAAGGCTCTTGTCTATCTCACTGCCAACCTCTCACCCATGTCCTGCCTCCTGACTGGAATGTCCTCCCTCCTATCCAACAGACAATTACTTTCCCCCACCTCAAAACCTTATTGGAGGCCCCAATAAGGCCTCCAAGGGGCCTTCCCTGATTAAACATTTCTATTCCTTTTTTTTCAACTCACCAGGCAATACAATCGCTCATCCTATCCCTCCTTTATCACTGCATCAGCCTCCTTGCTGACCTCCCAAGCCTCCTGCCTCTCCCCACTCCAGTCCATACTTCCCTCTGCTGCCCAGATCATTTTTTTTTTTTAAACAAAAACATTCAGGATATGCCACCCTACTCCTCAAAAATCTTCAGTGGTTGCCCATCCACTTCTGCAAACAAAAACTTCCCATCACTTGCTTTAAAGCATTCCATCACTTTGCCCCGTCCTATCTCACCCCACTACTCTCCTACTACAACCCAGCCCACAGTCTTCGCTGCTCTAATGCTAACCTTCTCACTGTGGTTCTATGTCACCTACCTTGCTGTCTACCCCGAGTCTACATCCTGCCTCTGGCCTGGAACATCCTCCCTCCTCAAATCTGACAGACAATTATTCTCCCCCATTTCAAAGCCTTATTGAGAGCATATCTCTAGGAGGCCTTCCCTGACTAAGCTCCCCCATTTCCTCTTCTCCCACTCTCTTCTGCGGTTGCCCTGACTTGCTCCCTTTGTCCTTCCCTCTCCACCCAGCCCCACAATCACTTGTGTACATATCTGTAATTTATTTGTTTATATGAATGTTTGTCTTGGTTCTCCCCTCCACCCCCGGCCCCACCCAGACTGTAAGCTCCTTGAGGGCAGGGAATGTATCTGTTAATTGTTGTATTATACTCTCCCAAGCACTTAGTACAGTTCTCTGCACAACAGTAAGTGCTCAATAAATACAATTGAATGAATGAATTACCTTCTGCATCACCCTGACTTGCTCCCTTTATTCATACCCCTTCCAAACTCCAGAGCACTTATGTACACATCTGTAATTTATTCATATTAATGCTCGTCTCCTCCTCTAGACTGTAAGCTCATTGTGGGCAGGGAATGTATCTGTTATATTTTTCTCTCCTGAGCGCTTAGTACAGTGCTCTGCACATAGTAAGCACTCAACAAATATGATTGACTGACTGACTAGGAGGGGCCTGTGCGGTTAGTATCAACAACTGACTGTTCTGGATGGTACTGTGCTCAATGGGTGAATTTAGAACATCTAAATCTTCCCCATTCTGTGTTCTGAACTTCACCTCTCACCTGATTTATCTCACACCCAGTTTCATCTTCTTTCAGGCCCTGCTTCCATGAGCCCCGGAGAATGTTTCTACAGCTATATACTGATTCCTCATTTTACCTCAGAATGATCCGGCAATATACTCCCCCTGACCCAGGTCCGATTTGTTGGGTGCTCACCCAAAAGATAAAGCCCTCACGAGAATGGCATTGTGTCTGTAAGAATCGGGGTAGATTGTCTTTTGCTTTGGGAGAAAAAGATGTGATTAGCTTGATCTATATGCTTTCATATGGGAATGTTAATGCCTTTTTCAATGCTAAGGAAAGGTGAGAGATCTCATCCCATCCGTGGGACTGACTATTGTTACTCTGACATTATTTGAAAGCAGTTTGGGGAAATGAAATGGATGAAAGCCTTGGCTAAGTATGTGGGTAAGTCGAGTGGTTAATTTCTTCCAGTGAAATCTAAAGGAGTTGGCAATTCATACTTCTTTTTGATAGTTTGCCAAGAGGGATATTTTCAATAGATTGGTGGAATGAGGAATTAAATGCAGATTAGTCAGGGAAAGATTGGGGTTTAATATAGTATGCGAACAGGTTAAATTTATATCAATAAATACTAAGCATTAAATGGCACTTCTTAATTCCCAGCATATATAAGTCTAGAAAGAAAGTGCATGACATAGAATGCCAATTGAGCCTTTCGTTCATTTTCAAAAGGAGACTGGGAATTTTTGCCTGCATTTTGGAATTAGGCTCAAAGCTGTGGTCAGATGTGATGGATTATGCACCCAATTTGCTTGAAGTTTGCAGTTCATTTAATCTAGCTCTTTACATTTCAAAGAACCGAGGTGATGTCATTTGAAATATACGTCAAGCGAAATTAATGGGGTTACTTTGTCAGTTTCAAGAACTTAGACAAAGAGGCAGGGAAATGGAAATCTATGTAGCTAGTGGTGTAGATGTGGTGTGGGTAATGATAATAATGATAATTATAATAAGTATTTACTTTGGGTCAAGCACTGACCTAAGTGCTGGAGTAGAGCAACTTAATCAGGTCGAATATAGTCCTTGTCCCACATGGGGTTCACATTGTCAGTA
Organism: Tachyglossus aculeatus; assembly: GCF_015852505.1. Taxonomy (NCBI): domain Eukaryota; kingdom Metazoa; phylum Chordata; class Mammalia; order Monotremata; family Tachyglossidae; genus Tachyglossus; species Tachyglossus aculeatus. The sequence goes on from NC_052070.1 coordinate 98,884,214, forward strand.
GGAGGGAGAACAGGAGAGTGGAAAGAAACTCTTCCAGTGGGAAAGACAATCTATTTAAAAGTGGTCACCGTAGAAACTTTGAAACTATGGAATCCACCATCACTGTCTGGAGGGAAGCCCTCTCCTGGGGTCAAAATAGAGGGGTTGCCAGAGATAATAAACTTCAAGTGTAGGAAACCTGCATTCTGTACATTCCCCTAGTCCCGCACTCAGAAAGCACTCACTCAGATTGATCTTGGACTACGATGGTGATGATGATAATGATTTTCTTCCCCACTTCTCAAGAACCTCCAGTGGTTGTCCATTCACCTCTGCATCAAAAAGAAACTCCTTACATTTGGCCTTAAAGCACTCAATCACCTTGCTTCATCCTACCTCACCTCGCTGCTCTTCTACTACAACCCAGCCTGCAAAGTTTACTCCTCTAATGCCAACCTACTCACTGTACCTCCATCTCACCTATTTCACCACTGAGAGCTTGCCTACATCCTGCTTCTGGCCTGGAATGCCCTCCCTCTTCATAACTGACAACCACTCTCCACACTTCAAAGCCTTATTGAAGGCACATCTTCTCCAAGAGGACTTTCCCTGACTAAACCCTCATTTCCTCTTCTCCCACTCTCTTCTACATCACCCTGATTTGCTCCCTTTATTCACCAACACCCTCAGCCCCACAAGCACTTAGGTACATACCTGTGTTCATTTACGTTAATGTTGGTCTCCCCCTCTAGACTGTTAGTTCAAGAAGCAGTGTGCCTTAGTGGAAAGAACATGGGCTTGGGAGTTAGAGATAGTGTGTTCTAATCTCAGCTCTGCCACTTGTCAGCTGTGTGACTTTGGGCAACTCATTCCACTTCTTTGTGCCTCAGTTACCTCATCTGTAAAATGGGGATTTAAGGTTGTAAGCCCCACCTGGGGCAACCTGATTACCTTGTATCTCCCCCAGCACTTAGAACAGTGCTTGGCACATAGTAAGCACTTAAATACCACCATCATCATCGTGGGCATTGAATGTGTCTACCAATTCTATTATATTGTCATATGGTACAAACCCAAGTATTTAGTACAGTGCTCTGAACACAGTAAGTGCTCAATAAATACAATTGATTGATTGATAATGGTCCGGGTGGTGGTGGTGATTGTAGTTTTGGGAGAGTCACAGATATAAACATATCATCATAGAGGAAACTAAATTTCTTCCCCCTTTCAGATAGGGGGAATTTACCATTATAATGGTGAGACTATTCAACTCAAAAAAAAAAAAGAATGGAGAAGGGCAACAGAAATATATATATGGAAACTCAAGATCCCACTCAGAAGAAGATAGGAGAGTTGGAAAGTATACCTCCGCGTTCCTTTTTTTTACTCTATCTTGGTTTCAAAGCTCCTGAAGTTTATGGAATTTTTATAACCACTTCCACAGCTATCAGACCCTAAGTAGAAATAAGGGATAGTAGCAGAATGTATAAAGCTGAAAGGTATTTTTTCCAAATTTCTTTTTATTAGGTTTTGAAATATACCTGCAATACAGTAAAAACATTTAGTTGAAGTAAAAGAGTAGTTAATTTTAGTGGAGGGAATAAAATACACCATCAGGTTCACATCTCATCCAGATTTTAATAAACATACAGACAAAGAACGTTAAAGAGATTGGTTCTGGCCATTAACGTGAAATAGGGCTATCGAATGAATTGTCAACAGCAAATTCTTCAGAGTGTTTCAATTTACATCATTACCAAATACAAGCCTTTAATTTAGAACAAAACTCAGATTTGAAAGGAAAATAGCCACATGACTAATTTCAATATGATAGATGACAGTTTAAAAATTAAATGGGGAAAATTCTGGGGATGCATTTAAATTGAAATAGAACAGCTTTAGGCAATAGATGTGTTTGTGTAAGTGTGTGTGTGTGTGTGTTTGTGCACGCACCATTACTCTTCTGTAAGCTCCTTGTGGGCAGGGGATGTATCTGTGATATTGTACTCTCCCAAGAGCTTAGTACAATGCTCTGCACACAATAATGCGAGACGCATCATGGCATACTGGATACAGCATAGGCCTGGGAGTTAGAAGGTCATGGATTCTTATCCTGGCTCTACCACATGTCTGCTGTGTGACCTTGGGCAAAAGACTTCACTTCTCTGGGCCTCAGTTACCTCATCTGTAAAATGAGAGATTAAGAGTGTGAGCCCTATGCAGGACAGGGACTTATATCTACCCCAGTGCTTAGAACAGTGCTTGGCACATAGTAAGTGCCTAACAAGTACCATAAATGCAATTGACTGACTGATTCTTCACATCCAAGAGGGCAGGAAATGTGTTTACCAACTCTGTTATATTCTACTCTTTCAGGTGCCTACTACACTGCTCTGTACACAATAGGCGCTCAATAAATGTCACATGTTTTCCACATGTGCCAATTATGGCCGAAGAAATGGAAGGCGCTTGTATAGAAAGAAAGTGAAACTAACCAGTCTACCCTCACGAGGCAGGTTCTATGGAGTGTAAAAAAAATGGCCAAAGTGGAAATGAGTGGATTATACTGAATGTTTTCCAGCTGCCTGTTCTGTTGGTTTGGTTCCAGGATAAGAGATGAACTATCATCATCATCCCCTGCCAGGTCTCTCATCTTTGGAGAAGATACAAAGGTTAAGCAGCTGAATCACTTGCTCTTCATTGTAAACAACAACAGTTGCCACAAACTGGCAACACTATGCACTACACAACAGTTTGAACTAACCCCTTGGGCATTTGGGCTAGAACGGCAATCTTCCTTAGGTTAGTGGCAGCCTGGACTGAATATACAGTAAACACAGAGGCCAAGAAAATCTTCCTGTATTGAGCAATCACCTGTCCAACAATGTTGCTCACTGTGGGCAAGGAACATGTCTACCAACTCTGATATATTGTTACATTGTACTCAAACACTTAGTACTGTACTCTCCACACAGTAAGTGCTCAATAAATATGATTAATTGCTAGGCAGATGAAGGAACTGAGGGATAGAAAAGATAAGCCCCCTCCTACCTCACCTCCCTTCTTTCCTTCTACAGCCCAGCCCTGTACACCCTCCACTCCTCTGCCGCTAACTTCCTCACTGTGCCTCGTTCTCACCTGTCCCGCCGTCGGCCGTTGGCCCACGTCCTCTCCCTGGCCTGGAATGCCCTCCCTCTATACGTCCACCAAGCTAGCTCTCTTTCACCCTTCAAAGCCCTACTGAGAGCTCACCTCCTCCAGGAGGCCTTCCCAGACTGAGCCCCCTCATTCCTCTCCCCCTCCCCATCTCCCTGCCCCACCTTCTTCCAATCCCCACAGCACCTGTATATATGTTTGTACAGTTTTATTACTCTATTTATTTTACTTGTACATATTTACTATTCTATTTATTTTGTTAATGATGTGCATCTAGCTTTACTTCTATTTATTCTGATGACTTGACACCTGTCCACATGTTTTGTTTTGTTGTCTGTCTCCCCCTTCTAGACTGTGAGCCCGTTGTTGGGTAGGGGCCGTCTCTATATGTTGCCAACTTGTACTTCCCAAGCGCTTAGTGCAGTGCTCTGCACACAGTAAGCACTCAATAAATACGATTGAATGAATGAATGAATGAATAAGAGACTTGTCCAAGGTCACACAGCAGACATGTGGCAGAATCTGGATTAGAACCCAGGTCCTCTGACTCCCAGGCCTGTGATCTAAGTCTGAATTAGGCTCTGGATTAGATATATGATAATCAGGTCAGACAGTCCCTGGCCCACATGGAACTCACACTCTAAGAAACAGGGCTTTAATAAGTATTCAGGCAACTCCTAGGAATTCAGAAATTTTGTTATTGGTGTGGAACTGGGTTGAGGTCTTTTAGCTTAATGGCTCTTTTCTTTCTATTATCCTCCTCAATCTCCTCTTCCTCCTCCATCACATCTTTCCTCTTCTCCACCATGTTATCATTATCACCACTATCATCAAACTTGACCTAGTTGCAAAGAGCATGAGCTTGGGAGTCAGAGGATGAGGGTTCTAATCCTGGCTCTGCCACTGTTCTGCTGTGTGACCTTGGGCAAGTCACTTAACTTCTCTGTGCCTCAGTTAACTCATCTGTAAAATGGGGATTAAGACTGTGAGCTCCATGTGGGACAGGGACTGGGCCCAGTTTGATTACCTTGTATCAACCCTAGCGCTTAAACAGTGCTTAGCTCATGGTCAATGCTTAATATAATAATAATGATTATTACTATTACCAGTGGTAGCAACATCAGCAGCATGATGCCGTGCTATACCAAAATCAAATCCATCTAGACCCTGCCGTTAAGGGAGTTTACAAAAATAAACCACGGTGGAGATTCTAAGAGAATTGCCTATTCTTAGGAAGATTTAGGGCTGTGAGTATTCAAAGGCTATCTTTCTGATCCCTCTCAGTTTAAATGCATTCAACTGCCAGGAGCTAATCACCCAGTTTGCTTTAATACCCAGCCTTTGCTTCTCATCCCCTATCTGGCCCACCCTAGCCATTTTGTCACTTGATGATTTCCACCAGAGGGCATGCAAAGACCGAGGAAGACTCCAATTTGTTCCTTTCGCTCCAGTTCAGAAACAATGGTCAAAGCATTTTAGGGGAAAGAAGGCAAGAGCTCAGGGCCAAAATTAAGATTTTGAGATTGCCTGTGATTTCAATTTTCCAGGTTCTCTGAGAGTTTAGATTTGGCTTCATCCCAAGAGCCCATGATCCACACGTCATTTGGTTTGGTCTCCAGTGACCCTGCACTTTCTTTCCAGACAATTTTCAAGGTAATTGTTTGTTAACATTACTCCCCTGAAAGTTGGCATTTCTAGATCTCTCCTCTACCACTGCCTCACCCACCCACCCACCATCAGTGATCCATAACTCTCTCTGGCCTCCACATCCTCTACCGAATCTATCACAGTGGGAGAAGACACACAGCCGGGGGAAGTAGGACAGACTTTGTCTTGCCTTCTGCTGGAATGATCTTCTTGCTGCCCAGAGCACATCCCTCTCAATCAATCAGTGGTGTTTATTGAGTGCTTAGTATGTGCAAGACACTGTACTAAGCACGTGGGAGAGTACAATATAACACAGTTAGAAGACATGTTCCCTGCTCTCCTCTCTCTAGTGGCTTCCCAGTGCACCTGATGTGAAACGGAAGCATCAGAAGAGCATCAATAAGGCTTTCCATCTGCTATCTATTTGCTAGTTTCTCCTATTTCCTGCCACTATGTTCTTCATTCATTCAATTGTATTCATTGAGTGCTTACTGTGTACTTAAGGCTTGGGAGAGTACAATACAACAATAAGCAGAGAGATTCCCTGCCCTACCAATCACCAGAACCATCCTTCTCTTTTCTGAGCATATTGCTTCCAACCTGTTGCTCACACCTTTTCTCCTATCTAGGCAGGAATTGGGTCTACCAACTCTATTGTGTTATACTCTGTAAAGTGGGAATTCAACCTCTGTTAATAATAATAATGATATTTGTGAGGAGAAGCAGTGTGGCTCAATGGAAAGAGCACGGGCCTGGGAATCAGAGATCATGGGTTCAAATCCCTGCTCCACCATTTGTCAGCTGTGTGACTTTGGGCAAGTCACAACCTCTTTGTGCCTCAGTTACCTCATCTGTAAAATGGGGATGAAGACTGTGAGACATAGGACAATCTGATCACCCTGTATCCTCCCCAGTGCTTAGAACAGTGTTTTCCACATAGGAAGTGCTTAACAAATGCCATTATTATGATATTTGTTAAGCATTTACTATGTGCCAAGTACTGTTCTAAGCCTTGGGGTAGATACAAGGTAATCATGTTGTCCTATATGGGGCTTACAGTCTTAATCCCCATTTTACAGATGAGGTAGCTGAGGCACAGAGAAGTTAAGTGGCTTCCCCAAGTTCACACAGTCGACAAGTGGCGGAGCCAAGATTAGAACCCACATCTTCTGATTCCCAAGCTCATTCTTTTGCCACTAAGCCACATTGCTTCTGTTGTCCCTCCAACTTAAACAGTGAGCCCCATGTAGGGCAAGGACTATGTCCGACATGATTATCTTGTAACTGTTTGGAATGGTGATTGACACACATAGTAAATGTTTAACAAATATTATTACTCTCACATGTGCTTAGTACAGTGCTTTGACTACACTAAGCATTCTATAAGCACCACTGATTGACTTGGAAACCTCTTCCCCTTTCAGATTTATGCATCTTATTCCTTCCCTCCTTCAAAGCTAATCTACAAAAGCCACCTACTCCAAAATGCCTTCTCACCACCTTCAGATCAGTTCCTCTAGACTGTAAGCTTTACTCCTCAATCACCAACCTATTCCCTATACATCTATCTCATCTGTCTTACCACTGACCTCTCACCCATGGCCTGCCCTCTCCTCTTCATATCCCACAGACGATCACACTCAACACCTTCTAAACCTTATTAAAAGCACATCTCCTTAAAGAGGCCTTCCCTAAGCCCCTAATTCCTCTTCACCCACTCCCTTCTGTGTTGCTTTTGCACTCATACCATTTATTCACCCTTCCCACAACCCCAAAAACACTTATGTACAGTGTGGCTCAGTGGAAAGAGCGTGGGCTTGGGATTCAGAGGTCACAGGTTCTAATCCTGGCTCTGCCACATGTCTGCTGTGTGACCTCGGGCAAGTCACTTAACTTCTCTGAGCCTCAGTTACCTCATCTGTAAAATGGTGATTAAGACTGTGAGCCCCATATGGGACAACCTGATCACCTCGTATCCCCCTCAGCACTTAGAACAGTGCCTCACAAATAGTAAGCGCTTAACAAATGCCATTATTATTATTATATCCATAATTTATTTATATGTTCATCTCCCAGGGAATGTGTCTACTAAACTGTTATATTGTACTTTCCCAAACACTTAGTATAGTGTTCTGCCCACCATACATTCTCAGTAAATACAACTGATTAGTTGATTAATCTCCAGTGGCTACCAATCAATCTGCGCATCAGGCAGAAACTCCTCACCCTCGGCTTCAAGGCTCTCCATCACCTCGCCCCCTCCTACCTCACCTCCCTTCTCTTCTTCTACAGCCCAGCCCACACCCTCCGCTCCTCTGCTTCTAATCTCCTCACCGTGCCTCATTCTCGCCTGTCCCACTGTCGACCCCCAGCCCACATCATCCCCCTGGCGTGGAATGCCCTCCCTCTGCCAAGCTAGCTCTCTTCCTCCCTTCAAGGCCCTAATGAGAGCTCATCTCCTCCAGGAGGCCTTCCCAGACTGAGCCCCCTCCTTCCTCTCCCCCTCGTCCCCCTTTCCATCCCCACCGTCTTACCTCCTTCCCTTCCCCACAGCACCTGTATATATGTATATTTGTTTGTACATATTTATTACTCCATTTATTTATTTTACTTGTACATATCTATTCTATTTATTTTATTTTGTTAATATGTTTGGTTTTGTTCTCTGTCTCCCCCTTCTAGACTGTGAGCCCACTGTTGAGTAGGGACTGTCTCTATATGTTGCCAACTTGTACTTCCCAAGCGCTTAGTACAGTGCTCTGCACACAGTAAGCGCTCAATAAATATGACTGATTGATTGGACACGGTCCCTGCCCCAAGTGGGGCTGACAGTCTCAATCCCCATTTTATAGATGAGATAACTGAGGCCCAGATAAGTTAAGTGAGTTGCCCAAGGTCACTTGCCCAAGGACAAGTGCAGAGTCAGGATTAGAACCCATGACCTTCTGACTCCCAGGCCCGGGCTCTCGCCACTATGCCATGCTGCAAGCAGGATGTACAGAAAGCGAGGGTCTGGACAGAGGAAGCGGAGACAAGAGCGCTTCTGGTCCTAGGTATGAGATTGGCAGTAGCCTTACCTCTCTTCATGGGTCTCACCCGGCTGCCACTGAACGCTCGGCCTCTTGGACCTACTCTGCTCCTCAATGTGAAACTACAAGGTTTGAAGAGCTCAACTGAACTTGGCCCCCGCAGCAATTATTAGGCAGCTGTTGGGAAATGAGATCAGGCGAATTGGTGGAGGTGTTCTATGCCCTGCCCACTCTGTTTCTGCTGAATTAGCAATGAGCAAACAGTATGAAAGAAATCTCATTTTCTCTTCAGTTCCATGACATCAGACATAATCACAGACGTTCAGCCAGCCTGCTCAGATAACTTGCTTTGAGCATTAAAACTAAGTAGCTTGTCTCATTTTCTCTTTCTCTTTTTTCTTTCTCCCTCTTGCCTCTTCTTCACTTTTACTCTCCCTTCCCCCCCACCACCACTCTTTTCTCTCTTTCTCCCCATTTCTCTCACTATGTCTCTCCTCTTTTCTCTCTCTCTTTCAGACTCACATTTGCTCTCATGTGGTCTCTTATTCACTGGACATCTGAGCCAATGAAATATGAGCTTGATATTAATTAAAAGCCATGAACTTCATATTTCCTCACTCAGGTCAGTAAGATGGTGACAGGCTGTCTGGCCAGCTCCCCGTTTCCCCAGCTCTTACTTGCCCCACTGCTCTGGCAATTCTTTTCCATCTTATCTATGGTTTTGCTTGATTTTGTCTCGGCAAGACTTAATAATTATGGTATTAGTTAAGTACTTATTATGTGCCAAGCACTGGAACTGTACTGAGCCCTGCAGTGGATACAAGATGATTGAGTCAGACACAGTCCCTATTTCACATGGGGCTTACACTTTCAGGGAATGAAGTAGAATGGGTATCTAAACTCCATTTTACAGGTGAGGAAACTGAGGCACTGAGAAATTAACTGACTTACCCAAGGTCACCAAGCAGGCACTAGAATCCAGGTCTCCTGATCCTGTGCTCTTTCCCCTAGACCACACTGCTTCTCACTCTTCTCCTGCTCTTACCCAAGGGAATATCAGTTTCAAGATGCCCTCCTCAAAACTACTTGATCCTGGGAGACAATCCCTCACCACAACAGTGCTTAACCTTGAGAGAATTCTGATTCTAAACAATGTCCACAGGCCCAACAGCTCTGATTCTCTGTTTCCTTCTCTCGTCAAGCCAACTCCAGCATCCACCCCCTCACCCTGCAACTATTCTTCCTGGATCTGGCAAGGGGACTGAGAGAATTGCCTCTTATTCCTCACCCGTCATACCAGGATGGCTGGACATCTTGTCAGAGTTGATGGGTGTGAATCCAGTCCTACCTAGGACTGCCACGTGGCTGGCATTCTCTTAGGGGGTGGTTAAAGAAGATGGATACCTGCTCGGTGGTATCTGACTTTTAAAAGCAGCATTGTTCGATGAATTTTATAATGTGCTCTACAGCCAGACCTTACTCTCTAAGTGGATAATTGCATCACCTCAGATGATGGCACTTTATAATCCTTGTGTGGTGAATTCAGTGGCCACAGCATGTCACAAATGTAAGCAAATTAAAGCCCAATCAGGCTCCTGTTTAGGAAGCAGGCTGTGTAACTGGCACAAAACCCAGAAGGGGAAAGCACACCTTGATCCAATCTGTGGGAGAATGGAGGGAAACAACAGGAGAGGTGGAAAACTTTACAGTTTCCCAGAGAGTTGGCTATAAATGGTTTGACTAGGTAATGATGCATAAAAAGCATGAGATGGAGAAAACGCAGAGCTGTTCTTACATAACCTGAACCTTATTCAGGTGCCTTATTAAAAATGTAGAACTGTATTTAGGTGATAATTTTTTTTTCTAGCAGCAAAACCAAGTGCCTGTTACTCCTATGCACTGAGATCTAATGGGTGTATGATTGGGTATGGAATTGGGGTGAGCCCTGATATCGACTCTATCTAAAATGTTGAGCACTTCTTTGTCTTTTGATTCAGTTTTCTCTGTGGCTAGTGTGTGCCTACGGACGTTAATGCATGTACCTATAGATATATATGGCTCCATAGCTATATATGTATAAACATATTTATATGTAAACACACACACACATCTATATGTTTTTACATGGACATAAGTGCATCCATGTATGAGTCGATTTGTACCATGTCTTTATGGAAACACACAAACGCATGCATACACACACACACACACACACACAAATATTTGAAAACAATTATCTGTTCTTTGTTTGGGAAGATAAAACTATGGAGGGTGTAATCCTATCCAAGCGGTGGATGTGACTTCAGAGACAGATGCTAACTGACAATCCAGTCAGTTATTTGCTTGTAACGGTAGTATCGTGATGTACCGATGAATGTAGCCCAATTAGCGGAGACTGGCCTTGCTTTTAAAACTTTCATGAAGGCTTTGCTTGAGGAAAGCAACCCTGATCCCTGTTGCTGTTCGCCAGCCTGATCAGAAACAGCAGTAGCTGCCGTAATGGTAGTAGTATGTCTTAAGTACTGATTTTGGGTAAAGCGCTGTACCGACAGCTGTGAAAAAAGATAGAGATGAAAGTTAGATATGAGAAGGAACTTGGCCTAGTGGAAAGAGCAAGGAATGGGGGTCAGAGGACCTGGGTTCTAATCTTGACACCGCCACTTGCCTGCGGTGCAACCTGAATTTCTCAGTGCCTCAGGTTCAACCATAAAATGGGGATTCAATATCAGTTCTCTCTCTCAGACTGTGGTACAGGGATTTTGCTCGAGTGGATCATCTTGTATTTATTCCAGCACTTAGGACAGTGCTTGACACAAAGTAAGCACAGTGTGGTAATAGGTAAGGTAATCCATCAACCAATGGTATTTATTGGTCACTTACTGAGTGTTTGGGAAAGTACAGTTTAACAGAGTTGGCAGACCTATTTCCTGCCCACAATGAGCTTTCAGTCTAGAGAGGGAGGCAGACATTAATATAAATAAATTCACAGATACGTTCATTATTGCTGTGGGTCTGAGGGTGGGGTGAATACCAAATACCCAAAGCATACAGCTCCAGAAGGGAGAGGGAGTTGGGGAAAACAGGGCTTAATCAGGAAAAGCCTCTTGGAGGAGTTTGTGACTTTAATAAGGCTTTGAAGGTGGACTGAGTGGTGGTCTGGAGGAAGAGAAAGTTCCAGGCCAGAGGAAGGATGTGAAAAAGGAGTCAGAGTCGAGATAAACAAAATCACTGCCCAGTGATCGAGATGGTCTAGAGGAGTGAATTATGTGGGCTGGGTTGTAGTAGGTTATCAGTGAGGTAGATAGGAGGGGATGAGCTGACAGTATCCAATGGTATGGAGTTTCTGTTTGATGCAGAGGTGGATGGGCAACCACTGGAGTTTCTTGCAGAATGGGGAGATGTGGAATGAAGATATTTTTTTAGAAAAATGATCTGGGCAACAGCATGATGTACAGACTGGAGCTGGGGAGAGACAGGAGGAAGTGAGGTCAGTGAGAAGGCAGATGCAGAGGTCAAAGAGGGATAGAATAAGTTCTTGAAACAGCATACTAACAGTTTGGATGGAGAGGAAAGGATGGATTATAGCGATGTCATGAAGATAAAATAGATAGGATCTGATAGATCAAATGTGTGGATCGTATGAGAAAGATGACTTGAGGACAATGCCAAGGTTATGGGCTTGTGAGATAGGGAGGTTAGTGGTATTTTTGCAGTGATGGAAAAGTCAGGGGGAGGATAGGGTGGGTGGGAAGAGGAGATCTGCTTTGGACATGTTTAGTTTGAGGTGTAGGTGGGACATTCAGGTAGAGATGTCTCGAAGGCAGGAGAAAATGTGAAACTTCAGAAGAGAGAGGTCAGGGCTGGAGAGATAAATTTAGGAACCATCTGGGTAAAGATGGTAATTGAAGCCATGGGAGTGAATGAATTCTCCAAGGGAGTGAGTCTAGGTGGCGACAAGAAGGGGACCCAGAACTGAGCCTCGAGAAACTACCACTATCAAAGGGTGGGAAGCAGAGGAAGAGTCTGCAAAAGAGACTGAGAAGGAGTGGTCAGGGTGAGAGGAGGAGAACCAGTAGAGGACAGTGTCAGTGAAGCCAAGGTTGGATAATGTTTCAGGTAGAAGGGGGTAGTTCCCAGTAACAAAGACAGCTGAAAGGTCTAGGAGGATTAGGAAGAAGTAGAGGCCATCAAATTGGTGAGCCTTAGAGAGGGCTGTTTCTGTAGAGTAAAGGCTGCAGAAAGCCCAGGAGAGAATTGGAGGAGGGGGAGTGAAGATAAGGGGTGTAGACAAATCTCTCAAGGAGTTTGGAGAGGAATGGTAGGAGGGAGAGACCTGATTGAGTGCCTTAAAGCTGATGGTAAGGAGTTTCTCATTTATGCAGAGGTGGATGGGCAACCACGGGAGGTGTTTGAGGAGTGGAGAAATATGGACTGAACAGTTCTGCAGAAAAAATGATCCAGGCAGCAGAGTGAAGTATGGACTGGTGTGGGGAGAGAGAGGCAGCAGGGAGGATGGAAAGCAGGCAGATGCAGTCATCAAGGAGTGCTAGGGGAAGTACTTGGATCAGAGTGGTAGCAGTTAGGATGGAGAGGAAAGTATGGATTCTAAAGATTTGTGAAGTGTGGACTTGACAGGATGACAGATTGTGAATGAGTGCCGGGAAGAAGGGGTCAGGAGTGGAGAATCTTGTTTAGGAAAGGGGAAATTTGGAACAGAAAACAGGTACAGGTAAGTCACTAAAAATAGATTTTGAGTACAATGTGCTGCTAGGAAAGAATATCCCAGGATCAAATTTTTGATGAACAGCAGAGAAAGGTGTGTGTGGGTGTGAGGGGAAAGGGAGAGGGAGAGGGAGTTAGTTGCAGGGGAGGGTAACTAAACACAGGGACCTGAAAATGGAGTCAAATGTAGCCTGGCACACACTTATCCGTTCCCGAGAGGCCCTCAGAGCGCCGCCATAGACGCCCGGGACTCCGTTCCCGAGAGGCCCGCCATCTCAGCGCCCCCACGGGCGCCCCCCCTGCTTCCACCCCCCCACTTCGGAGGCCTTCCGTAAAGTGCCCCTCATCCCCCCCCCCCCTTCCCGGTCCGGTCCTGACTGACTCTCCCCCCGCCCGCCCCCAGGTAAAAAGCCCTTGTTAGCACCTTGTTAGCACCTTGTTAGCACCATGTTACATGTTACATTAACGACAACCTCATTCACACCTCCTCAGCCCTCCCATGCTAGTTGACTGTTCGCTCCCCTCCCCAGGTATCTCTGCTCCCTGACCCCCCTTAACTGGCCCACCCTACTCCAGCTCTTAATAGTTTGTATCTGCTCTCTGTGGCATCATTGTCTGCCAATTCTATTATTGCCATAGCATATTGATTGCTCAACTACACCCTGTGATGCCATCGCCGACTTTTATCATTGCTACTGTTTTATTGCTTTTGCATCTCAATTGTTAACCCCCCGCGGTACTGTCACTCGCCCTGCTGACCTCACCATGAACTTTCAGTTCCCTTGCTCCCAACTGCCATTCCCATTCCTCACCTTCCCCTTCCCCTCTCCCACCCAGCTGTTTCCCTCCCTCTCACCCACCAAGACCGCTCCCCCTCAACCCCTACCAAGGATTCCTCCGCTTCTCCCTCCCGGCCCCCCTCCTCCCCTTCTCCCCGCCCCCACCCCATCCCAGTTCTCCTTTCCCATCGCCACCCCCCTTCCCACTCTCCCCGCCCAGGCTCCTGCCAACTCATCCCAATCCAAACCCTCCCCACCCCTCGCACCCTTCCCCCTCCCTCCCCACCCTCGACAGCTGATGCCAAGTGTGGCCTCTGGAACCCCCGCTCCGTTTTAAGTAAGATCCCTTTCATCCTGGAGCTTTTCCTTTCCAGTTCTCTACTCCTCCTCGCCCTAACTGAAACATGGCTGTCGCCGGACGACACAGTCTCTTCTGCTGCTCTCTGCAGTGCAGGCCTCTTCTTCTCCCACTCCCCCAGACTCACCGGAAAAGGAGGAGGTGTCGGTTTCCTTCTCGCCCCCCAATGTCGCTTTCGCACTATCCCTCCTCCCCCTTCCCTTTCCTTCCCTTCCTTTAAAGCCCACATTATTCGCCTCTACCACCCCCTCCAGATTCTTGTAGCCGTCATCTACCGCCCTCCGGGCCCCACTTCCAACTTCTTTAACGACTTTGACCCCTTCCTCACATTCCTTCTCTCCTTCTCCATGCCCACTCTGATCCTCGGAGACTTCAATATCCACATGGATATCCCTAACGACTCCTCTGCCGCCCGCCTTCTATCTCTCCTTGACGCTGCCAACCTCTTCCTCCACCCCACCTCACCCACTCACCAACTTGGTCATACCCTCGACCTCATCATCTCCTACCGCTGCGCTGTGTCCACCCTCACCAACTCTGTGATCCCTCTCTCTGATCATAATCTTCTCACCTGCCTCCTCACTCACACTCCTTTCCCCTGTAAATCCGTATTACTCCCTCACAGAGATCTCCGCTCTCTGGACCCCACCCATCTTTCGGAGCGCCTCACACCCCACCTCGCCGCCCTCTCCTCTCTACCCAGTCTTGATGATCAGATTACTGCTCTCAACTCTACCCTTTCTACTCAGCTAGACTCGCTCGCTCCCCTTTCCCTTCGCCGCTCTCGCACCACTAACCCACAGCCCTGGATCACTGCCACTGTCCGCCTCCTTCGCTCTTATGCTCGAGCTGCTGAACACTGCTGGTGAAAGTCTAAACACCATGCCAACCTCGTTCACTTCAAGTTTATCCTTTCCTGCCTTAACTCAGCCCTCTCTTCTGCCAGACAAAACTATTTCTCCTCCCTTATTGACACCCATGCCCATCACCCCCCGCCAGCTCTTCCGTACATTCAACTCCCTTCTCAGGCCCCCGGTTCCTCCCCCTCCTCCTTCCCTCACCCCCACCGATCTGGCCTCCTACTTCATTAACAAAATTAAATCCATCAGGTCCGACCTCCCCAAAGTCTCTTCCCCCCTTTCTCCAACCCCCCGGCTCTCAACACTCTCTGCTACTCTCCCATCCTTCCCAGCAGTATCCTCAGAGGAACTCTCCTCCCTCCTCTCAAGTGCTACTCCGGCCACCTGTGCTTCTGACCCCATTCCCTCTCATCTTATGAAATCTCTCGCTCCATCCCTTCTCCCCTCCTTAACTTCCATCTTCAACCGCTCACTCTCCACTGGTTCCTTCCCCTCTGCCTTCAAACATGCCCATGTCTCTCCCATCCTAAAAAAACCCTCTCTTGACCCCACCTCACTTTCTAGTTATCGTCCCATATCCCTCCTACAATTCCTTTCCAAACTCCTTGAACGAGTTGTCTACACGCGCTGCCTAGAATTCCTCAACAACAACTCTCTCCTCGACCCCCTCCAGTCTGGCTTCCGTCCCCTTCATTCCACGGAAACTGCGCTCTCAAAGGTCACCAATGACCTCCTGCTTTCCAAATCCAACGGCTCATACTCTGTCCTAATCCTCCTCGACCTCTCAGCTGCCTTTGACACTGTAGACCACCCCCTTCTCCTCCACACGTTATCTGACCTTGGCTTCACAGACTCCGTCCTCTCCTGGTTCTCCTCTTATCTCTCCGGTCGTTCTTTCTCAGTCTCTTTTGCAGGCTCCTCCTCCCCCTCCCATCCTCTTACTGTGGGGGTTCCCCAAGGTTCAGTGCTTGGTCCCCTTCTGTTCTCAATATACACTCACTCCCTTGGTGACCTCATTCGCTCCCACGGCTTCAACTATCATCTCTATGCTGATGACACCCAGATCTACATCTCTGCCCCTGCTCTCTCCCCCTCCCTCCAGGCTCGCATCTCCTCCTGCCTTCAGGACATCTCCATCTGGATGTCTGCCCGCCACCTAAAGCTCAACATGTCGAAGACTGAACTCCTTGTCTTCCCTCCCAAACCTTGTCCTCTCCCTGACTTTCCCATCTCTGTTGACGGCACTACCATCCTTCCCGTCTCACAAGCCCGCAACCTTGGTGTCATCCTCGACTCTGCTCTCTCATTCACCCCTCACATCCAAGCCGTCACCAAAACCTGCCGGTCTCAGCTCCGCAACATTGCCAAGATCCGCCCTTTCCTCTCCATCCAAACTGCTACCCTGCTAATTCAAGCTCTCATCCTATCCCGTCTGGACTACTGCACTAGCCTTCTCTCTGATCTCCCATCCTCTTGTCTCTCTCCACTTCAATCCATACTTCATGCTGCTGCCCGGATTACCTTTGTCCAGAAACGCTCTGGACATATTACTCCCCTCCTCAAAAACCTCCAATGGCTACCGATCAATCTGCGCATCAGGCAGAAACTCCTCACCCTGGGCTTCAAGGCTCTCCATCACCTCACCCCCTCCTACCTCACCTCCCTTCTCTCCTTCCACTGCCCAGCCCGCACCCTCCGCTCCTCCACCACTAATCTCCTCACTGTACCTCGCTCTCGCCTGTCCCGCCATCGACCCCCGGCCCACGTCATCCCCCGGGCCTGGAATGCCCTCCCTCTGCCCATCCGCCAAGCTAGCTCTCTTCCTCCCTTCAAGGCCCTGCTGAGAGCTCACCTCCTCCAGGAGGCCTTCCCAGACTGAGCCCCTTCTTTCCTCTCCCCCTCGTCCCCCTCTCCATCCCCCCGTCTTACCTCCTTCCCTTCCCCACAGCACCTGCATATATGTATATATGGTTGTACATATTTATTACTCTATTTATTTATTTATTTATTTATTTTACTTGTACATTTCTATCCTACTTATTTTATTTTGTTGGTATGTTTGGTTCTGTTCTCTGTCTCCCCCTTTTAGACTGTGAGCCCACTGTTGGGTAGGGACTGTCTCTATGTGATGCCAATTTGTACTTCCCAAGCGCTTAGTACAGTGCTCTGCACATAGTAAGCGCTCAATAAATACGATTGATTGATTGATTGATTGATTATCCATTTGGGATTATGCAGGCACATCTTTTGGCTGGCTGGCTGTCACAGAACCTGTACCTAGAGCTACCCAGCATCGCATAGTGGAGAGCGCACAGGCCTGGGAGTCAGAAGTCTATGGGTTCAAATCTTTGCTCTGCAACGTATCTGCTGTGTGACTTTGGGGAAGTTACTTCACTTCTCTGGGTATCAGTTACCTCATCTGTAAAATGGGGATTGAGACTGTGAGCCCCACTTGGGACAGGGACTGTGTCCAACCTGATTTGCTTGTATGCACCCCAGTGCTTAGAAGAGTGCCTGGCACATAGTAAGTGCTTAATAAATACAATAATAAGAATAATAATTGGATAAAAAGTGCTTTCAGCAGCATGGCCTATTGGAAAGCATGGACCTGGAAATCAGAAGACATGGGTTCTAATCCCAGCCCTGCTAACTGTTTGCAGCAGCAGCAGCATGGCTCAGTGGAAAGAGCATGGGCTTTGGAGTCAGAGTTCATGGGTTCAAATCCCGACTCCACCAATTGTCAGCTATGTGACTTTGGGCAATTCACTTAACTTCTCTGTGCCTCAGTTACCTCTTCTGTAAAATGGGGATTAAGACTGTGAGCCCCCCGTGGGACCACCTGATCACCTTGTAACCTCCCCAGTGCTTAGAACAGTGATTTGAACATAGTAAGTGCTTAATAAATGCCATTATTACTATTATTATTATTGCTGTGCAACCCTGGATGAGTCACTTAATTTCTTGGTGCTCCAGTTTCCTCACCTGTAAAGTGGCAATTAAATACCTATTTTCCTTCCACCTCAGACTGTGGGCCCTATTTGGGATAGGGACTGTTTCCAACTGGATTATCTTGTATCTACTTCAGTGCTCATACAGTGCTTGACACAAAATAATCACTTGAAACCACAGTAATTAGTATTCAAAATGATTATGCAATATAAATGGCTCATGGCTGGGGAAGAAGAGGCGGAGACCAAATTTTAGATTTTGGGGGCAGTTGATGTTATAATTCCAGCATGCTTAGAATGTCTTTCATTGGTAGGACCACCAGGTGAGAGGGTGGGCTGATCTTCCTTATTAGATAATAGTAAGAATGATGGTATTTGTGAAGTGCTTACTATGTGCCAAAGCACTGATCTAAGCAATGCGGTAGATACAAGGTAACCAGGTTGTCCCACGTGGGACTCAGTCTTAATCTCCATTTTACAGATGAGGTAACAGGCACAGAAAAGTTAAGTGACTTGCCTAAAGTCACACAGCTAAGTGGCGGAGCCGGGATTAGAATCCACGACCTCTGATTCCCCAACCCGTGCTCTTTCCACTGAGCCATGCTGCTTCTCTTTTGCCTGGTTACATAGGAGGGAGTCTTTGAAAGGCTGAGCTGGAGGTTGGCAACACCCTATGGAAAAAGAGGAGATAGGTTTCAAATCAGTGAGTCAAGTCAAGCTAGATCCTCCTCCCCTTCTCCCTACGTTCCTGTGTCAAAAATTGAAATCTTTAATGTCCATGCCTGACCCACACTTCAGGAGTCGTGAGGATGAATAAATGCTTGTAAAGGGCCTTGACCTCACTGCAAAAAGTGCTAGGAAAATGCAATAATAATAATAATAATAATATTTATTAAGCACTTACTATGTACAAAGCACTGTTCTAAGCACTGGGGAGGTTACAAGGTGATCAGGTTGTCCCATGGAGGGCTTACAGTCTTAATCCCCATTTTACAGATGAGGGAACTGAGGCATAGAGAAGTTAAGTGACTTGCCCAAAGTCACACAGCTGACAACTGGTGGAGCTGGGATTTGAACCCCTGACCTCTGACTCCAATGCCCATGCTCTTTCCATTGAGCCACTCTGCTTCTACAATGCAAGATCTTAGTATTTCATCATTATTTGTGTTTGCTGGTGAAGTAAGGGATATATATAGAGAGGTACTTTAGGATGAATTTTGAAGCAAAGACAGGCAGTATCTATGGTTATTCAGGACACAGAATGCAGTCGGGGCCACCAAATTCCTTGCATGATTTCCATTGGGTCAGCTTTTAAATGTCTCTGTCCCCTGCCTACTTCCTTTGTCACTTCATGAAACTGCCTGTCAAATTTCTCAAGGCAGAAAACAGGTAGCGATGTCCTGAAGGCAGGAGAAAATGCAAGACTTCAGAGAGGGAGAGAGGTCAGGGCTGGAGTGGTAAATTTAGGAATCATCATCATCATCATCATCATCAATCGTATTTATTGAGCGCTTACTATGTGCAGAGCACTGTACTAAGCGCTTGGGAAGTACAAATTGGCAACATATAGAGACAGTCCCTACCCAACAGTGGGCTCACAGTCTTAAAGGGGGAGACAGAGAACAAAACCAGTGGAATCAGTGGGTAAAGATGGTAATTGAAGCCATGGGAGTGAATGAGTTCTTCAAGGGAGTAAGTCTAGATGAAGAATAGAAGGGGACCCAGAACTGAGTCTTGAGACACTCCCACTGTCAAAGGGTAGGAAGCAGAGAAGGAACCTGCAAAAGAGACTAAGAAAGGGTGGTGAACACCTTTAAGGCAACACCAGTGGCAGAAGTTGGGAGCACAGAGTGAAATTGGCTTACCAAGAGAGACGGCTAATTTTTCAGGGTGGGAGAGTGGCGAGAGAGCTCAGGATCTGGGTTCTAATCCCTGCGCCACCATTTGTCTGCTGTGTGACCTTGGGCAAGTCACTTCACTTTTCTCTGCTTCACTTGACTCATTTGTAAAATGGGGATACGCATTATGAGTCACATGTTAGACATGGACTGTGTCTAACTTGAGCTGCTTGTATCAACTCTAGTGCTTAGTATAGTGACTAGCATACACTAAGTGCTTAACAAATACTGTTAAAAAAATAAAATCTATGGAAATCAGTTTCTTTAATGGGAGATGTTATTGGGGATGATGACCTTCTGAGGAAATTTAAATACTGATTTACCCCACCTTCTTCCCCTTAGTGCTTACCCTTCAGTACTCTTATGCACTTATTTGTTTAGGTTTTGATTTTCCCCTTTTGATGATTATTTATATCTACTCTCCCATTCTTTGAACTATTGTGAAGCAGCAAGGTGTAGTGGCTAGAGCACAAGCCTGGGACTCAGAAGGTCATGGGTTCTACTCCCAGCTCTGCCACTTATCTGCTGTGTGACCTTAGCAAGTCACTTGACTTCTTTGTGCCTCAGTTACCTCATCTGTAAAATGGGGAGTAAGAGTGTGAGCCCTGTGCAGACAGGGACTATGTCCAACCCGATTAGCTTGTATGCATTCCAGTGCTTAGTACATTGCCTGGCACATGGTAAGCGCTTAAAAAATGCTATTATTATTATTGTCAATTTCTCCATTTGTGTCTTCTTAACTTCCCAATTAGGCACGAGAGCGTCAAGGGCAGAGATCACATCTTAAATCTCCCATATGATCTTCCAGCTTCTGGACTCCTTGTGTGTCTTTAAACAATAGCAGTATACAGTAGGAGGAAAAAGTCCAGACCCGGGATTGAGGCCTGCTTTTTTTCCTGTGTAAAGGGGACAAACTCTGACAAGATTCTTGTGATTCTGGTGCAGCCAGCCAAATCAGTCAAGAATAATCAGTAATAACATTTATTGAATTTTTTTTGATGTGCAAAGCATTGGGGGCATTGATTTAGACATTGCCCCACAAACCAGAACAAGGGAGACCCATGGGAGAAGGGGAGGCGAGATCAAGCAAGAGAGCAAGAGAGAGAGAGAGAGAGAGAGAGAGAGAGAGAGAGAGAGAGAGAGAGAGAGAGAGAGAGAGAGCGCAAACTAAGATAAACACAGCAATAACAGTAGCAGTATCACTTGTTAGGGCCCAGTTTTAGTATTTTCACTGTGCCTTCCCAAGGAGTTAGAGCAATGCATGTTGTATACAGTGGATGCTCATTTCATTCCATTACCTCTATTACTCATGAGAGAGGGAGAGTTCTTGGTCTTCCATCTTCTTATTGCTCCAGTCCCAGCTGCCCTACTCAAACATCCCCAATCAATCATATTTATTGAGGGTTTACTGTGGCAGAGCACTGTACTAAGTGCTTGGGAGAGTACCCAACTTTCCCAGTATTCCAATCACAGCTTTGACTCCACCTGTGCTCCCGTGGCAGGCAGTAGGAGGGAGGCTGCTCCCGACATTGGACACTCCTCCCTGTGGATCCCAGAGTCACATTAGGAAATATTAGCTATTGGATACACTTCCTCTAGACTGTAAACTCGTGTGGGTAGGGAATGTGGCTTTTTTTTTGTTGTACTGTATTCTCCCAAGTGCTTAGTATGGTGCTCTGTGCACAGTAAGCACTCAAATATGATTGACTTCCTGAGTTCTCGTAGAATTCTGACCTAGGAAGCTTTCAACAGGCTAAGAACATCTTCTAAAGTCTTGAATCACTTAAAAAAATGCATTTATTAAGAGCTTGCTATGTGTTAAACACTGTTCCTAACACTGGGGTAAATACAAGTTAGTTAGGTTGGACACAGTTCATGTCCCACATGGGGCTCACAGCTGAAGTAGGAGGGAAGAGGATTTAATCCCCATTTTACAGATGAGGAAACTGAGGCACTGAGCAGTAAAGTGACTTGCCCAAGGTCACCTAGCAGACACATGGAAGAGCTGGGATTTAAATCCATCCAGGTCCTCTGAGTGCAGGCCCCTTCTCCTTCCTCTGGACTACGCTGTTTCTGTGTTTTAATGTCTTAAAAGCACAGTGAAGTAAAACCTCAATAATCCTCGCAAAGTTGTGGGGAATCGGGAGACAGTGATTGATCAATCAATGGTATTTATTTTAGTATTATGTGTGGAGCACCGCACTAAGCACTTGGGAGAGTACTATACAACAGAGTTGGTAGTCATGATAGCTGCCCACAGGAAGCATTTACTAAGTGGTAAACACTGTACAGCAGCATTGGAGTAGCTAAAAGAAACCCAAATTGGACACAGCCCTTGTCCCACAGAGGGCTCACAGTAGGGGAGAGAGAGAGAGAGAGAGAGAGAGAGAGAGAGAGAGAGAGAGAGAGAGAGAGAGAGAGAGAGAGAGAGAGAGAGAGAGAGAGAGAGAGAGAGAGAGAGAGAGAGAGAGAGAGAGAGAGAGAGAGAGAGAGAGAGAGAGAGAGAGAGAGAGAGAGAGAGAGAGAGAGAGAGAGAGAGAGAATACATATTGAATTACCATTTTAAAGGTGAGGAAACTGGGGCATAGAGAATGTAAGTCACACATCAGGCAAGTGAAAGAGACAAGATTAATAAGTCTCACAACAACAGTAATACAGTATTATTATTATAATTATTATTTACTGTTATTATTATGGTACTTGTTAAGCTCCCCTCTCAGAATTGCATCTGGTGAGTATCCAGTACTCTACCAGTCACAGCTATGGGAAGGAGAGTCAAGCAGAGGCATAGACTGTGAGCCCATTGTTGGGTAGGGACCATCTCTATATGTTGCCGATTTATACTTCCCAAGTGCTTAGTACAGTGCTTTGTACACAGTAAGTGCTCAATAAATACGATTGAATGAATGAATATCCATTCCATTCCTAGCTTGGGCAGTGGCTAGTGAGTGGAAGGCAATCTGCTACAAGTCAAAACTCACCTGTGCCGGGCAGCAGAGGCACGGGAGAGAGTCGAGGGTAGACTCGGGTTTACTGCGCGGAGGAAGGCAATAGTAAACCACTTCTGTATTTTTCCAAGAAACCTCTATGGATCTATTACCAGAACGATTGCAGGTGGAGGGAGCACAATTTCCCATTTAGGACATTTGATGAGCTTAGTTGTCTGCTAAACATTTGGGAGGATTCAGCAGAGACAAGACACACCATTGCTGCTTTTCAGGAGTTCACAGTATAATGTAGGACAGTTCTCGGCACACTGCAAGTACTCAGGAAATACCATCGATTGATTTGGATGGAAATGCATAGTGTAGTGGATAGAGCATGAGCTTGGGAGTCAGAGGACGAGGGTTCTAATCCCAGAACAACCACTTGTCTGCTGTATGACATTGGGCAAGTCACTTCACATCTCTGGGCCTCAGTTACCTCATCTGGAAAATGGAGATTGAGACTGAGCCCCACGTGGGACAGGGACTGTATTCAACCCAATTTGCTTGTATCTACACCAGTGCTTGGCACATAGTAAGCACTTAAATATCACTGTTGTTATTATTACTATTAATAATAGTTCCTTACAACTAGCTAGGACAGGAAGGAATGAGAGGAGAGATAAATCAGGAAGCAGCCCCCGGAAGAGACACAGTCTCTGCCCATGCACATTGGATCTGTGCCCGCAGCCCTGCTGAGGTAGCTAGGAAGAGTGGGTTGAGCAGGGGTGACCCCTCTCCCCCACTATGACCACTGGGCACCAAGCATTGCACTGAGCTTTGGGGAGGAGTGGGGTCGGGGGGGAATTGGAGAGGACACCATCCTGGTTCTTGAACTAACGGAAGCAGGAAACGGAGTCGGACAGACAGGAACCATACATAACCTCATATACATCCTACATGTCCCATACACCGTCAGTAAGGCATCATCTGTCCCAGCCCTCCAGGACGCTCAACTCCAGGTCCAGTCAGCCCCTTCCCCAAGATCATCTGATCCCAAAGTCATTCTCCCAATCCCTCCCCACCTTCATATACCTTCTACCCTCTGCCTGAATAAGCAAAGGCAGCTCTCAGCCTATAGCCCCTCCTCGTTGAGACCCTCCCCTCAGTGCCAGCCCAGCAGCAGTATGAGAAACAATCAGAATGCCCAACACAATCTTCACCACCCTAATTCCTCCCCATTTTGCCTATTACCCTCCAACCAGGCAATGCACAATATATACACATCATTATCACAACCCATCACTATCAAGGACCGAGAACCTCTCCCTCACCCCACAACCTTCATCCCCTCACCTGCCCAACACCCACACTTCAGCAACATGTACATTTAAGTAATTTCTGAAACCCTGAAATCAACATCTCCTCCAACCCCCTCTCCACTCAACCAGTCCAACCCCGATAACCCCATCATCATCAATACAAGAGGCATTACCAATCCCAGCAGGCCCAGGCCCACCCTAAAAAGAGGCGGGCAGGGAGGGGTTGGGTAGCTGAAGCAACCGGAGCCCCCTACTCACCAAAGCCCCGGGCAGCCCACACTCTAACTCCTTTCCACTTGAAAACTGTGGCCAGTCTAGTCAGGAGACTTTTATAAGGCAGGGAAGGTCCCAGCAGCCTCAAGGGCCTTAAAGGGGCAGTGCTGCCTCCCTCCATTTATTCATTTATTCAATTGTATTTATTGAGTGCTTACTGTGTGCAGAGCACTGTACTAAGCACTTGGGAAGTACAAGTTGGCAACATATAGAGACGGTTCCTACCCAACAATGGGCTCCCAGTCTAGAAGGACAGACTCACAGTCTAGAAGACACCTGGGGAAGAGATTGAATCGTTAGGGGAGGAACAGGGTGAAACAGGGTGGGACAGGGGCAGGGCAGGGCAGCGTCTGGCTTACCTAACCTTCCCAACTCTTCCCTCCCATTCCCTCCCTTGGAAACACCTGAAAACACCCGAGTGTCTGTTGTTCAACTCTCTGCTAGGAAAATATTCTTCCCTGAGGGAGCTCTTTGTGGATATGGTGGTGATGATGATGACAGGATCAGGTGGTGACTGAGGTGATCAGGAGGCTCCAGTTTTCCCCAGCCACTCTCACGGGGACTTTGCCCAGGTTTGTGGGAGCTCAACCTCCTCCCCTAATGTCTCTTCATTCTACAGTTCTCTCCCAACACGCAGTAGTTGCTCAATAAATACTATAATAATAATAATAATAATGGCATTTATAAAGTGCTTACTATGTGCAAAGCACTTTTCTAAGTGCTTTGGAGGTTACGAGGTGATCAGGTTGTCCCAAAGGGGGCTCACAGTCTTCATCCCCATTTTACATATGAGGTAACTGAGGCACAGAGAAGTTAAGTGACTTGCCCAAAGTCACATAGCTGACAATTGGTGGAGCCGGGATTTGAACCCCTGACCTCTGACTCCAAAGCCCGTGCTCTTTCCACTGAGCCACGCTGCCTTTTGGGAACTGGGGAGCGGGACCCCAGCTATCACATAGGACTCTGTGCCCAGGATTGCAGGGGTCTGCAGAGAGCCAGCGGGCTGCTCACCTTCTTCTACCCCAGGCTCCCAGAAGGTCTCACTCTCTCCTGAGCCTCAGGGTCCTGGACCTAGCTACGACAGGCCCCTGGCTGCTGGTTTTCCACCCCTCCAACCCAGCCCTGTCCCAGTCCCCAGCTGGTCCAAATAACTGCTCTGCCACCCTGTGTGCCCATGGGGACTCAGGACAGGATAGCCAAGCCTCTCCCATGCTCCACTGTCCTCACACATTAGAAGCTGCCCAGGCTGCTCAGTTACCAAGAGGAGCTCCAGATGGCCTGAACCACGCAGCTCCCGCCATCCCCGATGCCCAAGTAAGAAGGCAGGGAGGAGGATGGATGGACAGACAGATAGATGGGGCAAGGGAGGAAGGGAATGATAAGCTTCTAGTGCTTAAATACATTAAGGCCATCAAGCCTTTCCAAAAGATTCTTTTCTTCACGAAGGTCTGCAGAAAGGCCAAAGGAGGAGCGATGACTACTGGGCCTGTGCATGGGGGAGGAGGGGAAATGATTCTGCATGGGACCGGCAGCCATCTTGATGAGGAGTTCTGTTTCAGCCTCAAGAGGGACAGGGACTGTGTCCAACCCGACTCGCTTGTAATCGCCCCACCACTTAGTACAGTGCTTGGCATATAGTAAGTACTTAACAAATACCACAATTATTATTTCAGATGCCATTTTGAAGGGTCCCCAGCAGCTGCCTTCTTGGAAGGGTAAGAGACATCAGGGCACCCTGCCACATGCCACCCCGAGGCAGACATTTACTTCACTTGCTGTCAGGAGAATGACCTGTCCCGGGCCTGATTTCTGAGCTGGTATCGGTTAAACTCCCAGGCTCCACACTCGGTCCCGAGGGTATGGCTTCGGTGTGGGAGAGGTCCTGCCCTTCATCTGGGATCACATCCCCTGTCCACCAGGTGCCTGCTGGGAGACAGGCGGGGGAACATCTGGGGCTACATCTGGTTCCTTGGCCAGTCTTCGCTCTTGTGGCGGACCCGGGCCAAAGATGGGCGAGGCAGCTTCCACACCCCAGAGCCCACGCTGCCTCTCAAGGGGGATTCCCCAGGATGGGCAGGGATTGGGCCTGGAGGGGAAGCCACAAACCTTGCAAGTGAAAACCTTCAGGAGGGACCCACTGCCGCTGCTACTGCCTCGGCAAGGTGGGGAGATTCAGCAGCTGTTCCAAAGGCAGCCCGGAGACTGAGAATTGAACTCCCACCCCAGAGGCAGATTGTGTAAGCAAGAGGTCAGCTTCTCTTCTCCCACTCCCTTCTGCATCACCCTTGCACTTTGATGTACACTCTTTAATTTCCCCTTCCTCAGCCTCCCAGAACTTTTGTACTTGTATTTGACGATTACTCTCCCCTACTTCAAAGCCTCACTGAAGGCACAACTCCTACACACGAGGCCTTCCCTGACCATGCTCTCCCCTCCTTCTCCTCCTCTCCCCCCTGCAGATCACTCCAACTTGCTCCCTTCATTGACTCGACCTCTCATTATTGTTAAAGCAATAGAAGTAAAAATGCAGAATGCTGAATCTTGAGTCTTCAATCAATCAGTTAATCAGTGGTGTTTTCTGAGCACTTACTTTACACAGAACACTGTACTAAGTGCTTGGGAGAGTACAACATAGTAGACAAGATGATGATGATGGTATTTGTTAAGCGCTTACTATGTGCCAAACACTGTTCTAAGCACTGGGGTAGATACAAGGTAATCAGGTTGTCCCACATGGGGCTCCCACTCTTAATCCCCATTTTACAGATGAGGGAACTGAGGCCCAGAAAAGTAAAGTGACTTGCCCAAAGCCACACAGCTGACAAGTGGCGGAGCTGGGATTAGAACCCATGACCTCTGACTCCCAAGCCCGTGCTCTTTCCACTGAGCCACGCTGCTTCTCATATGAGAAACTCACTGCCTTGCCCTGATCTCTGTTACTAGGTTGCATCTTCCAGTTTGAAGGAGCAATCCCATTCTAACATTGTCATCTGATGAACCAAGCACTTAGTACAGTGCTCTGCACAGAGTAAGTGCTTAATAAATACTATTGAATGCTTGAATGAATGAACCAGATTGCCTAGGAAAGCAGTGGGTCCACTATGACACTTCTGCTCCCATTCTCAGTCAGTCCCGAGCTGGAAACATTCATCCTTTCCAGGATCTTTGGCTGTGCCTTAAAGTGCCCCAATTCAGGCCACGTCTCCCTCCCAGCCTCATTTGAATCTATTTAATCTTCCTCCACCTCAAAATTGACTGGAGGCTTCAACTAAAATAAGGAATGAAAAGATACCCAGATACGATCACTTAACTTCTCTGTGCCTCAGTTACCTCATAGGCAACTTGAATGAGTTGTCTACACTCGCTGCCTAGAATTCCTCAACAACAACTCTCTCCTCGACCCCCTCCAGTCTGGCTTCCGTCCCCTACATTCCATGGAAACTGCCCTCTCAAAGGTCACCAATGACCTCCTGCTTGCCAAATCCAACGGCTCATACTCTGTCCTAATCCTCCTCGACCTCTCAGCTGCCTTTGACACTGTAGACCACCCCCTTCTTCTCAACAAGCTATCTGACCTTGGCTTCACAGACTCCGTCCTCTCCTGGTTCTCCTCTAACCTCTCTGGTCGTTCTTTCTCAGTCTCTTTTGCAGGCTCCTCCTCCCCCTCCCATCCTCTTACTGTGGGGGTTCCCCAAGGTTCAGTGCTTGGTCCCCTTCTGTTCTCGATCTACACGCACTCCCTTGGTGACCTCATTCGCTTCCACGGCTTCAACTATCATCTCTACGCTGATGACACCCAGATCTACATCTCTGCCCCTGCTCTCTCCCCCTCTCTCCAGGCTCGCATCTCCTCCTGCCTTCAGGACATCTCCATTTGGATGTCTGCCCGCCACCTAAAGCTCAACATGTCGAAGACTGAACTCCTTGTCTTCCCTCCCAAACCCTGCCCTCTCCCTGACTTTCCCATCTCTGTTGACGGCACTACCATCCTTCCCGTCTCACAAGCCCGCAACCTTGGTATCATCCTCGACTCTGCTCTCTCATTCACCCCTCACATCAAGCCGTGACCAAAACCTGCCGGTCTCAGCTCCACAACATTGCCAAGATCCGCCCTTTCCTCTCCATCCCAACCGCTACCCTGCTCATTCAAGCTCTCATCCTATCCTGTCTGGACTACTGCATCAGCCTTCTCTCTGATCTCCCATCCTCGTGTCTCTCTCCACTTCAATCCATACTTCATGCTGCTGCCTGGATTATCTTTGTCCAGAAACGCTCTGGGCATATCACTCCCCTCCTCAAAAATCTCCAGTGGCTGCCAATCAATCTGCGCATCAGGCAGAAACTCCTCACCCTGGGCTTCAAGGCTCTCCATCACCTTGCCCCCTCCTACCTCACCTCCCTTCTCTCCTTCTACAGCCCAGTCCGCACCCTCCGCTCCTCCACCGCTGATCTCCTCACCGTACATCGCTCTCGCCTGTCCCGCCATCGACCCCTGGCCCACGTCATCCCCCGGGCCTGGAATGCCCTCCCTCTGCCCATCCGCCAAGCTAGCTCTCTTCCTCCCTTCAAGGCTCTGCTGAGAGCTCACCTCCTCCAGGAGGCCTTCCCAGATTTAGCCCCTTCCTTCCTCTCCCCCTCGTCCCCCTCTCCTTCCCCCCATCTTACCTCCTTCCCTTCCCCACAGCACCTGTATATATGTATATATGTTTGTACATATTTATTACTCTATTTATTTATTTATTTTATTTGTACATATCTATACTATTTATTTTATTTTGTTAGTATGTTTGGTTTTGTTCTCTGTCTTCCCCTTTTAGACTGTGAGCCCACTGTTGGGTAGGGACTGTCTCTATATGTTGCCAATTTGTACTTCCCAAGCGCTTAGTACAGTGCTCTGCACATAGTAAGCGCTCAATAAATACGATTGATGATGATGATGATATGATTACATCACTTCAAGTAATAGGGTGATAGTTTCAAAAAGTTTATGGGAGGAAGGGAGAGTGGATTTGGAGAAGAAAGTACTGCAAGTCTTGCGGCAAACGTTCATAATTAGGCAATTGAACGACTTCTGTTTCTTCTGCAGCTTATTAAACTAAAATAAGACTTTAAGGAGATCACTTAAAGATTTATGGAAGTATTAAGCTTGTCTTTGTTTCTGATTTTCCCCGTGCCACTCAAAAAGCATGGGGGAAAAGAAGTGCGCTTCCTAATTCATACAGGATTAAGGAAAAATCAGGATAGAGAAAATTTGTTTTTCTACATCATCTCTTCTACTTAAAGGATCCCAGAAAGCTTTGTTGAGCAAGAAAACAGCAGCTTTTCTGATTTTAGAAACTGCTACCGCCCACTGCAAGCTCAGACTGTAGAACCCATTTGGGAGGGTAAACTGTGGTCAGGATTCTGCCCCTATTCCTCTGCTCCTCCTCCCCTCCCTATCACTCTATCTCCCTCCATCTGCTCTACCCACCTCCCTGCCCCACAGCACTTGTGTATATTTGTACATATTTATTATTCTATTTATTTTATTAGTGATGTGTATATATCTATAATTTTATTTATTTATTTTGATGCTATTGATGCCTGTCTACTTGTTCTGTTTTGTTGGTTGTCTTCTGCCTTGTAGTCTGTGAGCCCGTTGTTTGGTAGGGATTGTCTCTATCTGTTGCCAAATTGCACTTTCCAAGTGCTTAGTACAGTGCTCTGCACACAGTAAGTGCTCAATAAATAGGATTGAATGAATGAATGACTTGGTTAGCTTAGGTTTTTGCTGATGTTTCCAGAACTGTTATGTAGTTTACCTCTGTTGATGGGTCAGAAAGACTTCTAAGTTGCTGCCTCCCTAGTGGGAATGAAGAACTATTCTCTGGGTAGGAGGACACAGAGAACACAAGGCCAAAGCCGATAAAGGCTCTTAAAGATCAGTCTTTCTCTTTTAAGGATTATTATTTAACATCTGTTGACTCCCAGAGAGAGCTAGGGAAGGAGCTAAACACCACCCTTTATTTTTATTAGTAAGCAGACTAATAAATATATAGAGTCTCTCTTCAGGGTTCCTTATTTCTGCAATAATAATAATAATGATAATAATGATGATGTTATTTGTTAAGCGCTTACTATGTGCCAAGCACTATTCTAAGTGCTGGGGTAGATACAAGGTAATCAGGTTGTCCCACGTGGGGCCCCCAGTCTTAATCCCCATTTTTCAGATGAGTTTACTGAGGCACAGAGAAGTTAAGTGATTTGCCCAAAGTCACACAACTGACAAGTGGCGGAGCCGGAATTAGGACCCATGACCTCTGACTCCCAAGCCCATGTTCCTTCCCCCAAGCCTGTAGTAATCACACCAGGAATTTCACAGGTCCTAGCTTAGGTGTTCGGATTTTCATCCTGCTCCCTGAAACAGAGCATCAATTGATTTCCAGTTGGAAAGATTTCTGGTTGGAAAGATTTCCTTTCAGTTTATCAATCAATCAATCATTTTTATTGAGCGCCTACTGGTGCAGAGCCCTGTACTATTAGGTTGGGAGAGTACAACATAATAAAGTTCATTCATTTATTCATTCAATTGTATTTATTGAGTGCTTACTGGGTGCAGAGCACTGTACTGAGTGCTTGGAAAGTACAATTCGGCAACAGATAAAGACAATCGCTACCCAACAACGGGCTCACAGTCTAGAAGCAGGGAGATGGATAACAAAACAAAGCAGACAGGCATCAATAGGATCAATATAAATAAATAGAATTACAGATATATACACATAATTAATAAAATAAATAGAATAATAAATATATACCTATATGCACAAGTGTTGTGGGGTGGGGAGGGGGGTAGAGCAGAGGGAGGGAGAGTTAGTAGACACATTCCCTGCCCATCTCCTCCTGCCTTCAGGACATCTCCATCTGGATGTCTGCCCGCCACCTAAAACTCAACATGTCCAAGACTGAACTCCTTGTCTTCCCTCCCAAACCCTGCCCTCTCCCTGACTTTTCCATCTCTGTTGACGGCACTACCATCCTTCCCGTCTCAGAAGCCCGCAACCTTGGTGTCATCCTCGACTCCGCTCTCTCGTTCACCCTTCACATCCAAGCCGTCACCAAAACCTGCCGGTCTCAGCTCTGCAACATTGCCAAGATCTGCCCTTTCCTCTCCATCCCAACTGCTACCCTGCTCATTCAAGCTCTCATCCTATCCTGTCTGGACTACTGCATCAGCCTTCTCTCTGATCTCCCATCCTCGTGTCTCTCTCCACTTCAATCCATACTTCATGCTGCTGCCCGGATTGTCTTTGTCCAGAAACTCTCTGGGCATGTTATTCCCCTCCTCAAAAATCTCCAGTGGCTACCAATCAATCTGCGCATCAGGCAGAAACTCCTCACCCTCGGCTTCAAGGCTGTCCACCACCTCGCCCCCTCCTACCTCACCTCCCTTCTCTCCTTCTACAGCCCACCCTGCACCCTCCGCTCCTCTGCTGCTAATCTCCTCATCGTGCCTCATTCTCACCTGTCCCACCATCGACCCCCAGCCCACGTCATCCCCAGGGCCTGGAATGCCCTCCCTCTGCCCATCCGCCAAGCTAGCTCTCTTCCTCCCTTCAAGGCCCTACTGAGAGCTCACCTCCTCCAGGAGGCCTTTCCAGACTGAGCCCCTTCCTTCCTCTCCCTCTCGTCCCCCACTCCTTCCCCCATCTTACCTCCTTCCCTTCCCCACAGCACCTGTATATATGTTTATATGTTTGTACATATTTATTACTCTATTTATTAATTAATTAATTTATTTATTTATCTTACTTGTACATATCTATTCTATTTATTTTATTTTGTTAGTATGTCCGGTTTTGTTCTCTGTCTCCCCCTTCTAGATTGTGAGCCCGCTGTTGGGTAGGGACTGTCTCTATGTGTTGCTGAATTGTACTTCCCAAGCGCTTAGTACAGTGCTCTGCACACAGTAAGTGCTCAATAAATACGATTGATTGATTGATTAAGCTCTTAGCACAGTGCTCTGCACAAGGTAAGCACTCAATAAATATGACTGAATGAATTGCCATCCAGCGCCCCCCACCCTTGGGTAATTGTTCACAATTTCTAGAAGCACAGATGTTTCCCAGAGGAAAGCTGTTTCAAACAGACATGGGAGGTCATGACTTGAAGTCCCTCAGGAGAAGCTTGTGCTTTCTTGTGGTGGGGAACCCTGTCCTCCCCTGACTTCCCCATTACTGTAGACAACACCACCATCCTTCCTGTCTCACAAGCCTGTAACCTCAGCGTTATCCTTGACTCCTCTCTCTCATTCAACCCACATATTCAATCTATAACTAAAACCTGTCAGTTCAACCACGGCAACATCGCTAACATCTGTCCTTTCCTCTCCATCCAAACTGATACCATACTAATCCAAGCACTTATTCTATTTGGTCTTGATTACTGTATCAACTTTCTTGCTGATCTCCCTGCCTCCTGTCTCTCCCCACTCCAGTCACTCTACTACTCAGATCATTTTTCTACAAAAATGTCCAGTCCTTGTTTCCCCAGTCATCAAGAACCGATGGTTGCCCATGCACCCCCACATCAAATAATAATAATAATGATAATAATAATAATAATAATAATGATGATGCCATTTTTAAGTGCTTACTATGTGCCAAGCACTGTTCTAAGTGCTAGGATAGATACAATTGTTATCAGGTATTCCCATTTGAGGCTCACAGTCTTGATTCCCATTTTACAGATGAGGTAACTGAGGCACAGAGAACTTAAGTGACTTGCACAAAGTCACACAGCTGACAAGTGGTGGAGTCGGGATTAGAACCCACCTCTGACTCCCAAGCCTGGGCTCTTTCCACTAAGCCACACTGCTTCTCTCTTACCATCATCTGTAAAGCACTCAATCACATTGCCCCCTCCTATCTCACCTCACCACTCTTCTACTACATACAACCTAGGCCACCCACTTTGCTCCTCTAATGCCAATCCGTACCTGAATCTCATCTATTTTACCATGCCCACGATCCTGCCTCTGGCTTGGAAAGCCCTCTTTTTTTCATATCCAACAGACAATTACTCTACTCTCCTTCAAAGCCTTCCTTGACTAAGCCCTTATTTCCTCTTTTCCCACAACCCTCTGTGTTACTTTGACTTGATCCCTGTATTCACCCCCCATTCCCCTGCCCCAGTCCCACAGCACTAGTGTACATATCCATAATTTATTTATAATAATGTCTGTCTCCCCCTCTAGACTGTAAGCTTGTTGTGGGTAGGGAATGTGTCTGTTATACTGGTGTATTGTACTCTCCCAAGTGCTTACTACGGTGCTCTGCACACAGTAAACGCTCAATTAATGCGATTGATGATGATGATGGGGAAAGTCATTTTCTTTCTCTGATAAAAATGACTTATTTTAGTTAAGGATGAGTAGGGTAAAAGCATCTCATCCTTCCCTGCTCCATTTTCTTCCACCCATGGCTCATCGAAACTGAGTTCTGGAAATCACACCTGGGAACCGATCATGGTGGAATGTTCAGCGATCATTCAGATCATCCTATTTGTTCACCTCGTGCCCCTGGGGATTGTAGCAAGGCGGTCTATTTTGGGAGGATTTTAGCTCACATTCTACACTACAAGGACTTGAGCCAAAGTCTGTTACTCTACCTGACCAAGAAACTTAATCCTCTGAAATGCCTGGCTTCAGTGACTCATCGGTATTAGGAAACACATTTCATGTGGCTGAGAGATCCATATTTTCTCTAGGCATCACAGAGATGGCTATGACATCACCATCAGCCAATCAGAAGGGCCCGAGACCCAATCGTGACCTCACCCCCTGGCCAATATGATAGACAAGAGCGTTCAGCACTCCAAACCTGCCCTGTTATTTTTAACCTTATGCAGAAGAGTCGTGGGGCAGGGAAGGGGGACAGAGCAACTTCTTAACTTAGCAACCCATTGCCACTTCCAGAGATGGAATGCTGGGGTGGAAGCATGTGTTTGACCCAGAAGGGCACTGCTGATAGACTGGTGTTCTTTATAGACCTAGGGAAAATAATGACACATCATGAAAGTTCAGGGGCATCCATTGATTTTTCCAGACAAGTCTCACCTCCTCCAAAAGAGCAGGGTTGCACAATTATCCTGTGAATTTTGAGCTGTCCTAAGAGGCACCCTGGATAATTTGGGCAAAGGCAGTTTCTCTTCCTTGAAAGCTCAAGACTGACTGCTAGGACTTTCTGCCCAATTTACAGCTCATCTTTGCTGGCCTTCTGAGATCATCTTCCCCATCTTGGAAGTTGTCCCAATTGGAATCAGAATTTCCAATTGCCACATCTTTTCCTAATCCACTACATTTTTAGAATGATAAAGAAAACAAACTAAGGTTTTGATCTCTTTTGAAAAATCAGCAATCATTTTAGTATGGCCAACATTCGATACACTGGACTTGGAATCTCCTGGCACATTGAGAGTGTGGCTTAATGGGGTCAGAAAGTCATGGGTTCTAATCCTGGCTCCACCACATGTCTGCAATGTGACCTTGGGCAAGTCACATCGTTTCTCTGAGCCTCAGTTGCCTTATCTGTAAAATGGGGATTAAGAGTGAGAGCCCTAGGTGGAACAGGGACTGTGTCCAGCTTGACTAACTTGTATCTACCCCAACGCTTAGAACAGTGCTTGGCACATAGAAAGTACCATAATTATCACTGTTATCAAATCATCTCAAAAACTTTGGTGGTGTCAGCTTCTTCCTTCCCCTTTCCTTCCCTCTTCTTCCCTCCCTTTCCCTCCATCCCTACCACATTCTTCCTTCCAGCTATCAATCAATCAATGGTATTTACTGAGCACTTACTATGGACAGAACACTGTACTAAGCTCTTGGGAGAGTACACTATAACAGAGTTGGTAGACACATTCCCTGTCCATAATGAGCTTACATTCTAGAGGACTGTATCAGATGCTTTTCTAAAGCTCCTGTTAAGCAACAAAATGGGATGGTTTGAATTTTAACTTCTTTTATTCCCCTCCCTGCCATGTATTTTAGTGTCAGTCTTCCCCTCTAGATAGCAAACTCCTGGAGGTCAGGAATCCTTTCTACCTACTATATTATACTTCCCCAAGTACTTAATACAATATTCTGCACACAGTAAGTGCTCAATAAATACCACTAATTAATTGAGTAGTAGGAACAAAAAGCATGGATAATCTACTACTGTAAAATTGCGATAATTAAGTGTTGACTTTAACTAATTTAATGGCTTTAACTAACAGTTTTTTAAAAAGAGTAGTTATTATCCAAGGGTTCATTCCTTAGACTTCTCCTCTCTATGCCCTTCTAAAAAGTGCCTACCTCATAATGGCAAACAACCTCAACCAATCAATCAACAGCATTTATTGAACATTCACTGTGTGCAGAACATTGTACTACACACTTGGGATAGTATAATGTAACAGAGTCGATAGGCATGTTCCCTGCCCCCAAGGCACTTACAGTCTAGGGGGGAGACAGATGTTAAAATAAATTATGAATATGTACTTAAGTGTTACGGGGCTGAGAATGGGGTGAATAAAGGGTATAAATCCAAGTGTAAGGGTGACATAGAAGGGAGAAAGAGTAGGGGAGATGAAGGCTTAATGGGGGAAGGCTTCTTGGAGGAGAAATGATTTTAATAACAATTTGAAGGTGGGGAGTGTGGGAGTCTGTCAAATATGAAGGTGGAGGGAGTTTTCAGTCTAGAGGTAGGACTGTGAGCCTGTTGTTGGGCAGGGACCGTCTCTATATGTTGCCGACTTGTACTTCCCAAGCACTTAGTACAGTGCTCTGCACACAGTAAGCGCTCAATAAACACGATTGAATGAATGAATGTGGGTGACTTGTTGGCAGTGAGACAAATGAGATTGAGATACAGTGAGTAAGTTGGTGTTAGAGAAGCAAAGTGAGTGTGCTGTGTTGTTAGTAGCTGGCTCTAGAGCCCTCAGTCACATTTCCCCCTCCTACCTTACCTCTCTGCTTTCCTATTACACCCCAGCCCAAACACTTTGCTCCTCTAATGCCAACCTACTCATGGTACCTCAACCTCGTCTCTCTCTCCACTGACCTCTCACCTACAACCTGCCTCTGGCCCAACATGCTCTCTCTTTTTGTATTTGACAATCACTCTCCCCACATTTGAAACCTTAGTAAAAATTCACCTCCTTCCTCCAAGAAGCATTCCCCAATAAGACCCTCATTTTCTCTTCTCCCACTCCCTTCTGAGTCATCCCTGACCTCTCACCTACCTCCTGCCTCTGGCCCAACATGCTCTCCCTTTGTGTATTTGACAATCACTCTCCCCACATTCGAAACCTTAGTAAAAATTCACCTCCTTCCTCCAAGAAGCGTTCCCCAATAAGACCCTCATTTTCTCTTCTCCCACTCCCTTCTGAGTCACCCTTGCATTTGGATTTGCCTCCTTTACTCACCCTTCCTCAGTCCCACAACACTTATGAACATCTCCATAATTTATTTATTTGTATTTTTTTGGGTCTCCCCCTCTAGACGGTAACCTTCTTATGGACAGAGACCATGTCCATGCTTGGAGAAGCAGTGTGGCTCAGTGGAAAGAGCAAGGGGTTAGGACCAGATGGCACGGGTTCTAATCCCAGCTCCACCACTTGTCAGCTGTGTGACTTTGGGCAAGTCACTTCACTTCTCTGTGCCTCAGTTCCCTCATCTGTAAAATGGGGATTAAGACTGTGAGCCCCACATGGGACAACCTGATCACTTTGTATCCCCCCCAGCGCTTAGAACAGTGCTTTGCACATAGTAAGTGCTTAACAAATACAATTATTATTGTATTTAACAAATACAATTATTATATAAAATACAATTATTATTATTATATACTTCATGCTGCTGCCCAGATTGTCTTTGTGCAGAAACACTCTGGGTATGTTACTCCCCTCCTCAAAAATCTCCAGTGGCTACAAATCAATCTGCGCATCAGGCAGAAATGCCTCACCCTTGGTTTCAAGGCTCTCCATCACCTCGCCCCCTTCTACCTCACCTCCCTTCTCTCCTACTACAGCCCAGCCCACACCCTCTGCTCCTCTGTCGCTAATCTCCTCACCGTGCCTCGTTCTCACCTGTCCCGCTATCGACCACCGGCCCATGTCCTCCCCCGGGCCTGGAATGCCCTCCCTCTGCCCATCTGCCAAGATAGCTCTCTTCCTCCCTTCAAGGACCTACTGAGAGCTCACCTCCTCCAGAAGGCCTTCCCAGACTGAGCCCCTTCCTTCCTCTCCCCCTCATCCCCCTTTCCATCCCCCCCATCTTACCTCCTTCCCTTCCCCACAGCACCTGTATATATGTATATATGTTTGTACATATTTATTACTCTATTTATTTATTTTACTTGTACATATCTATTCTATTTATTTTATTTTGTTAGTATGTTTGGTTTTGTTCTGTCTCCCCCTTTTAGACTGTGAGCCCACTGTTGGGTAGGGACTGTCTCTATATGTTGCCAACTTGTGCTTCCCAAGCACTTAGTACAGTGCTCTGCATACAGTAAGCGCTCAATAAATATGATTGATTGATTGATTGATTATTATGCCTACCAACTCTGTTACGGTGTACTCCCCCTAGTCCTTAGTACAATGCTCTGCACCCGATAAACAATAAATACAATTGATTAATTGATAGTAGGAAATCAGTGAGGTAAGATTCCTCCTGTCTCCTCAGGTTCTGCTTATTTAGTGAAAGACACATTCCCCTTGTTCATAGCCGGGAATCTTCTCCAGCCATTGCAGAGTCTACTCTCCCAGCTGATCAATCTCAACTTGCTCCTCCTTCATCTGTTTAAACATTCCTTTAACCCAGGAAACTAAGAGATCCAGATCACCCAGGCCCTTGAAATACAGGTCCCCCTCTCATCTACTCTCTATTTTGTAACTTGCCTTCTTTCATCTCTGTTCCCTTTTTCAATGGTATTTGTCAAGGTCAACCACTGTTCTACCCGCTGAGGTAGACACAAGATGATCAGGTTGGACTCAGTCTTTGTCCCACTTGGGGCTCACAAACGAAGTAGGAGGGGGAACAGGAATTGACCCCTTGACTCTGTCCCCACCCCCTAGGATGCCAAAAAGTGCAACCTCTGGCCATTACTTGCCCCCTGGCATCTTCCTGAAGTGGATTGGCTCCCTCCTTCCCTTCAAGTAGCAGCAGCAGCAGCTACTTGAGAAGCAGCATGGCTCAGTGGAAAGAGCCCGGGCTTTGGAGTCAGAGGTCATGGGTTCAAATCCCTGCTCCGCCAATTGTCAGCTGTGTGACTCTGGTCAAGTCACTTCACTTCTCTGAGCCTCAGTTACCTCATCTGTAAAATGAGGATTAAGACTGTAAACCCCCCGTGGGACAAACTGATCACCTTGTAACCTCCCCAGCGCTTAGAACAGTGCTTTGCACATAGTAAGCACTTAATAAATGCCATCAAAAAAAGTATGTCAAGCACAGGAGATCAATCAACCAGTGGTATTTATTGGGCATTTACTGTGTGCAGAGCACTGTACTAGGCTCTTGAGAGAGTACAATATAACAGAGCTGGTAGACACGTTCCCTGCCCACAACAAGTTTACAGTCTAGAGACTGAAGACCAGAGTTGCTCTGACTACATTATCCTTGGCGTTCAGAATGGTGACACCCTTTCAACATTCTGCTAGTCTCCAAAGAGCCAGCAAGAAGAAAATCATCACAATACGAGCTGTCTTTTTTTCCCACAGTCCTTTTACGTCAAGTTCTGAGTGGCTGAGCTACTCTGAGTAGTCAAGTAGTGTGTGAAGAGCAGGATGGTAACAGGATATTAGTTGGCTTTTCTGATACCTGCTGAACTGAGTTGAAGGAACTATATATATCTCAGTCTTCAGTCGAAGAGAAAATTCTCCAGTACCATAGAAGGATCTGACTCCAGTGCTCACTTGGAAGGATCAAATATGGTACTTTTTTTTGCTATTCATTAAGTGTTTACTATGGGCCAGGCACTGTACTAAGTGCTGGGTAGATACAAGGTAGATAGAAATCAAATTTATGCTCATGACACCAAGATCTGGGCTTAGTTCTCAGGGAAAAGCTCGACTGTAAATTCGCTGTGGGCAGAGAATATGTTTACCAACTCTGTGGTATTGTACTCTCCGAAGTGTTTAGTGCAGTGCTCTGGACATAGTAAGTGCTCAATAAATTCCATTCTTTGACTGAGTGATTCATTACCATGGCAAGGTGTCAATGAGTCAAAGATAAAATGTCCAACAACCCATTCAAGGCAGGCCAGGGTTCTGCAAACCACTTTGATAACAAAGCTCTTGTGTTTTTCTATAAACATCACATTGTGCTGAAGTATTCATTCATAGTTTCCTATGGTTTGAGATATTGGATTAGAATGATGAAAATGGTCAAATATTTCTGGTTTTACCCTAATTACTCAAGAAAAAGAATGAATGGCCATCTGCCTTCTAGGAAATTAGTCAATTAGTTATTGTATTTATTAAACACTTGCTGTATGTCAAGCACTGTGCAAAGTCCTCCCATGGATACAGACCAAACAGATCAGATAAAGTCCCCATCCCATATGGGGTGCACAGTGTTGGAGGGGGGGAAAAAAAGGGGGATAAGATGGACCACATCAACCACTGCTCAGTGTGGCAATAGAATGGGGAGGGCCGGTTGCCCCACTAAACAGTAAGCACTTTGGAGGCAGGGATCGTATCTCTTAATTCTACCATGTTGTACTCTCCCAAGCGCTTAGTGCAGTGCTCTCCATGCAGTAAGCACTCAATAAGTACCACTGCTTGTATAATGGAAAGGGGATAGGCCTGGCCATATCAGTGTTCCTAAGGAAGACTCACTGATCTAAAGAAGTCATATAATTCAATCAGTCAATTACATTTATTGAACATTTACTGGGTGCAGAACATTGAATTAGGTAGCTGGAAGAGTACAATATAACAGAGGTGGTAGACACATTCCCTGCCCAGAAGGAGCTTCTAGTCTAGAGGGGGAGAGAATATGGATTTTTCTAGATGTTTCCTAAAAATAGTTTCCCCATCTCCCGAAGATGCCCAAAAATCGAGGAAATGAGAATGGGAGAAACAGGAATATGAGAAAAGAGAATATGAATCCCAAGCTTGTCTGGACTTGGGTTCCTATAGCAACCATTAGCATGGACCTGAGAAGCAGAAGGACCTGGGTTCTAATCCTGGTTCTGCTATATGACCTTGGACAAACCATCACTTCACTTCTCTGGGCCTCAGTTACCTCATCTGTAAAATGGGGTTTAAGAGTGTGAGCCCCATGTGGGACAGGGATTGTGTCCAACCTGATTAACTCGTATCTACCCCAGGGCTTAGAACAGTGATTGGTAAACAATAAGTGCTTAACAAGTACCATAATTATTACTATTATTAGGTAGCATTCTGCTTTCAGGAACATGGGTTATCTTTGAGGCTTAGATTTGATAGGGGCAGTAGTAGGGCACAGCAGGAATTTTGCTCTCAAGAAGTCTGCTCAAAAAATTCCACCTTGTCTCATGGAGACACACCCATTCTCTCAGGATGTCTTTGGCTTCTCTTGGCCTGGAGTATATAACTATCAGATCTGAGTGGTTGCTCCCAATCAATCAATCTGCCAATCAGTCCTGTTGATTGAGCACTTACTGTGTCCTGAACACTGTATTAAGGGCTTGTGAGAGTCCAATACAACAGATTTGGAAGACGCGTTCCTTGACTACAAGGAGCTTACCGTCTAGATGGGGAGACAGACAGTAATATAAATACATAAATTATGGATATGAACCAAAGTGCTGTGGGGCTGATGGTGAGCTGAATAAAAGGCACAATGCCAAGTGCAAGGATGATGCAGAAAGGAGAGAGAGTAGGGAAAATGAGGGCTTAGTCGGGGAAGGCCTCTTGGAGGAGATCTATCAACTGAAACCATTCAGGACAGAGTCCTGGCCTCCCCTAGTCTGCTAGCGAGATGACCCCTTCAGCAGGGAAACAGTTCTCTGAAGATGTTTTAATTTATTGGCATAGAGTTCCTTTCAGTGGCAGATTTGCAACAAATCCTAGGAATGAATATCCTGACAGTGCTACTTAATAATATGGTAACTGCTGACCATTTAATTACACGGTAATTGTCACTTAGTAATTGCACGGTAAGTGCCATCTAATTACAGGGTAAAGGGTAAATACACGATTATTTCAGGCTCCTTAAGCACAGTATAGGTCACGCAGGAATTAGATTTGGATTGATGAAGTATAAATTACCTAGAAATTTGCCATGGTGCAAATATTCCTGTCATCACTACCTGATTAAAAAAAAATAAAACCTCTATGTTTTAATGTGACTGAAGGTATAATTGCAAGATTTGAAGACCTCGGGAGTTTAAGGAGACACGGCTTAGACTTGGAATCAATCCCACACTGCAGAAGAAACAGTGTGGCCTAGTGGATAAAGCACAGGCCTGGAAGTCAGAAGGTCCTGGATTCTAATCCCAGTTTTGCCACTTGTCTGCTGTGTGACCTTAGGCAAGTCACCTAACTTCTCTGTGCCTCAGTTACCTCATCCTTAAAATGGGGATTAAGACTGAGAGCGCCACGTGAGACTGTGTCCAACCTGATTGGCTTGTATCTACCCTAGTTCTTAGTACATTGCCTGGCACATGGTAGGCGCTTAACAAATACCATAAAAAAAACAGGGTAGGTAGACTGGGGGAAGGATTTAAGCAGCAACCTTTTACAATGGGCTTCCAGGTTTCACCTGGGTTGGTAGTAGCTGGGGTGTCCTGGAGACTCAGGAAGTGACTCTGTAAGTGTACGCGTGTCTTTACCAACCTCCCTCCCCAGCAGAACTTCACGGCCTCTGGCTGCCCCCCAGTCAACAAGGTCCACTTCTAAACCTGAGGGTCAGCTGGTATCCTCAGCGTCTCCACTATCCCCTGCCTTTCTGATGTCCGGTGGAATGAAACATCGGATGGATTACAGAAACAAACAAGAACCAGGAGAGATGCAGCATGGCCTGGCAGATAGAGCACAGTTTATCTGAGGGAGTCGGAAGGACCTAAATTTTCTAATCCTGGCTCCTCACTTGTCTGCTGTGTGATGTTGGGCAAGTCCCATCACTTCTCTGTGCCTCAGTTACCTCATCTGTAAATTGGAGATAAGACTTGCTAGCCCCATGTGGGACATAAATTTTGTCCAGCCTGATTTGCTTGGATCTACCCCAGCTATTAGTACGGTGCCTGGTTCATAGTAAGTGCTTAACAAATACCATAAAAAACAAAGCAAAACAAGTAGTAGACAGCCATCTCTTAGTAGTTCAGATAAGGAATATTGAAATGGGCATTCAACTTGAGGCCACCAGGACTTTGCCCCCAATCTGGAGATGATAATAACAGTATTTATTAATAATGATATTTGTTAAGCATTTACTATGTGCTTGTAGGCTCTAGACTATCTGCCTTCCCCTGTAGACTGTAAACTCCCTGTGGGCAAGGATCACTTCTACTAATTCCAGTATGCTGTACATTTCCAAGCCCCTAGTATAGTGCTCTGCACACAGTAAGTACAGAGTATCTACCAATAATTGATTAATTGATGCATCAAGCACTGTACTAAGCACTGGGATAGATACAAGATAATCAGATCGAACGCAGCCCCTGTCCCACACTGGACTCACCATCCGATTCTGACCCAGATTGTGTGCCTTGGGGCAAATTGATAGTTTTGGGCAACTTCCCATTTCAGCATAATTTTTCTGGAATAATGATCCTGGCCTTCCTCCCAGGGGATGTAAATGTAAATGCAAATGATTTAACCTGGACAGCCCTTTGTAGGACTGGGACTGTGTTCATACTGATTATCTTGTATCTACACTACTGCTTAGTAAGTGCCTGGCATATAGTAAGCACTTAACTAGTATCATTTTTTTTTTTAAAAAAGCACTTATCATCTCAAGGTGAAAGCTCACTGAGAAAGACTTCGAGCATGAATCAGTCATCAATGAGTTTTCCTCCTTTCAGCCACCAAGTGCCGCATTTGTGGTCAAGTTTATTTTTATAGGTTTTGAGTCATTTGCTCCTATTGCACTTCCCACTGTTGTTAATCAGGCTCTTTCTGCTCAGGTGCAGGTTATGTTTTGCAATCCTTTCCCCCAGTTTCCCAATTGGGCTGTGCAGCTGGTATGGCAGCCTAACTTTGGCATCAGGATAGAGAACTAGGTTTCTATTTTCTATTTTTGTGTGTGTGAGAATGTTAGTGAATGGGTATTTGACATGTGAAGTATATTAATCATGCCTTCCTAGCTCCTGACACAGTTATGAAATGAAATAGGAGCAATGCATCGTTTTTTTCCTTCTTATGGTATTTGTTATGCACCTGCTCTGTGCTAAGCGCTGGAGTAGATTCGAGGTAACCAAGTTGGACACAGTCCCTGTCCCACATGGGGCTCACAGACTCAATCCCATTTTACAGTTGAGGTAACTGAGGCGCA
Organism: Tachyglossus aculeatus; assembly: GCF_015852505.1. NCBI lineage: Eukaryota > Metazoa > Chordata > Mammalia > Monotremata > Tachyglossidae > Tachyglossus > Tachyglossus aculeatus. The sequence goes on from NC_052070.1 coordinate 98,927,610, forward strand.
AAGAAGTTAAGTGACTTGCCCAAGGTCAGACAGCAGGCAAGTTGCAGAGCCAAGATTAGAACCCAGGTTCTTCTGACTTGCAGCCCCGTGATCAAGTTGCTTCTCACTTGTCTGCTCTATGACCTTGGGCAAGTCACTCAACTTCTCTGTGCCCTAGTTATCTCATTTGTAAAATGGAGCTTGAGACTGTGAGCATATCTTAAAATTTATGTAAATATCTTTAAATTATATTTTATAAAACATTTATTTATATTGATGTCTGTCTTCCCTTCTAGACTCTTAGCTCAGTGTAGGCAGTGAACATGTCAGCTGACTCTGTTGTATTGTACTCTCCCAAGAGTTTAATACAGTGCTCTGCACATAGTAAATGCTCAATAAATGCCATTGATTCATGGGTTGATACTCTTCTATACATACTTTGAGCCTTTATAGCTGTGATGGAGATGCTGCAGGCCCTGGGAGGACACTGGTGGAGAAGAAAGCAGCTCTGAAGTGAAATGCTAGGCGAGGTTCCCTTATTTGGCAAATGAAAATGCCAAATGTTGAAGGGGGAAAAAAATGAAAAATTCAATTCTCGCTTTCCGAGAGAAATGGAAAGAATTAAGATTCTCCCACCTTTCCACCTCAATTGATGAGACAGCAACAGCAGAGTCTAGAGGGTAGAGCAGAGGGCAGAGAATCAGCAGACTTGGGGTTATCTTGGTACATCAGTGAAATCCAATCACCGAATGGTTAGGGATTGTCATATTCAATAAGCAGATGTCAAATCATCGACAATCCCTAACCGATTCCTGGACTTTATTCCTAACTCAAAAAATTCAAATGGATTTGCAAGACATGGAATGGGCCAGGTTGGCGGCAATTTAATTTTGTTCGTGTTAAGACTTTGATTTCTGTCCTTGTTGATCTCTGAACCGGTGATTCCTGGTAGTTGGACATTTGCATTTTAACATCTCTTTGCTGTGCAGACTTGGATTCTAGTCTTAGCCCTTGATTCTAGACTCTCTGTGTACCAGTTTTCTCCTCTGTAAATGTGGGCTATTGAAATCTTGTCCTAAATGCCTCATTATCATTCATAAGCTGCATTTATGAAGTAGCTTTCCCTGTGCAGCAATCGTGTCAGGATGTGGAAACAATTGTGCTCCCAGTTTTTTGTGAGTAAGATGCATCATAATGAACACTGCCTTCTCCCGCTTAGTTCAAAGGTGGCATATCTGCGTGTGGATGATCCAACCTGCTATGGGATAAGCAGGAATACGGGAAGAAGGGGGAAGCTCAAATCAGTCCATTTTGCTGCTTAATAGCGGCAATAATGAAAGGTTTGTGGGGCAGGGGAGGAATTTGAACGAATTGACTTAAAAGGGTTTGGGGATTCTCTGTGGAGTTCAGTTACCAACGAATGCCACTGGCAAAGACCCTCACAGAGTGTTAATGGATCAGCTGTAAAGCAGAGGAAGAATCACAGCCAGAGTCTTTAGGTGGATACATTTCAGCTTCATGACTCAAATGCTCCCATCAGCCTTTAGACTATTGGCTCATTATGGGCAGGGAACGTGTCTGCCAACTGTATTGTATCGGACTCTCCCAAGCGCTTTGCACACAGTTAGAGCTCAATAGATATGACTGAATGAATGGAAGGTTGCTACCAGGTTTCCTTCCTAGTTCCCTGAGAAGAGCCCTTCTTTCAACCAAACAGTGGTATTTATTCAGCAGTTACTGATTACTTGGGAGAGTATGGTACAGGAAAGTTGATAGACACATTTCTTTAGACTGTAAGCCCTTTGTGGGCTGGGAAAGTGTCTTCTGAGTCTGTTGTATTGTGCAGTGCTCTGCAAATAGTAAACACTCACCTATGATTCCCTGTCCCTGGAGCTTACAGGCTACAGGGGGAGACAATTATGAAAATAAATTATAGATAGGGGAACGGCAGAGCATATGCATATGTATATGCATTGTTCTCTGTCTCCCCCTTCTAGACTGTTAGCCCACTGTTGGGTAGGGACTGTCTCTATATGTCTCCAAATTGTACTTCCCAAGCGTTTAGTACAGTGCTCTGCACACAGTAAGCACTCAATAAATATGATTGATTGATTGATATGTACTCAAAGGCTGTGTGGTTGTGGGTGAGGTTCTCAAGTACTAAAGTGGTACAGACTCATGCAAAGGTGGAGCAGAAGTGAGGAGAGATAGAAGAAATGCGGATTTAATCAGGAAAAGCATCTTGGAGGAAATGTGCCTTTAGGGGGGCTTTGAAAGTGGGAAAGTGGTGGTCTGGTGGATATAAAAGGGGAGGGAGTTCTACGTTAGAGGGAGGATGTCAGCAAGGGGTAGGTGATGAGATCGAAATACAGTGAGCAGGTTGGTGTTGGTGGAGAAAAGTTTCTAGGCTGGGTTACAGTAGGAGATTAGCCAGGTGAGATAGCAGGGTGTGATCTGATTGAATAGATCCAATGTTGCCCAACTCTTCCCTCATTTCGTGTCCCTCCGTTCCCTGCTCAGAGCTTAGATGGAGATGGAGTCTAGATACAGACATGCACATAAGTGCTGTGGGGCTGAGGGAGGGGTGAATAAATGGCGCAAAACCTAGTTCAAAGCTGACACCAAAGGGACGGGACCAGAGGAAAGGACAGGGACCAGAGGAAATGAGGTCCTAGCTGGGGAAGGTCTCTTGGAGGAGATATGCCTTTAATAAGGCTTTAAAGGGGAGGAGAGCGATCGTCTGTCTGATATGAAGAGGGAGGGTGTGCCAGGCCAGAGGCAGGACTTGGGTGAGAGGTCGGCGGTGAGATAGATGAGATCAAAGTTCAGTGAGTAGGTTGGCATTAGAGAAGCGAAATAAGTGGGCTGGGTTTTAGTAGGAGAACGGTGAGGTGAGGAAGGAGGGAGCAAGGTGATTGAGTGCTTTAAAGCACTGTCTGGACCGAAGAGCACATGGAATAGCAAGGGGCTCCATTCGTTTAGAACTGTTCTCCTAGCGTGATTCTAGAGCACCTAAACATTGAGCCTGGCAGAGGCTTTTTCTATTCCTTGAGAAGACATGGGGGAAAAGTCTCCTATCCTTCAGCAAAGTCAGGAGGGAGAGTAACATATCTTAGTATTTACTAAGCACCAGCTGGGTGCAATATTATATGTTGCCAATTTGTACTTCCCAAGCACTTAGTACAGTGCTCTGCACACAGTAAGCGCTCAATAAATATGATTGAATGAATGCAATGCAGCACACTAAATACACGTGGAAGCTACAACAGAAGCCCAAGACACTCCCTGGCCTCATGCAGCTTACATGCTAAGTGGATGGAAACAGAAATAGAAATCTTTACAAATGGAATAATCTTCCTATATTACTTTATTGTATCATGGCACTTCAACAGGGGTCTGTGGGTTGGCGGGGTGGGCCCAGAATCCCCCTCTCTACACTCCACTCCCTGCAGCCTCTGCCTCTCATGGGCCCAGGTTAACCTCAGGGTCCCCTAAGATGCTTTTCTGCCCCAAATCACTCAGTCAGACCCTGGCATCTCTTAATTCCCTCCTCCCTCCTCCCCTTCTAGTTAACCAGTGGCTTTCTATGTGTGGATCGAGCACTGGGGTAAATGCAAAATCATCAGATCAGACACACTCCCTGTCATATTATGTTGCCAACTTGTACTTCTCAAGCCCTTAATACAGTGTTCTGCACACAGTAAGCACTCAATAAATATGATTGAATGAAAGAAGGAGAACAAAGTATCTTAACCCTAGTTGACAGATGAGAAAAATGAGGCCCAGGGAGATTAAGTCAATTGCTCGAGGCCCCTGAACTGGCCAGTGGCAGAGCCAGGACCAGAATCCAGGCCTCCAGACTCCCAGGCCCAGGTTCTTTCCACTAGCTTGTGGGGATCTTGATGGAAGAAAAGACGTGATGTTAACAAATGATTAGCACTGCCATTGCTGTAACTCTCCGTTCAGTACCGCTTGCTCACTTCATTAAATTCCGATTGCAACACAGCTATTATTACCGAGCCCATTTTTACAACAAATGGACTGGGGACTGGTTTTATTTTTTTCCTAAAGTGAGGGCCCAGGCAAGAGATTGCTCCTCTGTCAGTGTTCCCCCGTACAAGGTTTCACGACATGCAGTGAAAATTTGCTTCATGCCAGGCTGCGGAATATAAACCAGTGTTGGCCACCTAGGGAATAGGCATCATTTTATTTAATTGCAAATTATAAAACGTAAATCACCTTAAATACAAAGGTAATGCCACCTCAAATCAATACAATAATTGCACTCAAGCAGTTGTTTGGCACACAGTGTTTCTGCCCCTTGCATATTAAAAGAATCCAGTCACCAGAAAAGTTCGCAAGCAGAGCTGGGCTGCAGGCACTCATGGTGAATGAGCAGTTCTGGTATTGTACATCTGACTTTCCTTGGCGGGAGGAACACAAAGGATGGCGAGCTGTGATTGAAAATGTGAAAATGGTTCCTTTTTTGTGTTGTGCTGGTGAATTCCCAGAAATGCAAAAGTCACAGGAATAAAAGGTTGCTTGTAGAAAAGCTTCTACTCCTGCTCTCACTGATTGAATTGTCTCTTGGGAGTCGGCAGTTATTTCTTTTGGAGCATCGTGGAAGTAAATTACTTGTAAGGGTAATGTGTCCGAGTGACAATCTGTGAGATGGCTTTTTTGTTTATCCACCAGGACAACTGGGGGCAAAATTCCCCTGCCCCCTCCCAAGCTCCTTGTCCCTCCTGAAGGAGCCTTAATTTGACTGGTTTCCAGCTAACTCTAGGGTCAAAGGACACCTCCAGGCTACTGGCTTCAGAGCCATGTCAATATGTAGCACCCTTCTGATAATAACATCAAAGTAAGCATTCCCAGCACTGGGGTAGATAAAAGATAATCAGGTGGGACACAGTTCTTGTACCCATGGGGCTCCACAGTCTGAATAGGAGGGAGGACTGAATCCTTATATTCATTAATATTCAAAAATATTATTCATAGTAATGTCTGTCTCCCCCTCTAATAATAATAATAATAATGGCATTTATTAAGCACTTACTATATGCAAAGCACTGTTCTAAGCACTGGGGAGGTTACAAGGTGATCAGGTTGTCCCACAGGGGGCTCACAGTCTTAATCCCCATTTTACAGGCACAGAGAAGTGAAGTGACTTGTCCAAAGTCACACAGCTGATAAGTGGCGGAGCAAGGATTTGAGTCCATGATCTCTGACTCCTAAGCCCGGGCTCTTTCCACTGAGCCACATTGCTCCTCTAGACGGTAAGCTCATTAAGGACCAGGTACGTTTCCACTACTTCTGTTGTATCATACTCTCCCAAGCACTGAGAACAGTGCTCTGCACATAGTACGTGCTCAATAAATGCCATTAATTGATTGATTAACAGATGAGGAAACGGAGGTACATTCATTCATTCATTCAATTTATTTATTTATTGAGCACTTACTGTGTGCAGAGCACTGTACTAAGTGCTTGGAAAGTACAGCAATAAAGAGAGACAATCCCTGCCCACACCAGGCTTGCAGTCTAGAGGCAAAGAGAAGCAGCATGGCCTACTGGATAAAGCACGGGCCTGGGAGTCAGAAGGACCTGGGTTCTAATCGCAGCACCTGTACTTGTCTACTGTGTGACCTTGGGCAAGTCACTTCACTTCTCTGTGCCTAAGTTACCTCGGCTGTAAAATGGGGGTTGTGAGCCCTATGTGGGACTTGGACTGTATCAAATCTGATTGGTTTGTATCCACCCCAGCACTTTGTACAGGGCCTGGCACGTAGTAAGTGCTTAACAAATACCATTTAAAAACAACAACAAACAAAAAAAAAGTTAAGTGACTTGCCCAAGGTCACACAACAGGCCAGTGACAAGAGCCAGGATTAGCACACAAGTCTCCTGCCTGTGAGGCCCGTGCTCCTTCCACTAGACCTCACTGCTCTTCTCATCATGATTCTGCCAGACCCAACTCATCAGTATGACAAGCACACTTCACAAGGGGGAGAGAGCAGGTTTTGGGCCCTCATCCCTTCCCTCCAGTGTCCTTTGAGTACAAGAATTGTCTCTTTATAAACAAATTCATCCTCTTCTGTGACGGCATTAGGAATATTAAACCTAATCTGGGCATCGCTAATGGGATATGATGGGAACTAACGGGTGTTTATTGCCAAGCCTCGCCATGCAGGGTAGAGTCCGTCCTTTCAAACGAGCTTATAGATGGGCAAAGATGTTTTGTTACCGTTTACTTGAGGGTTGCCAAGGAAAGAAAACAAAGATTGGCTTTTAGTTGCTGAGGCAACTAGAGGCGTCTAGGGACATCAACCCTCGGGACCAATGTGCTCTTGGATCTGTGGGATATAAGCAGTGGGTGAGAATGAATTTGGGTCTGTCCCTGGATAAGATGCCTGCTTATGATATAACTCTATTGTACTCTCTCAAGTGCTTATTACAGTGCTCTGCACAGTCAGAACTCAATAAACACTATTGATTGATTGATTAATTTGAGAAGAGTCTGTTCCCTGGGGAGATGTTGAAGAGGGGCAGTCCCTGCAGAAAGGTGTCCCATGGAGCTTCTGCCTTCCTTCTGCCTTCCTCACTCCTGACTGTTTTCCATTTCTGGCTTTCAAACTTCAAACTCAGCCCCAAGGTATTAGAGAGAGTCCTTTTATAGCTAAATGAAGAGGTGACATGAGGATCGATCAATTAAATCTATGACATTTATTCAGTGCTTACTGAGTGCAGAGCACTGTCCTAAGTGCTTGGGAGAATATAGTACGACAGAGTTTGAAAGACACATTCCCTACCCACAAGGACCCTACAGTCTAGAGCGGGAGACAGACATTACCATGAATAAATAAATTATGAATGTGAACGTAAGTGCCGTGGGAGAATATCAGAGAAGCAGCATGGCTCGGTGGAAACAGCCCGGGCTTTGGAGTCAGAGGTCATGGGTTCAAATCCCACCTCTGCCACTTGTCAGCTGTGTGACTTTGGGCAAGTCACTTAACTTCTCCGGGCCTCAGTTACCTCATCTGTAAAATGGGCATGAAGACTGTGAGCCCCCCATGAGACAACCTGATCACCTTGTAATCTCCCCAGAGCTTAGAACAATGCTTTGCACATAGTAAGCACTTAATAAATGCCATTATTATTATTATTATTATTATTATTATTAAAAGGGTACAGATCCAAGTCCCGAGGTGATGCTAAGGGGAGAGGGAATACGGGAAATTACAGCTTAGTGGAAAAAGCATGGGCTTGGGAAGCAGAGGTCATGGGTTCTAATCCCAGCTCTGCCATTTGTCAGCTGTGTGACCTTGGGCAAGTCACTTAACTTCTCTGTGCTTCAGTTACCTCATCTGAAAAATGGGGATTAAGACTGGGGGCCCCACGTTGGACAACCTCATTGCCTTGTATCTACCTCAGTGCTTAGAAAAAAAGTACTTGGCCCATAATAAGCACTTAACAAATGCCAACATTATTATTGTTATTTATTATTATTATTATTGTTATTAATGAGAGCTTAGTTGGGGAAAGCCAGTTAGAAGATATGATTTAGTAGGGCCTTGAAGATGGGGAGAGAGGTAGTCTGTCAGATATAAAGAGGAAGGGAGCTCTAAGCTCAAGGTAGAACATGGTTGAGGGGTCAGCAGTGAGACAGAAGAGATCGAGATGCAGTGAGTAGTTAGCAATGGAGGTGTGACTTCCATTTCTCCATTATTTGGGCAACTCTTCTCAGTTCGGGTGAATAAGGAGGGGAAGGAGCTGTGTATACAAGGCAGGGAATCAGGCAGATAAATTAAATCCATTAAAACCAAAAATGTTGAAAGACAGCCTGGCTCAGTGGAAAAGGCTGGGTTCAAATCCCAGCTCTGCTACTGGTCCAGTCTATAATCTTGGGCAAGTTACTTAACCTCTCTGGGCCTTGGTTTTCTCATCTGTAAAGTAGGCAAAAGATATCTTGTGCATATAGCTTTAATTTTATTTGTTCTGATGATTTTGACATCTGTCTACATGTTTTATTTTGTTGTCTGTCTCCCCCTTCTAGACTGTGAACCCGTTGTTGGGTAGGGACCATCTCTATATGTTGCCAACTTGTACTTCCCAAGTGCTTAGTACAGTGCTCTGCACACAGTGAGCACTCAATAAATACGATTGAATGAATGAATGAATGAATGAATGAATGAATGAATGAATGAATGAATGAATGAATAGCTGCTCTCGTTAACTTCTAAGACTGTGAACCCCTTGGAAGCCAGGGATTGGGTTTAACTTTCAACCATGCACATTTTTCTTAGTGCTTAATACAGTGTTGTGTGCAAAGTAGCTCCTTAACACATATGAAGTACTACCACTTCTACAGAGACTGTACCTGAAGCGATTATCTGTATCTACGCCAGGGTCTAAAACAAGGCACCTGTTCATTGTCAGAGGATGTGGTGGATATCAGCCGGCAGGAAAAGCAGGTGACCTCCACCTCCTCCCCTTCCTTTCTGAGGTTGTGTGGGTGTGGTGGCCATTTTAGAAAGCTCTATTTCACCTACCACTCTATTTCAGCTGCCATTTTCATAATCTCCCAAGCAGTGGCCCATTCTGATAGGGTCAGGAGGTGCAGGATTGCCATCTGAAGTGGCAGACTTTTGAGTTGGGTGACAGTGTGGGTGGCTGGGGAGTCTCTTTATTCCAGAGCAGGGGACCCCCGCTTAGCTCAGGGCCTTGGGCTGCACTGTCTCCTCTGTTTATCTGGCCTTGCTCTTTCCATTATGCCAACAGCTGGGCTTAGCTTAGATAATAGCAGACCTATTATCACAGGCATTGCTATTAGCTAAAACTACCTTTTTTTTGCTGATTAGGATGTGAAACATTACACTTTAAAAATGAAACACAGGACTGGATTTGCGTAGGTACACCCAAACGATTGGGGACTTAATTTCAAATAATTTGCATTTTTATTTGATTGTGTAACTAATATTCGTTGTTCTTGTAATGGATGTATATTGTTTTGGTCAATTTTTTGTATCTTAAGAGCCTAATAAGAAACAGTTCATTAAGTACAGTATTTGCTACGGGAAATTGTACTCATCTGCTTAGCACTGTTTTCTTGATACATTTTAAAAGCACAAACCAGCATTTGCAGGCATTACAATCGTTAAAAGGATAGCAAATGTGTGTGTATGGTTAAAAATCCATATTTATTTAATAATAATGATAGTATTTGTTAAGGGCTTACAATGTGTCTAAATGCTGGGGTAGATACAAGCTAATCAGGTTGGACACAGTCCCTGTCCCACATAAGACTCACACTCTTAATCCTCGTTTTATAGATGAGATAACTGAGACCCAGAGGAGTTAAGTGACTTGCTTCAGGTCACAGAGCAGACAAGCAGCACGAGAAGCAGCATGGCTTAGTGGATAGAGCGTGGGCCTGGGAGTCAGAAGGTCATGGGTTCTAATCCTGGCTCCACCACTTGTCTATGTGACCCTGGGCTAGTCATTTCACTTCTCTGTGCCTCTGTTACCTCATCTGTAAAATGGGGATTGAGACTGTGAGCCCCATGAGAGAAGCAGCGTGGCTTAGTGGAAAGAGCACTGACTTGAGAGTCAGAGGACATGGGTTCTGATCCCCACTCTGCCACTTGTCTGCTGTGTGACCTTGGGCAAGCCGCTTAACTTCTCTGTACCTCAGTTACCTCATGTGTAAAATGGGGATTAAGACTGTGAGCCCCACGCAGGACAACCCGATTATCCTGTAACTATCCCAGCACTTAGAACAGTGCTTAGCACATAGTAAGAGTTTAACAAATACCATAATGATGATATGATGATGAGGTGGGACAAGGGCATGTCCAACCTGATGATCTCATATCTACCTCAGCGGTTAGTACAATGCCTGGCTCATAGTAAGTGCTTAACAAATACCACAATTACTGCTATTAATTATTATTTTTATATCTTAAAATGAAGGTCTTCAGTAGTAGTAGTAGTAGTAGCACTAATAAAATTTCTTCAGCACTTACTATGAACAAAGTACACACTAAATGCTGGAAAAGAACAGGAAAGATATATAGACACAGTCCCTGCTTCCCAAAGGGGTCATGATCGAAGAATAAGATGGTGGGAGAAAGGGATAGGTGACAAACCTTAAGGAAAGACAAACTAAAATATAAAAGACAAGGATGATGATAAACACCACCCACTCTAGACTATAAACTTGTTGTGGGCAAGGAACATGTCAACCAACTCCATGATAATTTACTCTCATAGTTGAGAAGCAGTATGGCTTAGTGGAAAGAGCACAGGCTTGGGAGTCAGAGGTCATGGGTTCTAATCCCGGCTCCGTCACTTATCAGCTGTGTGACTTTGGGAAAGTCACTAAACGTCTCGGCACCTCAGTTTCCTCATCTGTAAAATGGGGATTAACACTGTGAGCACCACGTGGGACAAACTGATTACCTTGTTTCTACCCCAGTGCTTAGAACAGTGCTTGGCACATAGTAAACACTTAACAAATACCATTATGATGATTATTTTATTATTATTACTCTCCCAAGCTCTTAGTACAGTGCTCTGCATACAGTAAGTGACTAATAAAGACCATTGATTGGCTGAGGAAAGGAGTGGCAGGATTTCAAGCTCTTTATGGCTCAGACAAGCAGTCAGGAGGTCACGACTCTAGCCATGATGGTGAACTTGTCAAGGTCCAGAAACTGAGAAGACCTCATGCAGCCTCTGACGTAATCCTTCTCAGGCTGGAGCAGGGGCTGATGGGATTCCCGGTGACCCGGGGGGGTGACATCTCTTCCACATGGTTGGGCTCTGGAGATCGGGTATGGGTGACTAACTCCCCATTGATTCTGTTTAGCAGCAAATTTCTTGTTAAAGTGTTTCATTTGACCTTCTTTACAGTCCTCTTATTTCAGCTCAACACAGAATAGCTGTTTTGGTTTTCTGCTTTCCGTTTTCCTCATGTATAGCCTCCCTCTGAAGTTGTCATCATCATCATCATCAATCGTATTTATTGAGCGCTTATTATGTGCAGAGCACTGTACTAAGCGCTTGGGAAGTACAAATTGGCAACATATAGAGACAGTCCCTACCCAACAGTGGGCTCACAGTCTAAAAGGGGGAGACAGAGAACAAAACCAAACCTACTAACAAAATAAAATAAATAGAATAGATATGTACAAGTAAAATAAATAAATAAATAAATAGAGTAATAAATATGTACAAACATATATACATATATACAGGTGCTGTGGGGAAGGGAAGGAGGTAAGATGGGGGGATGGAGGGGGGACAGGGGGAGAGGAAGGAAGGGGCTCAGTCTAGGAAGGCCTCCTGGAGGAGGTGAGCTCTCAGTAGGGCCTTGAAGGGAGGAAGAGAGCTAGCTTGGCGGATGGGCAGAGGGAGGGCATTCCAGGCCCGGGGGATGACGTGGGCCGGGGGTCGTTGGCGGGACAGGCGGGAACGAGGTACGGTGAGGAGTTTAGCGGCGGAGGAGCGGAGGGTGCGGGCTGGGCTGTAGAAGGAGAGAAGGGAGGTGAGGTAGGAGGGGGTGAGGTGATGGAGAGCCTTGAAGCCCAGGGTGAGGGGGTGAGGAGCTTCTGCCTGATGCGCAGATTGATTGGTAGCCACTGGAGATTTTTGAAGAGGGGAGTAATATGCCCAGAGCGTTTCTGGACAAAGATAATCCGGGCAGCAGCATGAAGTATGGATTGAAGTGGAGAGAGACATGAGGATGGGAGATCAGACAGAAGGCTGATGCAGTAGTCCAGACGGGATAGGATGAGAGCTTGAACGAGCAGGGTAGCGGTATGGATGGAGAGGAAAGGGTGGATCTTGGCAATGTTGTGGAGCTGAGACCGGCAGGTTTTGGTGACGGCTTGGATGTGAGGGGTGAATGAGAGAGCGGAGTCGAGGATGACACCAAGGTTGCGGGCTTGTGAGACGGAAAGGATGGTAGTGCCGTCAACAGAGATGGGAAAGTCAGGGAGAGGACAAGGTTTGGGAGGGAAGACAAGGAGTTCAGTCTTCGACATGTTGAGCTTTAGGTGGCGGGCAGACATCCAGATGGAGATGTCCTGAAGGCAGGAGGAGATGCAAGCCTGGAGAGAGGGGGAGAGAGCAGGGGCAGAGATGTAGATCTGGGTGTCATCAGCGTAGAGATGATAGTTGAAGCCGTGGGAGCGAATGAGGTCACCAAGGGAGTGCGTGTAGATTGAGAACAGAAGGGGACCAAGAACTGAACCTTGGGGAACCCCCACAGTAAGAGGATGGGAGGGGGAGGAGGAGCCTGCAAAAGAGACTGAGAAAGAACGACCGGAGAGATAAGAGGAGAACCAGGAGAGGATGGAGTCTGTGAAGCCAAGGTCAGATAGGAGGAGAAGGGGGTGGTCCACTGTTGAGGAGAAGGGGGTGGTCCACTGTGTCAAAGGCAGCTGAGAGGTCGAGGAGGATTAGGACAGAGTATGAGCCGTTGGATTTGGCAAGCAGGAGGTCATTGGTGACCTTTGAGAGGGCAGTTTCCATGGAATGTGGGGGACAGAAGCCAGCCTGGAGGGGGTCGAGGAGAGAGTTGTTGTTGAGGAATTCTAGGCAGCGCGTGTAGACAACTCATTCAAGGAGTTTGGAAAGAAATGGTAGGAGGGATATGGGGTGATAACTAGAAGGTGAGGTGGGGTCAAGAGAGGGTTTTTTTAGGATGGGAGAGACATGGGCATGTTTGAAGGCAGAGGGGAAGGAACCAGTGCAGAGTGAGCGGTTGAAGATGGAAGTTAAGGAGGGGAGAAGGGATGGAGCGAGAGATTTCATGAGATGAGAGAGAATGGGGTCAGAAGCACAGGTGGCCCAGAGTAGCACTTGAGAGGAGGGAGGAGAGCTCCTCTGAGGATACTGCTGGGAAGGATGGGAGAGTAGCAGAGAGTGTTGAGAGCCGGGGGGTTGGAGAAAGTGGGGAAGAGACTTTGGGGAGGTCAGACCTGATGGATTTAATTTTGTTAATGAAGTAGGAGGCCAGATCGTTGGGGGTGAGGGAAGGAAGTTGTGATGCAGTGAGCGTAGCTTTGATGTTGGAGGACTTGATTCATTCAATCATATTTATTGAGTGCTTACTGGGTGCAGAGCACTTATGCTTAGTACTGGATGGCATTTGGATCTTTGGGAGAATGACTATTACTCTGGACTTTGAATTCCGTGTTACACACACACACACACACACACACGCATGCGCGCGCCCTCCCGGCCTTCCTCAGCAGAGTGTATTTAAAGCCTGTTCTCAGGGCCAACAGACCTTTTTGAATGGATTGAAATTGTTTTTTTAGCTAATTAATTCAATGCAAATATAGTAGGGAATATTCAGAGGGGTTTACAGACATAAATGAATAAGTATGTGCAAATATATGGTAGGTAATTTAAACATGTGTTGCAGTAAAGTTAATCATGCCTATGAGAATGGAATGGAAAGCACCCTTCACACAAATATACTTGCAGCTCTCCACTTGCCTACACACATTCTTTCTATCAGGAATTCCCCGATTGCAGGGCACTGTCCAGCTTACAGCATGGCTGAGTGTAGTTTCACCTTCTTGAGGTGCTCTGTGGGACTCCTTTGGTAAGCGTGGTTCGTCTGCAGAAGAATTGAAGTCACCCCTCTGCCTCCGGAACTAATGCATGTACAACAACTTCACCAGAGTGAAATAGAGGACTGCACCGTACTTTTCCAAGCACTTAATACAGTGCTCTGCACACATTTAGTGTTCAGTAGGGAAGCAGCATAGCCTAGAGGAGAGGCCCGGGAGTCAGAGGACATGGGTTCTAATCCCGGCTGTGCCACATGTCCCCTGTGTTACCCTGGACAAGTCACTTAATTACTACTGAGTGACCTTGGGCAAATCACTTAACTTCTCTGTGCCTCATCTGTAAAATGGGGGTTAAGACTGTGAACCCCATTCATTCATTCACTCATTCAATCACATTTATTGAACGCTTACTATGTGCAGAGCACTGTACTAAGCACTTGGGAGAGTACAATAGGGCAAGAAACCCCATTGCCCACAATGAGCTTACAGAGTAGAGGGGGGAGACAGACATTAATTAATTAATTCCAGATGTGTGCATAAGTGCTGTGGGGCTGTGGAGAGGGGCTGAACAAAGGGAGCAAGTCAGGGCGACGCAGAAGAGAGGAGGAGAAGAGGCAAGTGGGGAGGGCCTCTTGGAGGAGATGGGCCTTCAATAAGGCTTTGAAGAGGGAGAGAGTAATTGTCCATCGGATTTGAGGAGGGAGGGCATTACAGGCCAGAGGCAGGACGTGGGCCGGGGGTCGGCAGCGAGACAGGCAAGATCGAGGCACAGTGAAAAAGTTAGCACTTAGAGGAGTGAAGTATGCGGGCTGGGTTGTAGTAGGAGAGTAGCGAGCACCTAGAACGGTGCTTAGCATATAGTAAGTGCTAAAAAAATACCATAATTATTATTACTATTCAATATATTAGATTGAGTGAGTGATTTCAGAAATCTAGCACAGGGATCAGAGCTTTGAGGGAAAAGTTTATTTCAGTGGTCAGCAAGATGCAAGGCTTCACAGACACAGTGTCAACTGTCATCTCAACTCTCTGACCTGGGGAGGGAGTTTACCAGTGCTTGTGGTTGATACTGTGTTTGGAAACCCACTCTCTGAGCTACATAAAGGCATCCTTGGGGCAGGAGAAAAAGCAGCCCCCGATCCTCCAGAAATATACCCCTTCCCTTCTCCGCCCATTAGGTGCTGTAGTTATAGACTTCCAGGTTACAATGGCTACTGATACACCAAACTGGTCAACTGGACAATATTTCAGGAAGCTTGGAATTCTGAACTGCCCCTCAATTCATTCATTCATTCATTCAATCATATTTATTGAGCACTTACTGTGTGCAGAGCACTGTACTAAGCTCTTGGGAAGTACAAGTTGGCAACATATAGAGATGGTCCCTACCCAACAGTGGGCTCACAGTCTAGAAGGGGGAGACAGAGAACAAAACAAAACATATTAACAGAATAAAATAAATAGAATAAATATGTACAAGTAAAATAAATAAATAAATAGAGTAATAAATACGTACAAACATATATACATATATACAGGTGCTGTGGGGAAGGGAAGGAGGTAAGGCGGGGGGATGGGGAGGGGGGAAGGAGGAGAGGAAGGAGGGGGCTCAGTCTGGGAAGGCCTCCTGGAGGAGGTGAGCTCTCAGTAGGGCCTTGAAGGGAATAAGAGAGCTAGCTTGGCGGAAATGCGGAGGGAGGGCATTCCAGGCCAGGGGGATGACATGGGCCAGGGATCGATGGCGGGACAGGCGAGAACAAGGCACGGTGAGGAGATTAGTGGCAGAGGAGTGGAGGGTGCGGGCTGGGCTGTAGAAGGGGAGAAGGGAGGTGAGGTAGGAGGGGGCGAGGTGATGGAGAGCCTTGAAGCCCAGGGTGAGGGGGTGAGGAGTTTCTGCCTGATGCGCAGATTGATTGGTAGCCACTGGAGATTTTTGAGGAGGGGAGTAATATGCCCAGAGCATTTCTGGACAAAGATAATCCGGGCAGCAGCATGAAGTATGGATTGAAGTGGAGAGAGACATGAGGATGGGAGATAGGAGAGGAGGCTGATATAGTAATCCAGATGGAATAGGATGAGAGCTTGAATGAGCAGGGTAGCGGTTTGGATGGAGAGGAAAGGGTGGATCTTGGCAATGTTGCGAAGCTGAGACCGGCAGGTTTTGGTGACAGCTGGATGTGAGGGGTGAACGAGAGAGCGGAGTTGAGGATGACACCAAGATTGCGGGCTTGTGAGATGGGAAGGATGGTAGTGCCGTCAACAGTGATGGGAAAGTCAGGGAGAGGACAGGGTTTTGGTGGGAATACAAGGAGTTCAGTCTTGGACATGAAGGTGACTCATTCCCAAAGAATAAAAAAAAAATACAAAAAAAGCAAAGGGAAAGAAATCAGCCCATTTGGCTCTGATTGGACTCTCTTTTATGAACATCATTACGAGTGACAGATGCCACATATTTTTGTTATTATTTAGGCATAAAGAGGTCTGTAACTGGGGACTGCGATCATGTGTCCTCATCACAGTTGACCTTATTTATGGAGGAGTGAACATCTGAATATCAGATTTGCCTCAGAGCCTTCTCTAATAATCACTCCAATAGGGACATAACAGAGTTGCATGAGGGAAACCTATGAGCTATTTTGATTCTCCTGTATGAAGTTTGTGTTGGTGCCGAACACGGAGACTGGAGGGAGAAGTACTGCCAGGATCGTGGCTGGCAGATGGATCTGAGAAAGAGCAGATTAGGAGGGTGCACAATGCTGAAGAAGAGTAGGAGGGGAAGGAGCGACAATGAGGAAGACTCACCTAAAGACAGGAAAGATGGGCCTTGGTCCTGAGATCTTAGGACAGAAAGCCCATTAGTAGAAACTGTTGGTAGGGAGAACTGTGTAATCTACTTTCTCAAGTCTGTTGGGTGTGGCCTGCTTAGATACAGAGTGCAACAGTAAGTAGGTAGGCAGGGGTGCAGTACATTGTGAAGCACGTATGAATATTAAAGATGAAAGATAGGCCTTGGTCCTGAGATCTTAAGATGGAAAACCTGTAAGAAGAAACTGGTTATAGAGAGAGTGGTTAGTTTGTATTGTGTAATTTGCTCCCTCTTTGCCTTTTAGGTATGCCCTGCTAGGATACAGAATGCAACGAGGAAGTAGGAGGCAGGAGTGCAGTACATCGTGAACTGCGTATAACTATCTTTTCACACCCGTATGACTGTATCTAGGTTCTGATGGCGTGGCCCAGCGCTATTAACCAGCAGGTGTCTTCACCACCTATGGAAGACAGCTAGTTTTCAGGATTGCTGTGAGGCCTTTCCACCTTGTGAAATGTCCTAGGTGGTCCTTTAGTGAAAAGCAGTGTGGTCCAATGGAAAGAGCACAGGCCTGGGATTCAGAGGACCTGGGTTCTAATCCCGGCTCTGCCACTGACTGTTGTGTGTGACTCTGGCCAAGTCACTTCATTTCTCTGTGCTTCAGTTTCCTCATCTGAAAAATGGGGATTAAGTACCTGTTCTCCCTCCCTCTTAGACTGTGAGCCCCTTTTGGGACAGGAACTCTAATCTGACTGCCCCAGGAGGTTTAGGAAGATCCTGAGATTATTCCATGATTTGACTGGCCAAATCACAACTAGAGGAGTCTTTTCAGACCTGTTCCCCTTCACCGGTGGGGTTAAGCGGAGCTGTGTACATGCATTAAATCCAGTCATGCTCAAGCATTCTAAGCAGCCACGCTCAAGATGTGACTAGGAATCTGGAGGCTGAGGTCAGAATGCAATTTCTTTCCCCTAGGGAACTTTTTCAACTCACAGCATCATCGAAAATCACCAAATCACTTTTACAGGAACTCCTGTGCCTGATGGTCATGTCTTTATACTCTGTTGTTGACAATTACTCCCCCCTCCTTTAAAGCCTTATTGAAGGCACATTTCCTCCAAGAGGCCTTCCTAGACTAAGCCCCCCACTTTCCTCTTCTCCCACTCCCTTCTGCATCATCCTGACTTGCTCCCTTTGTTCTTCTCCCCCCAACCCAGCCCCACAGCTCTTATGTTCATATCTGTAATTTATTTATTTTGATGTCTGTCTCCCCGCTTCTAGACTATAAACTCATTATGGGGAGGGAATGTGACTGTTTCATGCTGCATTATATTCTCCCAAGCACTTAGTACAGGGCTTTGCACACAGTAAGCGCTCAATAAATACGATTGCAGGAATGAATGATGTTTCCCTTATCTGTAATTTATTTTACAATTGAGTGCAAGCTCCTTGCTGGCAAGAATCATGTCTATCAACTCTGCTGTGTTCTCCCAAGCACTTCATACAGTCCTCTGCACACTGTAAGTGCTTAGTAAATACCAACGATGCATGCCTTTAGGAGCACTCATTAGATGACTCCCTAGAGAGAGATCTAATCTCAGTAGCAGTAGAGGTGATAGTTCTATCAAATCCACATTGTATGCGTCTAACTGTCCTTTGTTTTCAAAGATGTCGCTAGTGACAGTGAGATGGGATTTGAAGAAGATGATGCTTGATAGACAATTTCATTCTATTGCTTGTACTTAAAGGTAACTCCTTTTTGCAATAGAACCTTGTCTCTTCGATTCCTTTACTCCAGTCCCGTCTCTTCTCTTCCCTGCCCTGACACTTCTGGTCTTATTGGAGAAATGGGAAAGAAACTGAATTATGACTGCTTGAATCCAACACCATATAGCTCATGCCTTCACCCACTCCATCCCAGCCCTTTTTCCTAGACTTCCCTACGTCTCAGCCCTGTATCTCCTATGTCTAGCCCTGACCTAATAGGAGGAATAAGTTGGTAGCCAGTAGGAAATGGGAAGCAGCACAGCCTAGAGCATGGACCTGGGAATCAGAGGACCTGGATTCTAATCCTGCCTCCACTACATATCTGCTATGTGACCTTGGCAAGTAATTTCTTCTCTCTGGGCCTCAGTTACCTCATCTCTAAAAGAAGCGGTTTCAAACTGTGAGCCCCACGTGGGACACAGACTGTGTCCAACCTGATTAGCTTGTCTCTATCCCAGTGCTTAGTTCAGTGCCTGGCACATTGTAAGTGCTTAACAAATACCATTAAATTTTGAAGTTTTAAGTTTTGAATTTCTAGAATTCTTAGGTGCAACATTAGGTAATAATAATTTGGGACTGGTGATTCAGGTAGATCATCACCAAGTATTGTGGGGGAAGAAAGAGCCAGCAGAGGTGGGCTGGCAAGATTTGGACACGATTTGGTCATCATATACTGAGTCTGCTGAAATCCTTTGTTTCATTTTAAATCATCCAGAACTACTGGGCTGGAGTCCCTGTCTAAGCATGGCCATGGCAAGTTACCCTAGCAAATTATCCACCAGCATTGACCCAACAGCCACCCACTCCACTGGAGTTCTGTCTTCTCGCTAGCCCCTGACGTCTCCTCTCCCACGCTGCCTTGCCTTTCCCATGTCCTGGACCTGATAGCTCTGTTTTGTCCTGTTTCTCCTTTCCAATACCTAGCCCAGCATCTCCCAACCTCCTCTCTTTTTTGAGTCTCACACGTTTCTTAGGCAGTTTCTGAATTTCACTGGAGGTGATCCGATCCAAACCTTCCTTCTTTCTTTTGAATGAGTAAGGCTTAGATAACGCAGAAGACACAGTGATACACATCTGGGCCATCCAACAGTGTGGGAATAAGATCTCCATGGGCTATTCAATTTTGGGTGGTGCTCTCACATGACACACAAGACATCATCGCACCATGCTATGTATGCTGTGCCTCTCCTCCTTCTCCACCCTGAAGCTACATATGGAGCCTCACGACCCCCACCCCCACCCCCACCCTCGCACCCTCCTTTTTCAACCAGATTCCTGTTCCTGTCAGGAAATGAGAGTGCTGATTTATAGGCCTCAGCTCCAGGAGGCAATTCTGACATTAGCCAGCCTCTTATAATAATAATGATAATAATAATAATAAGAATAATAATATTTGTTAAGTGCTTACTATGTGCAAAGCACTGTTCTAAGCACTGGGGAGGGTACAAGGTGATCAGGTTGTCCCATGTGGGGCTCACAGTCTTATTCCCCATTTTACAGATGAGGTAACTGAGGCCCAGAGAAGTGAAGTGACTTGCCCAAAGTCACATGGCTGACAAGTGGCAGAGTTGGGATTTGAACCCATGACCTCTGACTCCCAAGCCCATGCTCTTTCCACTGAGCCATGCTGTTTCTCTTGCCTGGCAGTCAAATCTAATATAATAATAATTATAATAATGGTATTTGTTAAGCATTTGCCATATGCCAGGCACAGCATTAAGCGCTGGGGTGGATGCAAGCAAATCAGATTGGATATAGTACCTGTCCCACTTGAGGTTCACAGTTTCATCCCCATTTTCAGATGAGGTAACTGAGGCACAGAGTAGTGAAGTGACTAGCCCAAGATCACACAGTTGATAAGTGGTGGAGCTGGGATTAGAACCCAGGTCCTTCTGACTCCCATTCCTGTGCTCTATCCACTAGGCAACACTGCTTCTCACTCCCAACTCACCGGAGAGAATGTCCCCTTCCTCAGGTGGAGAGGAGAACCCCTTTCCCCTCAACTCCAGCCCCACCCCACTGGTCTGTTGACCTCGCCAGACCCACCCAGGACTCCAGAACCAGCAGACATCCAGGGTCGGGTGGTCACCATTGTCTGGGGGTTGGTGAAAGGAGCAGGAGTCATTCATTCATTCATTTAATCGTATTTACTGAGCACTTACTGTGTGCAGAGCACTGTACTAAGTGCTTGGAAAGTACAATTTGGCAACAGATAGAGAAAATCTCTACCCAACAACGGGCTTACAGTCTAGAAGTTGGCTGGTCTCTGCTGCACTGAGGGTAAAGAAGAAGGTCAGGGCCCCAGTCATCCCTGCCGAACTTGGCTTCTGCATGTCTGACTCCCTCAGAAGCAGCGTGGCCTAGTGGATAGAGCACGGGCTTGGGTATCCAAAGGACCTGGGTTCTAATCCTGGCTTTGCCACTTGTCAGCTGTGTGTCAGCTGTGTGACCTTGGGCAAGTCACTTTATTTATTTGGCACTCAGTTACCTCATCTGTAAAATGGGGATTAAGAGTGTAAGTCCCTTATGGGACAGCGACTTTGTCCAACCTGATTAACCTGTAGCTAGGATAGCACTTAGAACAGTGCTTGGCACATAGTAAGCACTTAACAAGTACCATAATTTTGATTATGATGTGCATGCCCACCGGGGTCCTGGACCCAGTTCAGACTTTCGGGGAACTGGACAGGGGAGGAAATGAGGGAGACTGAGTGAGAGTGAGTGAGCAAGAGGATAAGATGCATCCCTGTCTGTGCAAAAAGTTAAAAAAACAAAGCAAAACAAAACAAAAACCCTTTAAACTGTCTGTCATGGGGTAAGAGGGCAGCCAGTCACTGCCAAAGATGCTGATCCGCAGCTCAGATCTTGGTGCCTAGTGAAATGGGATGGGAGGGTCTGCGATTACTGTCTACCAGAAACAGCAGGTGGCCCATGTGGACAGGAAGGCCTGTCAACCCTCTCGTCTTTACCCCACTCTCCTCTCATTCCTCTGGTCCCTCTGCCACCTCTGATGTGCTGGCATATCCTTTCCAGGAAGGTTGTTAATTACAGGCTTTTTCTCTTCAGTCGAGAGTCAGGATCAGTACTCCTGCCCTGACTCCTCAAACCATCCAGTCACAGTGATGCCAATAAAGGGGCACTCCCAGGATCCAGGACCTACCTAACCCCCAAACCACGTGGGAAAGGAAGAAGAAATGGTTCTTAGTACAGTGCTCTGGGCACAGTAAGCACTTAACTCTAGACTATAAACTCTTTATGGGCAGGGAACATGTCTGCTAATCCATTGTATTGTACTCTCTCAAGCATTAGTACAGGGCTCTGCACATAGTAAGTGCTCAATAAATATCATTTATTGATCGATTGATTGATTCCACAGCCAAACCCATTTCGGCTAACTCTGGAGGGCCTCCAGTTTCCTCAGGCAAGATGCCCATCCTGTCAAGCTGGAAGGACACTGGGCCACTTCAGGGCAGCATCTGCAGCAGAGTACCAATTGTGGGAGAAATCAAAGATGGCTGCCAGGTATGTCAGCGTTAGAGGGAGCTGAAGGGCTTGGGTGACAGGGATTACAGGTCAGCTCTGGTGATTCTCCACCTTACCTGAAGTTTTCATGAACTGTGAGCATCTTGGCAAGGTCCGGTCAGGTAGCATCTTAGTAATGGTCCATATGGTGGCCACGGGGGAGGGGGCCATGTGATTATCATCAGAAATAGTGGCCACTCGGAGTCTGCATTGTCAGGCATGAGAGGGCCTTCCCTCATCACACAATATGAAGCCTGGGGCTTCAACCCCTAAAGTCTCTGAATTAATCCAGTCCGGCATGTAACAGCTGGACATTTAGAGCCAATAGCAATAATAACCTGCATGGCCTAGTGGAAAGAGAGAGCACAGGCCTGGGATTCAGAAGATCTGGATTCTAATCCTGGCTCCACTGCTTCTCTAATGGGTGACCTTGGGCATATTCCTCCAGTTCTCTGTACCTCAGTTACCTCATCTGTAAAATGGGGATTGAGACTGTGAGCTCCATGTGGGACAGGGAATGTGTTCAACCTGATTACCTTGTAATCAGCTCCTAGTACAGTGCCTGGCACATAATAAGTGCTTATGAATACCATTGAAAGAAAGAAACAAACAAAAAAACTACCAGAAGAGGAAAGTCATGGATTATTGGTTATCTAGTTCAGCTTGGAGTTTGAACGAAAGCTAGCTAGGTCAGTCCGAATAAGATGGCGATAGTAAAAGGTACCATTTTAGACAACTCTTTAGGGCCATTCTTCAATCTGTTGGCACCAAAGAAAGATGGAGATATTTTTAAGAGCTGCAGGAATTGAAAACCACTAGCTTGTAAAAATTGTTAATAGGTTATGCTCAGGGCGTACCATAGAATGGAAACTCATAGATGTGATTGTTCATTTTCAGCACTTTAGAGAAAATGAAAGCTTTTGTGCTTGGGGTTGTTGAGTCCTAAAAAACCTATGCCTGAAGTAACGTCTGCCTCACCTCATGTGGCAGAATCCCCTGTGTCTCATGAGATCAGATGGCAATCTTGTCGAGATTGATGGATGTGTTGGAAAATGTCGGGAAGTTAATAATTCTGGCATTCTGGTATTTGTCAAGCACTTACGATTTGCCAAAGAGGGTGTTGAAGGTCAGGGTAGATGGTGAGGTTCACAGTCTAAGGGGGAGGGAGAACTGATATTTTGTTCCCATTTTACAGATGAGGAAACAGAGGCACAGAGAGGATAAGTGACTGGTCTAAAGTCACAAAGCAGACAAGTGGCAAGACTGGGATTAGAACACATATTTCCTCACTCCCAGTCCTGTATTCTTTTCACTGGGACAAGCTGCTTCTGGTCATTCTTCATTCTTTAGGCATGAGAAAGGATAGGGATATTTTCAAAAGAGGCTAGTCTCCAATCAACCGATCAATCAATCAATCATATTTATTGAGCACTTTCTGGGTGTAGAGCACTGTACTAAGCACTTGGGAAAGTACAGTATCAAATCATCAAATCCTTATGTCACCCAAACAATTCCATAATTGGCCTTGGCCAGAGAATGGGACCAATTTGGCAACTTTTGTTTATTTCTGTCTAGCAGTGTGATGCAGTATTTGAGAAGCAGCAGGGCATAGTGGATAGAGCACAGGCCTGGGAGTCAGAAAGTCATGGATTCTAATCCTGGCTCTGCCATCTGTCTGCTGTGTGACCTTGAACCGGTCACTTCACTTCTCTGGGCCTCAGTTACCTCATCTGTAAAAGGGGGATTGAGACTGTGAACCCCATGTGGGACAGAAATTGTGTCCAACCCAATTTGCTTGTAACTACCATAGCGCAGTGTCTAGACACAACTTCTTTGTGCCTTAGTTACCTCATCCATAAAGTGGGCATTAAGACTGTGAATCCCAAGTGAAACATGGACAGTGTACAACCAGATTATTTTATATCTATTCCAGTGCCTGGCACATAGTAAATGCTTAACAGATATGATCAAAACAGAAAATCAATAGTATTTATTTATAGTGCTCCTGCATTCTGAGCACTATAATAGGCACTTGGAAGAGTAAATAAAAATAAAGAAATCATAGTTCCTACCCTCAAGAAGTTTACAATATCATGGGGGATGCAGATAGACACAAACAATGAACAGACAGATGGAAAACAGAGAGAAAATTATTAAATCTGTGGAATGGCACAGTATTTTGCCATTGTAATATAATATGTACCAATTATCTGTTTTCTCAACTAAAGGTTGTTTATGTATATGTACAGATTTATTACTCCATTTATTTTACTTGTACATGTTTACTATTCTATTTATTTTGTTAATGATGTGCATCTCGCTTTATTTCTATTTATTCTGATGACTTGACACCTGTCCACATGTTTTTTTTTGTTGTCTGTCTCTCCCTTCTAGACTGTGAGCCCGTTGTTGGGTAGGGACCATCTCTATATGTTACCAACTTGTACTTCCCAAGTGCTTAGTAGAGTGCTCTGCCCACAGTAAGCGCTCAATAAATACAATTGAATGAATGAATGAATGAATGTAGGATATAGACCAAGGGTATATTGGTGTTCATGATTTATGCAGAGAGAACATTTCTGATCCTGGGGCATGCTTTTCTAAAAAAACTTTATTCTTTTTCTTATTTGTTAAGTGCTTACTATGTGCCAGACACGGTACTAAGCGATGGGATCTATACAAACTAATCAAGCTGGAGACAGTCTGTATCCCACAAGGGGCTCACCAGTCTTAATCTCCATTTTACAAATGATGTAACTGAGGCAAAGAAAAGTTAAATGATTTGCCCAAGGTCACACAGCAGACCAGTGGCAGAGCAGGGATTAGAACCCAGGTCCTTCTGACTCTCAGGTCCACACTCTATCCACTCGACCACACTCCTTCCCCTTTTTCCTTTTAGAATATAACAGAGTGCAAACTAGGTCCAGATAAATTCATGACATCATCTCATCAACTCTGACACACTGTGAAGTCCTGTAAATCAAATGATAAGACCAACCAATCAATTGATTGTATTTATTGAACGATTACTCTGTGCAGAGCACTGTACTAAGTGCATGGGAGAGTATAAAAAGATCATTACTATTTCTTTTAGGATATGAATTCAGCCTCCTAGATCTCCTCTTTAATAATGATAATAATTATCATTATGGCATTTGTTAAAAGCACTTACTTTGGGCCAGCACTGTACTAAGTGCTGGGCTGGATACATGCAAATCAGGTTGGACACAGTCTTTGACCTATGTGGGGCTCACAGTCTCAATACCCATTTTCCAGATGAGGGAACTGAGGCCCAGAGAAGTGAAGTGACTTACCCAAGGTCACACAGCAGACGTGTGGCAGAACCAGGATTAGAACTCATGACCTTCTGACTCCCAGGCCTGTGCTCTATCCACTATGCCATGCTGCTTCCCTTTTGACGGTAATCCTGGATGTTGCCTATTATTCCTCTTCTGTAACTCATCCCAGTAATATCCGCCAACTCTTCTTTCCCATACTGGCTCCCTTCATTCACTCATAAGAGCCGCCTTACAGCCCACGTTTCATTTGAAAATGTCACCAAACACCCCTACATTGCCAGAACTCAACTCAACTCAGAGGGTACAGTCACTTTATGGGGTGCAGTGCTGTTCTGATCATGAATCACTATTGCTTTTAGGACAGATGGTGTAATAATAGCCAAGAATGATGCCCTTTAGAAAGCTATGCTAATTGGATCATGTGGTATGAGATTAACATCTGTCACATGAGCAGTCATACATGGCATCATCTGAATTTCCTTAGCTTAGATTTCTCTGGATATACAGGGTGGGAGGTGGTACTTTAAAACAGCCCCCACATTTCCCTCCTTCTTTGGAGTCGGGGCCGGGATATGGTCAAGCTTGGTATCACTTTTAGCCTTTACTCCATACATAGTCAGTTGAAGGGTATTATCCCTGAAACTTTAATACAATGGCTGCCCCATTGCTTCAAAAACAAACAAACTTCTTCAATTGGAAAGTTCAATCTTTTGGATTGCTGCCCCCCCAACTTTTTTTTTCCTTCTGGGGAAATTGATCCTCACCCAATAATTACTTAATCAGAATTCTTCAGAAGTGCTGTCGTTCAGTTCTGTAGCTATAGAGCTGCATTTGTGGTTGGTAACACCAGTTGGTTTCATCGATAGCCTTCAACTAGACCGAGAGAGGGGAAGTGAAAGTATTTATCTCCCATCATTCCACGTCAGCAGAAGGAAAAGGGGCATAAATGGGAAAGTCCACATGAAGCATTTCTGATCCATGGAAAGGTTTTGGATGTGAGGGAGGAGTGTGTGAAATGCTGACTTAACCTTTTGAGAGAATGGGGTGGGCAAAGACATCATTATTTCCTTACTCAATTCATACGGATTGTATGGAATAGGGATTAACTCTATTATCTTCAGGATAGGGGTGAAGATAGAGAAGCAGCGTGGCTCAGTGGAAAAGAGCCCGGGCTTCGGAGTCAGAGATCATGGGTTCAAATCCCGGCTCTTCCAATTGTCAGCTGTGTGACTTTGGGCAAGTCACGTAACTTCTCTGTGTCTCTGTTCCCTCATCTGCAAAATGGGGATTAAGACTGTGAGTCCCCTCGTGGGACAACCTGATCACCTTGTAACCTCCCCAGTGCATAGAACAGTACTTTGCATATAGTAAGCGCTTAATAAATATTATTATTATTATTATTATTATTATTGTTATTATTATTATGTGACCTAGTCAAATGGAGAGGCTGAGGAATCTGCAGAATCCACAGAACCCAACATTGGTATCTGGCAGCATAATAATAATAATAATAATAATAATAATAACAATAATAATAATAATAATCAATCAATCAATCAATCGTATTTATTGAGCGCTTACTGTGTGCAGAGCACTGTACTAAGTGCTTGGGAAGTACAAGTTGGCAACATATAGAGACAGTCCCTACCCAACAGTCTAGAAGGGGGAGACAGAGAACAAAACCAAACATATTAACAAAATAAAATAAATAGAATAGATATGAACAAGTAAAATAAATAAATAAATAGAGTAATAATGGTATTTGTTAAGTGCTTACTATGTGCCAGTCACTGTACTAAGTGCTGGTGTGGATACAAGCAAATAGGGTTGTATACAGTCCCTGTCCCACTTGGAGCTCACACTCTCGATCTCCATTTTACAGATGAGGTAACTGAGGCCCAGAGAAATGAAGTGACTTGCCCAAGGTCACACAACAGACAAGTGGTGGAGCCAGGATTAGAATCCATGACCTTCTGACTTCCAGACCCCTCTCTATCCACTACACCATGCTGCTTCTCTACTACTCCGTGCTGCTTCTCTGCTTGACAGCAGGGCCTGTCAAGTGATTTTTTTTAATGATATTTGTTAAGCGCTTACTATGTGCCAGACACTGTAATAAGCGCTGGGGCAGACACAATATGGTCGGGTTGGACATTCCCTGTTCCACATGGTGCTCACAATCTTAATCTCTATTTTACAGTTGAGGTCACTGAGGCACAAAAAAGTTGTGGTTTTGTTGTGGCCACAGCAGTCAAGTGGCAGAGCCAGAATTAGAACCCAGGTCCTCTGACTCCTAGGTCTGTGCTTTTTCCAAGAGGCCACACTGCTTCTGTTATTATTAATTCTAGGAGCTTCCGTCATTAAAGGCTGCAGGATCCTGGAACCTGTTCTGGAACCCTTTCCTCCATCCAAACTGCTACCCTGCTCGTTCAAGCTCTCATCCTATCCCGTCTGGACTACTGCATCAGCCTTCTCTCTGATCTCCCTTCCTCGTGTCTCTCCCCACTTCAATCCATACTTCATGCTGCTGCCTGGATTGTCTTTGTCCAGAAACGCTCTGGGCATGTTACTCCCCTCCTCAAAAATCTCCAGTGGCTACCAATTAATCTGCGCATCAGGCAGAAACTCCTCACCCTCGGCTTCAAGGCTCTCCATCACCTCGTCCCCTCCTACCTCACCTCCCTTCTCTCCTTCTACAGCCCACCCCGCACCCTCCGCTTCTCTGCCGCTAATCTCCTCACCGTGCCTCGTTCTTGCCTGTCCTGCCGCCGACCCCCGGCCCACATCATCCTCCTGGCCTGGAATGCCCTCCCTTTGCCCATCCGCCAAGCTAGCTCTCTTCCTCCCTTCAAGGCCCTACTTAGAGCTCATCTCCTCCAGGAGGCCTTCCCAGACTAAGCCCCCTCCTTCCTCTCTCCCTCCTCCTGCTCTCCATCCCCCCCGTCTTACCTCCTTCCCTTCCCCACAGCACCTGTATATATGTATATATGTTTATACATATTTATTACTCTATTTATTTATTTATTTTACTTGTACATATCTATTCTATTTATTTTATTTTGTTAATATGTTTGGTTTTGTTCTCTGTCTCCCCCTTCTAGACTGTGAGCCCACTGTTGGGTAGGGACTGCCTCTATATGTTGCCAACATGTACTTCCCAAGCGCTTAGTACAGTGCTCTGCACACAGTAAGTGCTCAATAAATACGATTGATCGATTGATTGATTGAAGGGAAGGAAGGAGAAATACCTCAGCACCCAAAATGTTTAAATGGATAATGAGGCATTTTCCTGGATAATCTGGATTCACACAATAAGTGGACTTTGTGGTTTAAATCCCCTGTCTCTAGAATGTAAGTTTATCGTGGGCAAGGGAGCACGTCTCCTAACTCTGTTGCATTGTACTCTCCCAAGCGCTTAGTACAGGGGTCTGCACATAGTAAGCGTTCAATAAATACCACTGATTGATTGATTACCTCTATTCTCCACTCTGCTTGGGTGGGGTAGACCTGGCCTGACAGTCCTGGCCACAGAGTCCTGGGGTTGGCTCCAAAAGGGAAAGGGTGGATGCCTGCTTGGCTGCTGTGTGACCTTGGGCTAGTCACTTAATTTCTCTGTGCCTCAGCTTTCTCATCGGTAAAATGGAGATTAAATATTTGCTCTTCCTCCCCTTTAGACTGTGAGTTCCTCATGGAACAGGGACTGTGTTTGAAATGGTTGTATTGTCTCTTCCCTAGGGTTCAATACAGCATTTGGCACAGCTTTTAATGGTGAATTTTTTTTAACAATGGTATTTGTTAAGTGCCTGCTATGAGCCCGTTGTTGGGTAGGGACCGTCTCTATATGTTGCAGACTTGTAGTTCCCAAGCATTTAGTACAGTGCTCTGTGCACAGTAAGCACTCAATAAATACTATTGAATGAATGTCAAGCACTGTATGTTACGCCACTGTCTGCTGTGTGACCTTGGGTAAGTCACTTAACTTCTCTGTGTCCCTGTTGTCTCATCTGCACAGTGTGGATTCAGTACCTGTTGTCCCTCCTGCTCAAACAGTGGGATGTGGGATGTTATTATCTGGTATCTACCCCAGTGCCTAGTACAGTGCTTTGCAAATAGTAAGGACTTCATTAATACCACAATGATTGTCACTGAGTGGCACATTTCTTGAGGGCAGGAACTGTGGCTTTCATTTCTGCTTTACTCTTCCGAGGTCATGGTGATGTTGGAGCTGAGTTCTCCTGTTGTGAACAGCTGATGAACCTCGCTGTAAGACTCAAGGCTGTGGATCCCAGACTAAGCCCCCCTTTTTTCCTCAGCTCCCCCTTCCCTCCTCATTGCCTCGACTTGCTCCCTTTGCTCACCCCCCACCGCCCCCCCCATCCCCGTTCCACAGCACTAGTGTGTAGACGTGTTTTGTTGTCTGTTTCCCCCTTCTAGACTGTGAGCCCACTGTTGGGTAGGGACCATCTCTATATGTTGCCAACTTGTACTTCCCAAGCACTTAGTACAGTGCTCTGCATACAGTAAGTGCTCAATAAATACGATTGAATGAATGAATGAATGTACATATCCATAACTCTAATTAATGCCTGTTTACTTGTTTTGATGTGTACCTCCCCTCTTATAGACTGTGAGCCCATTGTCGGCAGAGATTGTCTCTGTTGCTGAATTGTACTTTCCAAGCGCTTACTACAATGCTCTGCACACAGTAAGCACTCAATAAATATGATTGAATGAATAATAAGCACTGAGGGGTATACAAGATAATGAGGTTGAACACTATCCCTGTCCCACAAGGGGCTTATGGTCTAAGAGAGAAAGAGAACAGGAACTGAATCCCCATTTTACAGATGAGGTGAATGAGGCACAGAGAAGTGAAGTAATTTGCCCAAGGTCACACAGCAGGCAAGCAGCAAAGCTGGGATTAGAACCGAGGTCCTTCTACTTCCAGGCCCGTGATCTTTCTGCTGCTTTGTCCCCTTATGTGGTCTTGGGTACCTCCCTCTCTGCTATGACATGAGCCTTCAGATCCAACAGTCAGGAATTATGCTATCTGATGGGCACAGAAGAGATGACAGACCAGCAAAAGTCTGCTGCAAGGTGAGAACCCTCCTGAGCAAGCTGCAAATTCCCCTTCTAGCTAGCCATGGTGACAGAAATCAATCCAACAGTGGTATTTGTTGGGCACTTACTGAGTGCAGATCACTGTACTAAGAGCTTGTTGTTGTTGTCTTTTGTGGTCTAGTTGTGTCCGACCCATAGCGATGCCATGGACACATATCTCCCAGAACGCCCCACCTCCACCTGCAATCGTTCTGGTAGTAGATCCATAGAATGTTCTTGGTCAAAATATGGAATCGGTTTACCATTGCCTCCTTCCGGGCAGAAACCTGAGTCTCCACCTTCGACTCTCTCCCGTGCTGCTGCTGCCCTGCACAGATGAGTTGTGACTTGTAGCAGATTGCCTTCCACTCGCTAGCCACTGGCCAAGCTAGGAATGGAATGGATATGTCTCTGCTTGATTCTCCCTCCCGTAGTTGAGACTGGTAGAGTACTGGAAACTCTCTAGGTGCTACCCTGAGTGGTGCTAAGAGCTTGAGAAGGTACAGTACAATTAGCAGACATGTTCCCTGCCCATAGAGAATTTATAGTCTCAAGAAAGAAAGACATACTTATCACTCTTAGCCCACCAAAGAAAACAGCACACTCCACTCAGCCTCCCTAGAAAGCACAGCCCAGGGTTCTAAACTGCTCCTGAATTTTGGTGGAGTCTGGACTGGCTGCTCATTTGCCCCCATTCATCCATCTATTGCTGCTCTCCATGCAAGCTTTCCTTACTCCCTAATGGTGCATCAGGATTTCATTAATTCATTCAGTCGTATTTATTGAGCACTTACTGTGTGCAGAGCACTGTACTAAGCACTTGAGAAGTACAAGTCAGCAACATATAGAGATAGTCCCTACTTAACAATGGGCTCACAGTCTAGGAGGGGGAGACAGACAACAAAACAAAATATGTAGACAGGTGTCAAAATCATCAGAACAAATAGAATTATAGCTATATGTACATCATTAACACAATAAATAGAATGGTAAATATGTACAAGTAAAATAAATAGAGTAATAAATCTGTACAAATATATACAATTGCTGTGGGGAGGGGAAGGAGGAGAGAAAAAAGGGGGCTCAGTCTGGGAAAGCCACCTGGAGGAGGTGAGCTCTCAGTAAGGCTTTGAAGGGAGGAAGAGAATTAGCTTGGCGGATGTGTGGAGGGAGGGCATTCCAGGCCAGGGGAAGGACGTGGGCCAGGGGTTTCCTAAGGATTTTCTACAAAGGAAGTCTGAGGTCTCTGGGAATCCATGGAATCCAACAGTCTGGGAAGTGAGGTATTTGTGACTCACTTGAAAGAAAAAAATGATATTTTTGTTCTTCATTCATTCATTCATTCATTCAGCTAATCGTATTTATTTATCACTTTCTGTGTGGCAGAGCGTTGTACTAAGTGCTTGGGAAAGTACAGTACAACAATAAGTAGTGAAATTCCCTGCCCATAACAAGCTTACAGTCTTCCCCCAAGGCCCTCTAGGTAATGAAACTACCGAGCACTTTGCTTTCTAAGGGTGGAGGAAAAGCAGAAAAGATTCCGGTTCATTCAGAAATTATTTGACTCAGACTCTCCTGCAGCAACATGCAGCAGCATGACCTAGTGGATGGACCACAGGTCTGGGAGTCAAAATGTCATGGGTTCTAATTCCGGCCCTGCTACTAGTCTGCTGTGTTACCTTGGGCAAGTCACTTCACTTCTCTGTTCCTCAGTTACTGAATCTCATCTGGGGATCTGGGCTGTGAGCCCCATGTGGGACAGAGACTGTGTCCAATCCAATTTGCTAGTATACACCCCAGAGCTGAGTATAGGTGCCTGGTACATAGTAAGCACTAAACAAATACAATAATAAGTACAACAACAGACAGTGAAATTTCTTGCCTACAACGAGCTCACAGTCTAGAGGGGGGGAGACAGACATCAATACAAATAAATTAAATTACAGATATATATGTAAGTGCTGCCAAGCTGGGAGCTGTGGGGAAGAGCAAAGGGAACAAGTCAGGGCTGATGCAGAAGGGAGTGGGAGATGAGGAAAAGTGGGGCTTAGTCTGGGAAGACCTCTTGGGGAGATGGGCCTTCAATTATGCTTTGTAGTGGGGGATAGTACCTGTCTGTCAGATTTGAGGAGGGAAGGCATTCCAGGCCAGAGGCAGGATGGGGGGTAGGGGTTGGCTGCAAGACAGGGGAGATCGGGGCACAGTGAGAAGGTTAGCACTAAAGGAGCGAAGTCGTGGGCTGAGTTGCAGAAGGTGAGAAGTGAGGTGAGGTCGGAGGGAGCAAGGAAATGGAGTGCTTTAAAGCCAATCATGAGGAGTTTTTGTTGGACATGCAGGTGGATAGGCACCCACTGGAGCTTTTTGTCCTGAATGTTTTTGTATAAACATGACCTGGGCAGTGGAGTGAAGTAAAGAGTGGAGTGGGGAGAGACAGGCGGTTGGGAGGTCGGCAAGGAGGCTGATGCAGTAATCTAGGGGGGATAGGATGAGTGATTGTATTAATGTGGTAGCAGTTTGGATGGAGAAGAAAGGGAGGATTTTAGCTGTGTTGTGAAGATGGGACCGACAGGATTTGGTGACGGATTGAATATATGGGTAACCAATAAAAAATAACCACTAACATAGTAACCAATTAAACAAACCCCACAATTATTATTATTATTGCTATTATTATTCTTATTAGGCTATATTAGATCAGTCCCCTTCTCGGGAGACTCCCAACATGGTCTGTTGTGGAAAGAGTGGGAGAATATGACTTCAGTCAAAGCTGTTTAGGAAATCCATTTCTGAGTATCCTCTCCAATTGGGTCTACATGGATTAAGAGCAGCAATCTCATGAATGCAGCGGCCTCTCCATGCTCTCTGTGGAGTGGCCATTGAGTGCATACTATGCGCAGAGCACTGTACTAAGCTCTTGGGAAATCACAATACAACAGAATCTGTGGACACCCCCCCGCCCATAACAAGCTTACAGAATAGTCTTGTACTCTGTTTCCCCTTATGTATAATTTATTTCAAATCAGTCACAACACCAACTCTGTTGTATTGTACTTTCCAAAGCCCTTTCCAAAGTACAGGGCTATGCATAAAGTTAGTGAGTCAGGGGTCTGACCAACTGGGCATTCCACGGCCAGTAGTCATTGAATCTAAATCACTTAAATGTCTCTGTGCCTCAGTTTCTTCATCTGTAAAGTGGGAATTAAATACATGTTCTTCTTCCTTCTGGAACAGTGAGCCCTATGTGGGACAGGGAGTGTGCCTGACCTGATTATCTTGTATCCATGTCAGGGATATCCATGTCAAGGACTGATACCTTGCTTGGCACTGAATGAGCACTTAATCAATCCATCATATTTATTGAGCACTCACTGTGTGCAGAGCATCGTGCAAAGTGCTTGGGAGAGTACAATATAACAGAGTTGTTAGACAGATTTCCTGTCCACAGGGAGCTCACAGTCTAGAAGGGGAGACAGACATTGATATAAATAAATAAATTATGGATATGTTCGTAAGTGCTGAGGATGGGATAAATAAAGGATGCAAATCCAAGTGCAAAGGTGACGCAGAAGTTTCACAAATATCCCAATCATTATTCTAACTATTCACTGGCAATTCGTTAGCATAACATGATAACATGATAAGGAATGCATTGATGGTGACATTTTATCCACAGAGGGATAAAGAGTGAAACACAATTTTATTTAGCTTTTCTTGGGTCAGCCTCCAATCTGCCCCTTCTGTGCAGGGTAGAGAAAATACAACAAGTTGGCTTCAATGTAGATATTTACTGCCCTGAAAACAGAAGAGGGATTGTGACTGTGGGAGATGCTAACAAGAAACAAGTCCAAATTGAGAGTTGGAGGGGTGGCTTTTTTGATCTTAGCTCTGGGTCATCTTTCCTTTGAATTTCTCCTCCTCCAAACTCAATCAAAGTCCATGGATTGGGTTGATTCAACACCTTCTCCTCCCTTGGACCCGATTAATTCTCCAGTGACCATGTAGCTGGTTTATAGATTGATCACTCCCAGTGTTCCTCTACCAGTAGGATCTAAGAGTGGGGCATTTGTGAAAAATTTCACATTCTGGTTATTAAATTTGATTTCATAAATAATTATGGTATGTGTTAAGCACTTACTCTGTGCCAAGCACTGTTCCAAATGCCGGGGTAGATGCAAGGTAATCAGGTTGTCCCACGTGGGGCTCACAGTCTTAATCCCCATTTTACAGATGAGGTAACTGAGGCACAGAGAAGTAAAGTGGCTTACCTAAGGTCACACAGCAGACAAGTGGCAGAGTCCAGATTAGAGCCCATGTCCTTGACTCCCAAGCCCGTGCTCTTGCCACTAAGCCACACTGTTTTGGAAGGACAGATCCTGAGACTTTTTTTATGGTATTTGTTAAACCGTTTCCAGGCGCTCTCAATAAAAATGATTGAATGATGTGGTGCCCCTCATACTCTCTCATCCCTAAAGTCTTAGGCCAAGGCTTGCTGACATTCTTAACAGGAGGCTCTATCATCATAAGCCTCCTCCTCCTCTGTGGCTATCTTGCAGACCAGAGGATCCATCAGGGGTGAGCGTGAAGGGTGTTTGCGGACATCATCCAGTCACTGGCTTTGAATGTGATGGCCACTGCGTGGAAATCAGGATGGGCTTGGTTTTTAAGGGATGAATTTTTCTCACTGGCCTGTGGGGTCCTTCCTCAGCCCCTTTTCTGTGAAGCAGGCTGAACGACTCTTCCTGGCTCTACATTGGCACCCTCTGGCCTCACCTGTTGCCTTCTGAGACACTCTGTCTGCCGCTTTGATGCTCTCGGGCACTGGGAGCTAATTCCTGAGGGAACAGCATTGCCCTGGGACTGCGGCTTCCTTGGGGGGGAAAGTGACTCATGCCCCCAAGTTAAATATCCTTCAACAGCTGCGAGAACATTGCCTTTTATGGTCATGTCACTTTTATGGCCATGTCAGGTACTGCCGTTTGATCTATGCTCTCCCCGTGATTCTCCTCAGCCCTGGGGGGCCGGGATACCCGGTGATTAGGAGAAAGGACACAACTGTGCTTGTTTTCATCACAATAATGAATGGTATTTTCATAGTGTTGACTATGTGCTCAGCCCTGGAATAGACCTGACAATCAGGTCAGACAGTCACTGTTCCACATGGGGCAGACAATCTAAGATGCATCTTATTCCATTTTACAGATGAGGAAACTGAGGCACAGAGAGTTTTAGTGACTTATCCAAGACCAGTGGCTGAGCTGCGATTGGAATCCACGGTCCTTGAGGCATAGAACAGTGCCTTGCACATAGTAAGCGTTTAATAAATGCCATTATTATTATTATTATTATTATTATTATTATTATTATTATGGTTCCGTGCTCTTTCCCATCTCCAGTAGTGGATTTTCAAGTGTATTTTCCCAACACAGTTGCTCTAGAATGGAAACTCCTTAAGGTCAGGGAATGTGTCTACCAACTCTATTACATTGTGTTTTCCCAAATGCTTATTACAGTGCTCTGCACATGATAAGCACTCAATAAATTTCGTTGATTGATTCTAGGCTAACACTGCTGCTGTTTTTAGTCACAAAAAAGGTCAGAATAGAAGTACAATCATGCATTTTTATAGTCCTTCCATTTTTCCTCAAGTTCTTTCACTCATTCAATCATATTTTTTGAGTGCTTACTGTATGCAAAGCACTGCACTAAGCACCTGGTAGAGTACCAGATAACAATAAACAGACACATTCCTTACCCACAGGGAATTCACAGACCAGAGGAGGTGACAAACATTAATACAAATAAATAAATAAATATCAGATATGTACATAAATGCTGTCGGGCTGGGAGGAGGGATGAATCAAGGGAGAAAGTCAGGGTGACGCAGAAGGGAGTGGGAGAAGAGGAGAGGAGGGCTTAACATCAGTCATTTTGTTCTCTCCTCACAACATCCCTTTGAAGTCCCATCTAGTGATGAGGAAACTAAAACCCAGAGAGGTAAAATCCATCAATGGTATTTATCGAGCATTTTCTGTGAGGAGATCACTGTATTAAGCACCTGGGAGAGTATAATACAACAGAGTTGCTAAACACACTCCCTGCCCGCAATGAGTTTGCAGTCCATAGGGAAGTAAAATAACTTACTCAAGGACACACGACAGGCCAGTGGCAGAGCTGAGAACCAGGACTCCTGGCTCCCATCCCCAAGTGCTCTCCTCTTGACCCTGGTGAAAACTGGAAGGATTATGCTTGGACATAAATCTTCCATTGCTATAAATGAACTTGTCTTCAAATGCGATTGGTATAGAATGTTATGCTAACATTCCCCATATATCCCCTCATCTTCCAACCTTGGATCAGAGGCAGAATATTGGAGCCAAAAGAAGAAAATCCTGGAAGATACCCACTTAGAAGTTTTCACTTAAAAATAAAAAGAAAGCACCTGATATGCATATCTTTAAACTCTGTTTCTCCCAGTATGGCTAATTGGATACAGCATGGGCCTGGGAGTCAGAAGGACCTGGGTTCTAATCCTGGCTCCACCACGTCTGCTGTGTGACCTTGGGCAAGTCACTTTATTTCTCTGGGCCTCAGTTACCTCATCTGTAAAATGGGGATTAAAAGTACGAGCCCCTGAGGGACAGAAACTGTGTCCAATCTGATTAACTTGTATCTACTCCAGTGCTTTGAACAGTGCTTGGCACATAGTAAGTGCTTAATGAGTACCATATCTATCATTATTATCATTTTCTCAGCACCTGTCTCCCTGCTAGATTGTAATCCCCTCAAGGATTGTATCTACTAACTTTGTTGCATTCTCCAAAGTGCTTAGTGCAGTGCTCTGCATGGGATAAGTGCTCCATAAATGCCATTGATTAATTAACTGATTGATTTGATTGGGCCTACAGTCATTGAAGACACATGATGAGACTCTAGTTCCACAACTCTCTGTTCTGGTAGACAGTCCCATCTCCAGTTGTATTCAGCAAGAGTCCTCTCTGCCATTATATGTCCAGAGGTCCTCTGACCTCCAGGCCCTTGATCTATAGACTAGGCCAAGCTGCTTTTCAATAATCAAGCCCCACATGGGACTTACAGTCTAAGTAGGAGGGAGAACATGCATTGAATCCCCATTTCACAGATGAGGGAACTGAGGCACAGAGAAGTGAAATGACTTGCCTAAGGTCACACAGCAGGTACATGGCGGTGACTTGATTAGAACAATAGTCCTCTGACTCCAAGTTTTGTACTTTTTCCACTAGGCCATGCTATGTCACCCAACTTCCTCTGTGCCTTCTCTCTTCTGATCTCAGTGGCTGGAAACAGAGGAGGATGGGTGGGGTTGGGGGTGGATGTATTTGTAGGTTTCCAGAGGCATTGAGGAAATAGAAGCTAAACTCTCTCTCTCTCCCCCCACCCCACCCTCCATCTGAGGTCTCCCTTCCTGTCTCTCATTCGGCAGTCATCTTCAGCTTGATTATTTTAATTGATAAAACGTCCCTTCTGAAACGTCATGTCTGTTTTTCCTGGTCTCGCTCTCCAACTCTTGGAAGCAAACAGGACAGATTTATGGGTCCCTGTAAAACCTCAGCCTTGTTTATAAATTGCTTGTGATTGATTAAGTAATAAAAATGCTTTTAAGACAGGGAGGTAAATCTCCCAGCTAATTGCTCAGTGCCTTACATTATAACCTTGTTACCCAGCCTGCCTCTCTCCAGGGCTGGACACTTCTGCCATTTTCATCTCCCAGAAAAGTCACTTTGGAATAATCGTCCGCAGCTTTCTATAGAACTGAGACTGTTAAAAGACAGTGACTCATAATTAATGGGTCAATAAACATGACTAGCAAAACGTTAGAAACAGGAGAGCAAGTCTTTTTCTTCTTTCTGAAGTTTATTCCCTTCATTGAGTTGGTTTTGCAGGAGGATGTTTGCCAGAGTTCATAAGAGATGGTTTAGAAGATGTTTCTTTCCAGTCCTGAGTGGCCTCATCACACCTAAGGCTTCATGGGAGAACTGTCCTCAATAATAATAATAATATTAATAATAATATTGGCAATAATAATTGTAGTATTTTTTAAGGGCTTGCTATATTCCCAAGTACTGTACTAAGGGCTAGAGTAGATACAGGATCGTCAGGTCCCACATGGGACTCACAGTCTAAGTAGGAGGGAGAATAGGGATTGAATCCCATTTTGCAGATAAGGGAACTGAGGCACAGAGAAGTACCTTGCCCAAGGTCACACAGAAGAAAAGTGACAGAGCTGGAGTTAGAACCCAAGTCCTCTTACCCCCAGGCCCATGCTCTTTCCACTAGGCCATGCTGCTTCTCAATCAATCATAAGCGCTCAAAAATATGATTGAATGAATGAATTAATGAACCTGTCATATTTATTGAGCACTTACTGTGTGCAGAGCACTGTACTATCACTTGCAAGAGTAAAATACAACAGTATGACAGGCACATTCTCTGTCCATAAGGAGTTTACTCAAGCATCATAGTGATCATAGCACTGCATAGCTATTACTATGTGCCAGTCATTGTGCAGGTTGGACACAGTCCCTCTTCCACATGGGGCTCACAGTCTAACAACGAGGGAGAAGAGATATTGAATCCCCATTTTACAGAGAAGGAAACTGAGGCACAGAGAAGTTATGTGACTTCCCCAAAGTTTCACAGCTGGTAAGTGGTGGCACAGGGTTTAAAACCCAAGTCCTCTGACTCCCAGGCTTGTATTCTTTCCACCAGGCCATGCTGCTTCTCTGTAAGAAGGATTGGAACTCATGACCCAAGAGACAGGTGGGAGGCCTGTAGCTTGTGGCAGAGTGTCACCTCCCACAGGTCCCTCTGGTGCTCAGTTGAACTCCCTCAGGGAGGGCTCTGAGCTGTCACCTCATCTTGGAATGTGGGTGTAAACCACTCCAGAGCTGTGAAACAGCAACAACCACAATGATATTAGCAACGACACCGTCTCATTGGAGACAAACAAACCCCATCCTGAAGTCAGTTATGGGCAGATCAATTTTCACCCTCTTCTCTCTCACTTGAAAGATCTGAAGCAGCAGACAGATTCCAACCTGGCTCCTCTTCACTGCTTGTTTAGGGTCACATCCTGATGAGGGGGTGTTGATTAAGATGTTTTCCCCAGAGAGAGGATTTCAGATGGCGGCTTCTTTCTGGCTCTGGATGCCCTACACACTTCTGCTTCCAACGTGAACCTGACTGAAGCAGCAGTGGATGCCAAGGGAAAGGGAATTTAAGGGGACTCGGACTTTTCATTGGGCGGTGTTATTACTGGAGTTCCCGCTGTCATTTTTATGACACTCTAGGGAGACTTACGCTCCTTAAAGAACCATCTCTGTACCGGAGAATTTATGGTAGCTAATCCCAGGCTTCCAGACTTCCTGGACACTGCTGAGGAAAGTAAAAGTTCACCTGCCTCCTTTCCTTCTCCTCCACACAGAAGATAGGTTTCTCCATCATCATCATCAATTGTATTTATTGAGCGCTTTCCTGTGTGCAGAGCACTGTACTAAGGACTTGGTTTCTAAAATAATCAATCAGTAGCAATTTATTGATCCCCTCTCAGGGTGGCACCTTGAGAGTTTCCAGTACTCTATTTACTGTGCGTGGAAGGAGGCATTGGTAAACCACTTCTTGATTTTTACCAAGAAAACTCTATGGATACACTACCCGAATGATTGTAGATGGATGTAGGGCATTCTGGGAGAGATGTGTCCACGGTATCGCTATGGGTCGATGATGACTCGACGGCATAAGACAAGACAGCATTTATTCAACACCACTAGGTGCAGAACCCTGCACTAAGCAGTTGGGAGAGTATAATAAAATTAGCAGATAATAATTCCTGTTCTCAGAGAGTTTACAATCTAGCAGGAGAGACAGCTATTAAAATAAATTACAACTAGGATAATGGATTGGTGCATCAGAGGGTTGTAATATTTAAGTGTTTAAGTGATAAAGAATTGCTAAGATAGTTATTAGGGTGTATGGCAGGGGGATTAGTGATCAATCTGGGAAGGCCTCTTGGAGTGGATGTGCAGTGGTTTAGAAGTACTATTGCCTGAGTTCTAATCCCAGTTCCACCACTTGCAGGCTGTGTGACCTTCAGCAAGTCACTTAACTTCTCTGCACTTTAGTTCCCTCATTTGTAACATTAGGGTTCAATGTCTGTTCTCCCTCCTATTTAAACTTTGAATCCCTTATGGAGCCAGAATTCTATCTTGAATCTACCCCAGTTCCAGGTCCAAGGGAAGATGTGGACAAGGGGTCGGCTGTGAGATAGATGAGACTGAGGTACAGAGAGTAGGTTGGATTTAGAGGAGTGGAGCGTGAGGATTGGATTGTAGTAGGAGAATGCTTCTACTATAGCAACTAATTAATCAATCAATCAATAAAATTAAGGTATTTGTTTAGCGATTACTATGTTCCAAATACCATTCTAATTGCTGGCATAGATTGGACACAATTCCTGTTCCATTAGGGGCTCACAGTCTAGGTAGAAGGGCGTAGGATGGGGAAACTGAGTCACAGAGAAGTTAATCAATCAATGGTATTTATTGAGCACTTACTACGTGCAGAGCATTGTTCTAAGCACTTAGAACAGTTAAGTGACTTGCCCAAGGTCACACAGCAGGCAAGTGGCACAGCCATCATTAGAACCCAGGTCTCCTCACTCCCAGACTGGTGTCTTTCGACCAGACCACAGTGCTTCTCTACTCCATTACTACTACCACTACTGCTACTACTACCCTTATTACTACAAAGAAAATATACGATACTTGTTAACTGTTTACTATTTTAGTACTGTTCTAAGTTCTGGGGTAGATATAAGGTACCTTGTAGATACAAGGTATCAGCTCATAATCTTAATCCCCATTTCACAGATGAGGTAAATGAAGCAGAGTTAAGTGACTTGCTCAAGGTCACACAGCAGACACATGGCAGAGCTGGGATTAGAACCCAGGTCCTCCTGACTCCCAGGCCTGTGCTCTATCCACTAAGCCATGCTGCTTCTCATACTACTCTTACAGTCATAATAATAATAACAATTGTGGATAATAATAACAATTGTGGTATTTGTTAAGCACGTACTAGGTGTCAAGCACTGTGCTAACTGGCATGTGGCTACAAGATAATCAGGATGGATATAGTCTTTGTGTTCACCCTGGGGCTCACCATCTAAGTAGGGGACATTTATTATGCTAAACAGTATTCAGTATACCTTTGAATTTTCTTGGACATATATATGTCATTCAGAATCAAACATACTATAGTGCATATATATGTTAAGTATATCCATTATATGTTGATTTTTTTCTCCCTGAGAGATTAATCTCAAAATTTACAGCTCATTTCAAATCATCAAAATTCAGATACTTGAAGGCAATGGAGCAGAATGGAACAATAAGCCCTAAACAGTTTTAGCCTGCATCATTCCTCTTTAACAGATCTCGATGTAGGGATAATTCAAATAAATCAAAGCAGCAAACCCTAAATAGCATTAACCAACAACATGTCTATGATAGACTTTGTTACTGTTGTAATTCTGGGTTATTTGGAAGAAAAGTCTTCCATATTGCCAAGTGAAAGATAAGCAAAAAAATTATTAGATGCAAAATAAATAGGTAAGTATGGTAAGGTGCTAGTTACCTACTTCCCCTCTCAGGGTCACACCTGGAGAGTTTCCAGTACTCTACCAGTCTCGACTACAGGAGGGAGAGTCAAGCAGAGGCCTACCCATTCCATTCCTAGCTTGCGCAGAGTTATCTGTCAGTTATTGTCTGTCAGATATGAAGAGGGAGGACGTTTCAGGCCAGAGGCAGGCAGTGGGCAAAAGGCTGGTGGCCAGAGAGATAGCATAGACAAGCCTAGTGAGAGTCTGCAGGATAAAATGTAGTCACCTTTGGGGACTAGGAGCAGATTTTTTCTTTAAGGCTCACTTAGCCAATGAGAGAACCAAGGTGATCCCACCCAGAACCACTGCTGTGTTTTGCTTTCTCCTGGAATTACAATCCCCTCCAGCCTGAAGAGTTGGGAACTCCTGGGATCTAATCCATCACTTTCCCTTGCCTCAACCAAGTCTCTGAGTCACTCAGTGCTTAGATTTCCTGACCTGATCAGTGGGAAGAATTACATTTTCCTTCCTCACTGGGATATCAGAAACATTGATAAACAAAACATACCATCTTGGGCACTGAAGAGACTCTAAAAGATCTTACATTCCACCTCCCCCGCCCCAACCCACTGGCATTAAGTCATATGGATAATATCCCAGACAGATCACTCCATTTCCTATTTTGTAAATTATTTATTTCTATTAACGGCTGTCTGCTCTGTGTCCATGAAGTGCTTACTATGTGCCAGCCACTGTACTAAGCGCAGGGATACATACAAGCTAATCAGGTTGGACACGGTCTTTGCCCCACATGGGACTCATAGTCTTAATCCCCATTTTACCAATGAGGTGACTGAGGCATAGAGAAGTGACGTGACTTGCCCAAGGTCACACAGCAGACATGTGGTGCAGCTGGGATTAGAACCCACGCGCTTCTGATTCCCAGGCCCCTGCTCTATCTACTAAGCCATGTGGCTTCTCTACTCCCCCTCTAGACTGTACTAGTTGCAGGCAGGGAATGTGTCTGCCAACTCCATCCTCTCCATCCAAACCACTACGCTGCTGGTTCAATCTCTCATCCCATCCTGATTGGATTACTGCATCAGCCTCCTCTCTGACCTCCCATCCTCCTGTCTCTCCCCACTTCAATCTATACTTCATACTGCTGCCTGGATCATCTTCATGCAGAAACGCTCTGGGAATGTTACTCCCTCCTCAAAAATCTCCAGTGGCTACCAGTCAACCCACGCATCACGCAGAAACTCCTCACTCTCAGCTTCAAGGCTCTCCATCACCTTGTCCCCACCTACCTCACCCCCTTTCTTTCCTTCTACAGCCGAGCCTGCACCCTCCACTCCTCTGCCGCTAACCTCCTCACTGTGCCTCATTCTCACCTGTCCCACCATCGACCCCCAGCCCACATCCTCCCCGTGGCCTGGAATGCCCTCCCTCTGCACATCCGCCAAGCTAGCTCTCTTCCTCCCTTCAAAGCCCTACTGAGAGCTCACCTCTTCTAGGAGGCCTTCCCAGACTGAGCCCCCCTTTTTCCTCTCCCCCCCTTCCCCCCACCTTACCTCCTTTCCCTCCCCACAGCACCTGTATATATGTTTGTACAGATTCATTACTCTATTTTACTTGTACATATTTACTATTTATTTTGTCAATGATGTGCTTCTAGCTTTGCTTCTATTTATTCTGATGACTTGACACCTGACCGCATGTTTTGTTTTGTTTTGTTTTGTTGTCTGTCTCCCCCTTCTAGACTGTGAGCCTGTTGTTGGGTAGGGACCGTCTCTATATGTTGCCAACTTGTACTTCCCAAGCACTTAGTACAGTGCTCTGCACACAGTAAGAACTCAATAAATATGATTGAATGAATGAATGAATGAACTTGGTTATACTGTACCCTCCCAAGTGCTTAGTCCAGTGATCAGTACATACTAAGCACTCAATAAATACCATTGACGTTGACTGACGATGGAAGGAGTCTACAGAAATGAACTTTTCTCAGTAATGAAACTGTATATCTAACTTAAATCCATCCCACTGCAATTTGAGACTCTGGTGGAAACCTAAGAACATAATCCACACTTTAATGGAGACAGAGAACACCAAATCATCAGCATCGCACATACTACCCCAGTTGCTATTAATTTTATCCTCAAGCCTTCTCTCCTCCAGGCTACAATAACCCAATGCCTTTCCTCTTTCTTCATAAATCTAATTTTCTAGCTTTTTAATCAATTTCAAGTCTCTCTTCAGAGACATCCCTAAATTCTCCGCTCTCCTCTTCAGGTGACATCTACCATACTAAAGGGCAAGACCTCTAA
This sequence comes from Tachyglossus aculeatus, assembly GCF_015852505.1. Taxonomy (NCBI): domain Eukaryota; kingdom Metazoa; phylum Chordata; class Mammalia; order Monotremata; family Tachyglossidae; genus Tachyglossus; species Tachyglossus aculeatus. Next base: position 98,971,631 of record NC_052070.1, read on the forward strand.
GCCTGACCTGAGTAACAGGGGGGCCGGTCTCCTGATTTTTAGTCCTATTTGTGGACCCCAGGATCGGAATGCTAATGGAACAAGAGCACTGCACTGCAGATTTGTGTGCTGAATACTATCCACTTTTTAGTGACCTTCTTACCTTGTACTCCCTGTGAAGCAAGCCCATGTATGACAATGACCTGCAGCCAGGTGAATAGATCTGATAGAGTTCTGGGTATTTCCCAAATTTTGAAAGCTCAGAATCAGTCAATCAATTGCATTCATTGAGTGCTTACCCTGTACTGAGAGAAGCAGCTTGGCCTAATAGATGGAGCCTGGGCCTAGTCATCAGAAGGACCTTGGTTCCCAACTTTGCCACTTGTCTTCTGTGCGATTTTGAACAAGTCACTTAACTTCTCCATGCCTCAGTCACCTCATCTGTAAAATAGGGATAAGATTTATGAGCCCCAGGTGGGAGATGGACTGCGTGCAACCTAATTAGCTTGTATCTAGTCCAGCGCTTAGTACAGTGCCTGACAAATGGTGAGCATTTACTTAAATACCATTTAAAAAAAAGTGGTTGAAAATTGTGGGACTCAAAAGCAGGAGGGATGTCTGGACTTGTAGAGGCATGGAGCAGGGGACTGATTGCTTGGTTATGAGATTGAAGTTCTGATCATTTTAACTGGGGGAGCTCCAGAAGGGCCTGGGAGAAAATTGGCCTTGAGGATTAACAGAGAACAGCAGCAGAAAGGCACGGGAAAGACCAGCAAGTGGGGAGCTGGCTGAAGGGGAATAGAGCTGGTTTTCCCCTGATGCCCCCACTCACTGGCCCCTGGACCCTCCCTCCTGCCCCAGGTTTCCCTGGCTGCAGAGCTGACAACCCTCTGCAAATTCATGGACAGCCCATGAAAACGTGATCAAATGGGTCGTGTCAGTAATAATAATAATAATGGCATTTATTAAGCATTTACTATATGCAAAGCACTCTTCTAAGCGCTGGGGAGGTTACAAGGTGATCAGGTTGTCCCACGGGGGGCTCACGGTCTTAATCTACATTTTACAGATGAGGTAACTGAGGCCCAGAGAAGTTAAGTGACTTGCCCACACAGCTGACAATTGGTGGAGTGGGGATTTGAACCCATGACCTCTGACTCCAAAGCCCGAGCTCTTTCCACTGAGCCACGCTGCTTCTCTGCTTCTCAGCAAAGCCCATGAAACACGGCCATAAATAATGGTGGCCATCACATTGGGGCAGGGGCAGGAGGAATCCTCTGGGCTCAGCCCTGCAGGCCAGCATCTGCCCCCTTGAGTGCACGCCACCTTCCCTGGGGCTGTCAAGGTTGCCAGGGCAAAGGAGGATAATTGAAAACTTCATTTCCTGGAAGAGCTGGGGATGGATCACATGGTGTGCCCAGCCCTACCCTCCCTGGCCAAGCAGCCATGGCAGCAGTGCCAAACCTAGGGTGCCAGCCACAGTACCCCCTTCACTGCCCAGCTGGCTATTAAGCAACTCACCTTTGGCTGCAGCCATAGCTGGAACAGGTAGGCTGCCTGCTCCACTTTCTTCTCAGTCATTCGTACATTCAATCGTATTTATTAAACTCTTACTGAGTGCAGAGCATTGTACTAAGCACTTGGGAAAGTACAGTACAACAATGAAGAATGACAATCCCTGCCCACAGTAAGCTCACAGTCTGGGTGGGGGGCGGGTGGGGAAGACAGACATCAGTGTAAATAAACAGACATCAATGCAAATAAATAAAATTACAGATATATATGTACGTGCTTTGGGGCTGGGAGTTGGGGAGGGGGAGAGCAAAAGGAACAAGTCAGGACAACATGGAAGGGAGTGGGAGATGAGGAAAAAGTGGGGCTTAGTTGGGGAAGACTTCTCCTCCTCGTCCTCCATTCCTGAGCCCCAGTTGCAGGATCTTGATGGCAACAGGTTCCCCCACTCTTGTTTTTATGGTATTTGTTAATTGCCTACTGTGTGCCAGGCACTATACTAAACTCTGGGGCAGATAAAAGCTAATCAGGTTGGGCAAAGTCCATGTCTCACTTGGGGATCACAATACTAATCCGCATTTTACAGATGAAATAACTGAGGCACAGAGAAGTTTAGTGACTTATCCAAGGTCACCCAGCGAACAAATGGCAGTCCTTCTGATTCCCAGGCCAGTGCTTTATTCACTAGACCATGTTGCTTCTCACCCACTTTTATTGGGTGCCTCTTCTCCTCCCCACTTGGCTCCCCACTCCCCAGTCCTTTTTTCAATTGCGGCACCTGGAACTACAGGCAAATGGAGAGAAATGGGGAGAGAAGTGAGAGGAAAGAGATATTTGCACTCTTCCATTCCCCCCTCCCTTTCTCCCTTCTCTCCTCTACCCCTTCTCCCCTCTTTCTCTCTTTTCTTTCTTTCTCCTCCCCCTTCTTTTGTCCTCCTCCTTCCCCATCTCCTCTTCACCCTTCCATCTCTCTCTTTTCTTCTCCTGCTTTTTCTAAAGCAGGTACTTGTTAAGCACTTACTCTATGCCAAACGCTACACTAAGCACTGGGGCAGATACAAGCCACTCAGGTTGGACACAGTCCATGTCCCACTTGGAACTCACGGTCTTAATCCCCATTTTTCAGGGGAGGGAACTTCAAAGGAATGAAGTGACTTCCCCAAGGTCACACTGCAGACAAGTGGAAGAATTCAAATTAAAACCCAGGTCCTCTGATCCAAATATCCATGCTCTCTCCACTAGACAGTGCTCTTCTTTCTCCCCTCCTCCATCCTCTTATCCTTAATACATTTTCCACCTGTCCCTGGGCTTTGATTTGGGGGAGGGGCCAGTGGGCTGCCATTTGAGAGTTATGTGGTAGAAGGAGGAAGCAGACAGGCAGAAGGGAAAGGAGGCCGGGGGAAGTTGTAGTTTCTGGACCATTTCTAGTTGTCCCCAATAATGATAATAATGATGATGGCATTTGTTAAGTACTTACTACGTGCCAAGCACTGTTCTAAAAACTGGGGTAGATACAAGGTTGTCAGGTTCTCCCATGTGGGGCTTAAAGTCTTAATCCCCATTTTATAGATGAGGTAACTGAGGCACAGAGAAGTTAAGTGACTCGCCCAAAGTCACACAGCTGACAAGTGGTGGAACTGGGATTAGAACCCATGACCTCTGAATCCCAAGCCTGTGCTCTTTCCACTAAACCACACTGCTTCTCATGCCCCAGTGTCCCTACCTCCCCCTGCAGGTGTGTTTTCCCATCCTTTAGAACTCTAGCCCTGTTTTCTGGGCCTCTGCATCACCTTGTTGTGGGCAGGGAATGTATCTATTTATTGTTGTATTGTACTCTCCCAAGAGCTTAGTACAGTGCTCTGCAAATACTCAATAAAAACAACTGACTGGCTAACTGATGCCTAATGGATTCATTCATTCAATCAATCATATTTATTGAGTGCTTACTGTGTGCAGAGCACCTTACTAAGTGCTTGGGAAGTACAAGTTGGCAACATAAAGAGATGGACGGTCCCTACCAAACAATGGGCTCACAGTCTAGAAGAGGGAGACAGACAACAAAACAAAACAAAACATGGGACTACCTCATAGTGTATAAAGTGTTGTCAGTAAGGAGATTTGCCCACTCAGGATCACACATGGAGAGATTCCAGGACTCTACCAGTCTTGGCTATGGGACAGAGGATCAATCAGAGGCATATCCATTCCATTCTTAGCTTGGGCAGTAGTTAGTGAGAGGAAGGCAACCTACTACAAGTTAAAATTCACCAGTGCTGGGCAGCAGCAGGACTGGAGAGAGTTGAGGGCAGACAATTAAGTTTACTGCATGGAAAGAGGCAATGGTAAACCACTTCTGTATTTTTTTTTTAACCAAGAATACTCTGCCAGGACAATTGCAGATGCAGGTGGGGCATTGTGGAAGAGATACATCCATGGAATCACTATGGGTCGGAGATGGCTCGAAAGCATGACAGGACGAGAAGGTTGCAGTGAAACATTTTTTCATAGTAAATGTATCACTCATTTCCAGCTTAGCTGTGTCTTTCAGCTACCTCACCCATTACCACGATCCTAGTCATTCTGCCGCTGCTCTCTAACCTTTGATGGGGACTTTTATCTACAAGTAACCAAAATGGTGGTTCTGTGTTACCCAAGATCACACAGGAGACAAGTGGCGGAGCAGGAATTCAAACCCAAGTCCTCTAACTCCCAGGCCCAGGCTCTTCCCACTAGGCCCCTCTGCTGTCCCACAGGCAGTTTGATTTCCTTTCTGGTGGCCCAAATTCGGGTAGGAAACTGCTTTTCCCCAGTGGTCCTTGGCAGGTTTGGCTCCACCCCTGCTTGGCAAAAAGACAGATCTGGCTGGCCTCGGGAGGGCATAAAGTTTCCCATCCAGGAGACCACGTTTTTCCTTACACCCTGCCCTGGCAGCCACCCCTATGGGTAGCAGTGGGGTCATCCATACAAGCAGCTTGTTTTGCACTTTTCCAAGCTGATCTGTTTCTCCCCCAACTACGACTTTCCCTGAACCAGGCCTGGCCCCACCATCCCACCCTCACCACCCACCCTACAATCACTGGCCACCATAACATTTTCAAGATGAACCCCTGACTCTTGATGAAGAGCAGTCTTTCAGTGAAATTTAATAATTGATTTAATTAGAACTGCCCTGCAGCTGTGTGAGATGCGAAACTTCTTTCTTTTCCTCCTTTTTTTTTTCCAGCCTGAGGAGAATGGAATAGCTCCCATTCATTGCTAAGTGTACCTTCAGAGACAAATCCGACTGCCTCTTTATAGGCCCATTCTCTTTGGCTGCTTTGAAATGGATCCTCCAGCCATTCACATACAGTAATTCAGCCAGTGAATAAGATGCTTTTCATTGGTGGCCTTTCAGGACATAAAGAGAAGGCACTGCCAGCCTCAAAGAACCCAGGCCTTCGGATGAATAATTCATGCCCCTCTCCTCGACCTCCTCTTTGATCTTGTTCTCTTCCTTGGGCTTAAGGTGGAAAGGAAGCTCTGGTTTGGTGATTGACACCTGTTGGGAACAGGTCTTCTCTGTTATCCACAGGCAGACAGACACAACCCAACAGAGACCACTTCCTCCCATTCTTGTGCAGCTCTGTACTGGGAGACAGCTAGACTGTAAGCAGGGAATGTGTCTACCAACACTGTTACATGTATTCTCCCAAGCACTAAATACAGAAGGAGCATTGTGTAATGGATAGAACATAAGCCAGGGAGCCACAAGGTCATGGGTTTAAATCCCAGCTCTGCCACTTGTTTGCTATGTGACCTTGGGCAAGTCACTTCACTTCTCTGTGCCTCAGTCGCCTCATCTGTAAAATGGAGATTGAGTCTTGTGAGCCTCACATGGGACAGGGACTGTGTCCAACTCAATTTACTTTTATCCACCCCAGTGCTCTGTATGGTGTCCAGCACAAAGTAAGTGCTTAACAAATACCATTATTATTAGATGGTATCTAGGTGTCCAAATATCAACTTCAGGTGGGATGGTCCAAATGATGAGAGGTCTGTTCTGCCACCTGAAATGTTTAGGGTGGAATCTATTCGTGTCCTGCTTCTGCTGCTGCTGGGGTTGAGGAAAAGGAGATGGGAAGGACACCAAGGGCCAACAGAGCAGCAGAACTGGGGAGGAGGAGGAGGAGGAATGGAGGAGGAGTTGATCAACCTCCCCTGCCCCTTCTCTTCAGTCAATCAGTGGTATTTATTGAGTGCTTTCTGTGTACAGAGCACAAAAACTCCTCACTCACGGCTTCAAGGCTCTCCATCACCTCGCCCCTTCCTACCTCACTTCCCTTCTCTCCTTCTCCAGCCCAGCCCGTACCTTCCACTCCTCTGCTGCTAACTTCCTCACTGTACCTCATTCTCACCCATCCTGCCATCGACCCCCGGCCCATGTCCTTCCCCTGGCCTGGAATGCCCTCCCTCCACACATCTGCCAAGCTAGCTCTCTTCCTCCCTTCAAAGCCCAACCGAGAGCTCACCTCCTCCAGGAGGCCTTCCCAAACTGAGCCCCCTTTTTCCTCCCCTCCTCCCCAACCCCCCTGCCCTACCTCCTTCCCCTCCCCACAGCACTTGTATATATTTGTTCAGATTTGTTACTCTATTTATTTTACATGCATATATTTACTATTCTATTTATTTTGTTAATGATGTACATATAGCCTAAATTCTATTCTGACGATTTTGACACCTGTCTACGTGGTTTGTTTTGTTGTCTGTCTCCCCCTTCTAGACTGTGAGCTCGTTGTTGGGTAGGGACCGTCTCTATATGTTGCCGACTTGTACTTCCCAAGTGCTTAGTACAGTGCTCTACACACAGTAAGCGCTCAATAAATACGACTGAAAGAAAGAATGAATGAATGAATACTTGGGAAAGTTCAGTGCAATAGCATTGGTTGACATGATTCATTCATTCATTCAATCGTATTTATTGAGCGCTTACTATGTGCATATCACTGTACTAAGCGCTTGGGAAGTACAAATTGGCAACATATAGAGACGGTCCCTACCCAACAGTCTAGAAGGGGGAGACAGACAACAAAACAAAACAAGTAGACAGGTGTCAATACCATCAGAATAAATAGAATTATAGCTATATACACATCATTAATAAAATAGAGCAATAAATATGTACAAATATACACAAGTGCTGTGGAGAGGGGAAGGGGGCAGGGCAGAGGGAGGGAGGGGGGCAATGGGGAGGGGAGGACGAGGAGAGGAAAAGGGGGGGCTCAGTCTGGGAAGGTCTCCTGGAGGAGGTGAGCTCTCAGTAGGGCTTTGAAGGGAGGAAATGAGCTACTTTGGTGGATGTGTGGAGGGAGAGCATTCCAGGCCAGAGGTAGGATGTGGGCCAGGGGTCAACGGTGGTACAGGTGAGAATGAGGCCCCGTGAGGAGGTTAGTGCACCAGAGGAGCGGAATGGGTGGGCTGGGCTGTAGAAGGAGAGAAGGTAGGTGAGGCAAGAGGGGGCGAGGTGATGGAGAGCTTTGAAGCCGAGTGTGCGGAGTTTTTGCCTCATTCGAAGGTTGATAGGCAACCACTGGAGATTTTTAAGGAGGGGAGTGACATGCCCAGAGCATTTCTGTACAAAGATAATCCGGGCAGCAGAGGAGTTCACAATCCAAAAGTAATGAGTTGTTCTCTCCTCTGTCCATTCCCTTCTTGGCCCCCCCTCCTTGCCCTCCCTCTCACTTTGGCCCCACCCCATGGTGGTCCCACTCCCTCAAAGGCCCATCTCCTCTCCCCAACCATAACAGACCTGAAATCTGACCAGGACTCATCATTCAATAAATAATAATTTTCAAATGTCACCTCTGTGGAGCACTGTACTGAGCACTAGGGAGAGTACAGTACAACTCTGAGAAGCAGCATGGGTGCAGTGGATAGAGCACCAACCTGGAAGTCAAAGGTCATGGATTCTAATCCCAGCTTTGCCACCTCTCTCCTGTGTGATCTTGGGCAAGTTACTTCACTTCTCAGGGCCCCAGTTACTTCATCTGTAAAATGGGAATTAAGTCTTTGAGCCCTATGTGGAGCAGGTACTGTGTCTAACCTAAGTTACTTGTATCCACCCCAGAGAATAGTACAGTGCCTGGCACATAGTAAGTGCTTAACAAATATGATAATAATTATTATTATTTCAACAGAATTGGTAGTCATGAACCCTGGCCATAAGGAGCTTACAATCTAGAGGAGACAAAACCCTTTGCTTCAGAGGTTGACCGCTACAGTCTGAATTCCATCTTCAGAAACCACTCTCAGGTTTATTTCTCCTTATATCAACCCTCTGCCAAAAGAAAATGATACACAGCACCGAAGATCGAAATAAGCAATCCGTAACTAACTGCTATCCCACGTCTATTCACTAATAACCAAAGTTGTAAAGCTTCCAAAACAGCTGCTTAGAAACATTGCAGCAAAATAGCCTGTTAGAAAATGGAGGAGAGTGGGTTTGGACTTGGATTAATGTAACAACAATAGCTTCATAAGAATCAGCTGGCGCCCAGGGCCCACATTCGTCAACCAGTATAGATCTTCGGGCCGGTGTTTAATGGGAAAATTTATTTTATCGTAGCTCTGGGCACGGATTTGCCACAGATTTAATTCTGTCTACCTCCACCAGCCAGATGTAGCCACATGAAGCAGTGTTTCAACCCTGTGCCTTAAACTGGGAAATAATCCAGCAATTTCAAGATACTCATATTTGGTTTCCTAGGGTATTTATTTGGTAGCAAGAACGTGCTCTCTGGGTCTGTGTCATTTCTATGGCACTCGCTGAGAACTTTAGACTCCAATAGCATAGAATCAAAAACCTCTAGGAGCTTCTCACTGCATCTCACACAAACCTAAAGCTACTAACTGCTGGCTCTTACTACATCACGGTTTGTGCTACTCCAACCAGTCAATCAATAGAATTAATTGCTTACCGTGTGCAGAGCACTGTGCTAGGAGTTTGGGAGAGGACAATATTCCTTCCTCACAAGCAAATCTCCTAAACCACACTTGCTCATCACTCTTCCTCCTATAAACTTCTGGCTCACATCTAGTCCCAGCCTCAGATTTATTCCCCAGGCAGCTTCACCCCATAATGACTCTCCCTCAGTTTTCAAAGCTCTTCCGAAAAATCAACTAATGTCACTGTGCCTTCACTGATGGATTCCCCTCACCAATCCAGCAGTATTTCTACCTTCTCGGTCCGAGAATTTACATTCATTCTTATTGACTGACATTTTCATTGTAGATTGATATTATTATCTTCATTTTGCAGTTGGGCAAACTAAGGCTCAGAGAGGTTGTGACTTCCTCACCACCACATAGCAGACCAGGCTAGGGACAGAGCCAAGACTATTCATTCATTCAGTCAGTCATATTTATTGAAAGCGCGGTACACCAATAAACAGTGACATTCCCTGTCCACAACTAGCTTACAGTCTTGAGTGGGGGAAACAGACATCAATACGAATAAACAAAATTACAGATAGGTACATAAGTGCTGTGGGGCTGGGGAGAGGAAGAGCAAAGGGAGCAAGTCAGGGCGATGCAGAAGGGAGTGGGAGATGAGGAAAAGTGGGGCTTAGGCTGGGAAGGCCTCTTGGGGGAGATTTTCCTTCAATAGGCCTTTGAAGGGGGGAGAGTAATTGTCTGTCAGATTTGAGGATGGAGGGCATTCCAGGCCAGAGGCAGGATGTGGGTTAGGGGTTGGTGTAGAGACAGGAGAGACTGAGGCACAGTGAGAGAGCACTAGAGGAGTAAAGTGTGAGGGCTGTGTTGTAGAAGGAGAGAAGTGAGGTGAGGTAGGAGGGGGCAAGGTAGTGGAATGCTTTAAAGCCAATGTTGGGGAGGGGTTTTTTGATCCAGGCAGCAGAGGGAATTATAGGCTGGTGTTGGGAGAGACAGAAAGCTGGGAGGACTAGAACTCAGGTCTCCTGACTTCCAAACCCACCCTCTTTCCACGAGCATCTGTAGGAAATACCAATACTTTCCCCTTAGATTTTTGCTGCAGAGTCACCGCTGAGAAAGATGATCCCAACAATCAATAAATCCATCAATCAAAGGTATTTGTTGAGCACTCACTGTGTGCAGAGCATTATCCTAAGAGCTTCAGAGAGTATAGTGCAACGAAGTTGGTAGACACGTTCCCTGCTCACAATGAGCTTACTGTTTAGATGGGGAGACTGTGTTTCATATGCAGTGAAACACAGACATGGGACATGGGAGTCAGAAGACCCGGGTTCTAATCCTGGATCCACCACTTGTCTTCTGTGTGACCTTGGGCAAATCACTTAATTTCTCAGGACCTTAGCTCGGGGATTCAATACCTATTCTCTCTTGCCTAGTTAGATTGTGAGCCCCTTGGGGGACCGGATTATCTGCCCTGATGCTTAGAATAGTGCTTGGAGCATAGTATGTGTTTAACAGATTCCATAAATATTATTACTGTATGCACACGGCATATTTTATAATATTGCATATTTTATAAACCTCCCCATCTCCAAGAAAAACCAGCCACTGCCCTCACTGGCATACAAAGCAAAGTGATTCCTGGAGAGAGAAAAAACATGACTTACCATTCTGATGGCATAATTAGTAGCTGTGAAAAAGGCCTGAGGCAACGAGAAGAAAAGACTTTCAAAACAGCTCTGGTTTGAGGTTTATTTCTTTTGTCTCAGTCCCAGGAAAGGTGCAATTAATTTGGCCATTAATCCCCGACTAAAATAGGAGTTACTGTTTTTACAAAAAACACCCCTTACACCGATAACAACTTTAACTGTCATCCGTCTGTTCCATCCTTTACTCCACAGAATCATGTCTCTGATGTGTCAAAGGATGCCATCCACTTGCATCCACTGGGAAATGGGAATAAAATGACATCACCTGGAGAGAAGTCTGTGGAACTCTGTGCTTTTGATAAACCTGGTGTTCCCAAAGCGATGTCTTGGAAAAACACATTTTGCGGAAGTGAGACTACTTATTTCCATATCACCTTCTATTTGGGGAGTTTACAAATATCAATTATCATTTTAATGCAGAAAATATTTGGAGAACCAACACCACCACTGAAATTTCCCCTTTAATCAAGATTGAGGCTATGGCTCCCTTTTGCTTGAGTTTCTTTCATTGGTGACCTGGGAGTCAAGAAGTCAAGTAGAGGGAGTAAAAGGTTAACAAGACTATTGCTCAGACAGCAAAAATTCATCTCACCTGGAATCCTTCTTTCTTTTTGTTTCCCCATTTTCACTTATCTGGATCTAATAGTAGGCCCCAATGGGGTTTTAAAAGGAGTTTGTAACTTGGGAGACGATTTTAAAGCTGAAGACTCCAGGGTCAGGGAGAAAAGGAATGATTCACCCATGCCCCAGTCAAAAGGCCCTGCCCACCTAGGGAGAATAATTCATTCATTCAATCGTATTTATTGAGCTTTTACTGTGTGCAAAGCACTGTACCAAGTACTTGGGAGAGTACAATATAACAACAAACAGACACATTCCTGCCCACAGTGAGCTCACAGTCTACAGGAGGAATTGTGGCATTTGCTAAGTTTAAGGGGAAGGGAGGACAGGTATTGAATCCCCATTTTCCAGATGAGGAAGCTGAGGCACAGAGAAGTTAAATGACTCCCCGAAAGTCACACAGCAGGCAAATCATCATCATCATCATCAATCGTATTTATTGAGCACTTACTATGTGCAGAGCACTGTACTAAGCGCTTGGGAAGTACAAATTGGCAACACATAGAGACAGTCCCTACCCAACAGTGGGCTCACAGTCTAAAAGGGGGAGACAGAGAACAAAACCAAACATAGCAATAAAATAAAATAAATAGGATAGATATGTACAAGTAAAATAAATAAATAAATAAATAGAGTAATAAATATGTACAACCATATATACATATATACAGGTGCTGTGGGGAAGGGAAGGAGGTAAGATGGGGGGATGGAGAGGGGGACGAGGGGAGAGGAAGGAAGGGGCTCAGTCTGGGAAAGCAAATGGTAGAGTTGGGATGAGATCTCAGATCTCTTAACTCCCAGGCCCTTTCTACTATACCACTGGTTGCCCAGCAGAGTCACTCTCAATCTGAAAGAAATCACTCAGTGAAAGAGAGTCTAGGCCACAGTGTAGTTCACAAACTCCAGCTGGTGTGGAGGGAAGCAGAAATTCTGCACCAACAAATAGTTGCATTCTCCCCTCTTCCCCCTAGAGAGACTGATGCCTCCACGTAGCTTCCGCAAGGCCTTGGAAACACCAAGAAGTTTTTAATTGGTTCTAATCTGTGTTCAATATAATTATAACATTTTAAACCACTTACTCTGTTCTTATAGGGCTTTTTTTGTTAAGCGCTTACTACGTGCCAAACATTAGCACGGCTAAGAGGTTGGAGCACTGGCATGGAAGTCAGAGAGACCTCGGTTCTAATTCCAACTCCACCACTTATCTGCTGTGTGACCTTGGAAAGTCACTTCACTTCTCTGTGCTTCAGTTATCTCATCTGTAAATGGGGATTAAGACTGTGAGCTCTATGTGGGACAGGGTCTGAGTCCAACCCAATTACCTTGTATTTACCCCAGTGCTTAGGACAGTGCCTGGCACATAGTAAGTACTTAACAAATACCACATTCATTATTCACTATACTGAGAACTGAGGTAGATACAAGATACTAAAAAACAATAATAACTGTGGCATTTGTTAAGCCCTTCCTATGGGCCAAGCACTACAGTAAGCACTGGGGTAAGTGAAAGATAATCAGGTTGAACACAGTCCCTGTCCCAAATGGGGCTCACAGTCTCAATACCCATATTATTGATGAGGTAACTGAGGCAGAGGGAAGTGAAGTGACTTCCCGAAGGTCACACAGCAGATATATATATATATATAGCGGAGCCGGGATCAGAACCCATGCCGGTCCCCCCTGGGGCGCAAAGTCTAAGTAGGAGGAGAACAGGCATTCAGTCCACATTTTCAGATGAGCTAACTGAGACACAGAGGAAGTTAAGTGACTTGCCCAATGTCACACAGTAGACAAGTGGCATGGGCTGGAATTACAACCCAGGTCTTCTGACTTCCTCCACTAGACCCCACTGCTGTCAATAAATACGATTGAATGAATGAATGAATGAATGCTCTAACAGCTGGACTCCTCCCTAAAGGACCTAGATATTCAAGATCCAAGAGCTCAGGATAAAGGGGGAAAACAGCAATGTAAAGCAGCATGGTCTAAGGGGAAGGGCATGGCCCTGAGAGCCAGAGGTTCTGGGTTCTAATCCCAGGTACTGTGTCACCTTGGGCAAATCACTCAAGTTTTCTGTGCCTCAGTTTTCTCATCCGTAAAATGGAATTCAATCCTCCTCCCTCCTACTTAAACTGTGAGTCTCAAATGGAACAGGAACTGTGTCCAATCTGATGATCATGAATCTACCCCAGTGCTTAGTACAGCTTGAGAAGCAGCGTGGCTCAGTGGAAGGAGCATGGGTTTTGGAGTCAGAGGTCATGGGTTCAAATCCCAGCTCCTCCAACTGTCAGCTGTGTGACTTTGGGCAAGTCACTTAACTTCTCTGTGCCTCAGTTCCCTCATCTGTAAAATGGGGATTAAAACTGTGAGCCCCCCGTGGGACAACCTGATCAACTTGTTACCTCCCCAGCGCTTAGAATAGTGCTTTGCATATAGTAAGCACTTCACAAATACCATTATTATTATTATTACCAATAAGAAAATGAAAAATAAATAAATAAACAGCCAATGCCCCAATCCACAGACCCACCTGAAACCCCAGCATCCAATGAGCATTTTACACCCGATAAAAGATCCTGGACCTGGGAGATAGAGGACTTGGGTTATAATTCTGACTCTACTTGTCTGCAAGATGGGGACTCAATCCCTGTTTTTTTTTGTTTTATAATGACATTTATTAAGTGCTTACTATGTGCAAAGCACTGTTCTAAGTGCTGGGGAGGTTACAAGGTGATCAGGTTGTCCCATGGGGGGATCACAGTCTTAATCCCCATTTTACAGATGAGGTAACTGAGGCACAGAGAAGTGAAGTGACTTGCCCAAAGTCACACTGCTGACAAGTGGTGGAGCTGGGATTTAAACCCATGACCTCTGACTCCAAAGCCCATGCTCTCCTGTTCTCCCTCCTACTTAAGACTGTGAGCCCATGTGGGACCCGGTGATCTTGTATCTATCCCAACACTTAGGGGCAATTGGCACATAGTAAGCGTGGCTCTGTGGAAAGAGACCAATCATGGGTTCTAATCCCAGCTCTGCCACTTATTGGCTGTGTGACTTTGGGCAAGTCACTTAACTTCTCTGTGCCTCAGTTACCTCATTTGTAAAATGGGAATTACGATTGTGAGCCCCACGTGGGACAACCTGATCACCTTGTATCCCCCCAGTGTTTAGAACAGTGCTTTGCATATAGTAAGTGCTTAACAAATGCCATCATTATTATTATCATTATTAACAGATACCATTATTATTATGTTTAAAAATCGAAAGGCCACTCTGCTTCTGAAGCTGGTTGATATTAAAAGCAACCTGACTGAAATTCTTCAAGCCAAGTGGGAATACGATTTGGTAAATCAGAGCAAAATGATATTGGTGCATTGAAGCAGCATGGCTCAGTGGAAAGAGCCCGGGCTTGGGAGTCAGAGGTCACAGGTTCTAATCCCGGCTCTGCCACATGTCTGCTGTGTGACCTTGGGCAAGTCACTTAACTTCTCTGAGCCTCAGTTACCTCATCTGTAAAATGGGGATTGAGACTGTGAGCCCCACGTGGGACAACCTGATCACCTTGTACCCCCACCCCCAGCGCTTAGAACAGTGCTTTGCACATAGTAAGTGCTTAACAAATACCATTATTATTATTATTACCATTGATGACTGTGGTTGATAGATTGTAAGCTCCTTGAGGACAGGGATCATACCTATCAATTCTATTTTATGGTACTCCCCCAAGTGCTTAGAAGAGTGCCCTGCACACAGTAAGAACTCCATAAATACCACTGATGGATTGATTGATTGTTGATGGGGCCATCAGCTTTTTAAAAGGCTACATTGTTGCACAAATGATCATTCTGAAAAAGTCAGGTGGATATAGTATCACAGTACTAAGCACTGGGAAAGAACTTCATGGATGAGGTATAGATACAGTCCCTCATCCCCAAGGGGCACACAATCTAAGAATCATGGAGAAGGGGTGGATGGGTGACAGACACAAGAGAGAAGGCAAACAAAAATGAAAAACAAAGACAAAAACAAGAACAGGAGAGGAGTGGAAGGATTTCAGTCCAGAAGTCACAGCTGAGGCCACAGCACTGACTTTCTTGACATTCTAGGAATTTGGAAGCCCTCACACACTGCTGCTGGCTGAGTCCTTCGCAGGGCAGAAACAGGGGCTGATAGGAGTCCCGGTGTCATGGAGGGGGCATCTTCCCTCACAGTTGGACCCTGAGGGTCAAGAGCTGGGGGAGCGGTGGATGGGTCTCACTGCTCTCGATGGCAGCGTTCTCGCCTGGACAGATGGATGTCCCTGTGTCATGGAGGGGGCAGCATCTTCCCACAGAGCTAGGAGGTTGAATACTTCCCCAATGCACCAATAATCAATGGGTATCACTGTTCCTCCTCCAATATTCTAATGTGATTCTTCCATCTGCAGAGCCAACGTGGTTCTATGCCATCCTAAGGGCAGGAGAAGACCATACGACTAAATCCAGCCTTCTTCTCAGCCCCCCCCCAGTCTACCCCAGAAACAATAGCTTCTTTCTGCAGAACTGGGGGCTTTGCACTAATGTGAAATCCCAAACTGGGAACTCCAAGTCCAAAAATAATAAGAAGGCACTTGGAGCTCATAATCATTTTATGATGCTAATTTAACTTTAATGAACATGTTTGGAGTTCTCTGCATCAGAGGCTGGTATTGATCTTGCTTGTGTTAATTCATAACCAGACCATATTTGAAGACATAAACTTTAAGAGAGCTCATAAAAAGAACCAGACATCATGTACCTCTTGTCTCCTGTTGTGGGAGCCACGAGAGATGTCAATTTTCTGAGGCTCTGTGAATATAGGCACCTAGTGGATATGAATCCTGGACAAGAACTGTTTGGGACAGGGAGGGGGACAGAAATTCACTGGGATAAGTCCTCCTTCTAAAAGATGCAAGGTGCTTATAGAGGAGATAATTCATGGTCAGCTTTTTATATTTTTATTCTTATGGCATTTGTTAAGTGCTTATTACATCCCAGGCACTCTACTAAGCACTGGGGATAGACGCAAACAAATCAGGTTGGACACAGTCCATGTCCACTTGGGGCTCACGGTCTTAATTCCCATTTTGCACATGACAAAGCTGAGGCACAGAGAAGTGAAGTGACTTGACTGAGGTCACATGGCAGGCAAGCAGCAGAGCCAGGGATAGAACCCAGGCCCTCTGACTCCCATGCCCTTGCTCTTTCCATTAGGCCACACTCTTTCTATTCTGTTTCCAGACTGGGTAGAGTATCTGTGTGCAGAAGACTTTACAGGTCTTGGGGTTGAGAAAGCTCACCCTAAGCCACATAAGCATTTCTGGTTAGTAAGCACATTGTAAACAGGGAAAGGAAAACAGCCATAACAGTTAGGAGAGATCCACAAGAGTGGGAAGTTACCATTCTCATGCTTCTCGGGGGGGCACGAGACAAAAGAATCCAAGAGCCTGTAAGAAACTTTAGTTCATCTTTCATTTATCATAATCAAAGCCTCGGAGGGTTTGCCTAACCGGGAGGGAAAACTTTACACATCTCACCCCCTTAATCATAATAAAGTTTTATCTCCCAAGAAAGAAGAAAATAACTGAATCCCTGTGCACTGGGTCCCTTCATCTGAATGAGACAATCAATGGATCTATCCATCACTCACATTATCTCCACTGTCATATGGTGGACTTAAAAAGCCACAGTCCGTCTGTGAACTCTATGAGATCATCTAAAATGGGAATCGGTGACTGTTGCCAAAAATTCAGGTCCTGAATGGAAAATGCACATTTTAGAATAACCTAGCAAATACCTTTTAAAAAAATGTTAATCCAGCTCAAATCCCATTTCAACCAATTTGTTTGCATAGGGACCTGCCTCCTTTTATTTTATTTTCTTATGATATTTGTTAAGCGCTTAGTACATGCCAGGCACTGTACTAAGAGCTGGGGTAAATATCAGCCACTCAGATTGGACACAGTCCATGTCCCTGTGGGGCTCACAGTATTCATCCCTGTTTTACAGATAAGGTAACTGAGGCTCAGAGAAGGCCCAAGATTACATGGCAGAGAAGTGGAAGAGCTGGGAATAAAACTCAGGTCCTTCAGATCCCAGGCCCATGTTCTATCAACTAGGCTGCACCGCTTTAATTGCTTCCTACAACACTAAGATGAAAAAATTCAAGGTAGCAGATCTCTAGGAATTGCAAACAAAAAGAGAATAAGGAAGCAGATATAAGCTCATCAGGCTGGACACAGTCCCTGTCCCACATGGTGCTCACAGTTTACAGGGGAGAACAGGTATTGAATCCCCATTTTAATAATAATAATGATGGTATTTGTTAAGCTCTTACTATGTGCCAAGCACTGTTCTAAGCACTAGGATAGATGCAAGGTTATCAGATTGTCCCACGTGGGGCTCACCATCTTAATCCCCATTTTACAGATGAGGTAACTGAAGCACAGAGAAGTTAAGTGACTTGTCCAAAGTCCCACAGCTAACAAATGGAGGAGCCATGATTAGAACCCATGACCTCTGACTCCCAAGCCTGTGCTCTTTCCACTAAGCCACGCTGCTTCTCATGAAGAAACGGAGACACAGGGTAGGTAAGTGACTTGCCCAAAATTACTCAGCAGACAAGAGGCAGATCCACATTAGAACTCAGATCTTTCTGACTCCCAGGCCCGTGTTCTATTCACTAGGCGACGCTACTTCTCTTTTTGCAAATGCCACTTGTCAGATCCACTTTTGACTATTGTATCAGCCACCCCATTGGTCTCCCTGCTTCCAGCCTCTCCCGTCTCCAGTCTATACTTCATTATAGTATTCAGATCATCTTTCTAAAGTGTCACTCTGCGGTCATCTTTCTGCATCCCCTATGGGAAAGAGAAAAGCACCCACAGCATGTAGCCTATACTAAAATTCAGGAAGACTGGTGGCTGCTATAATAATAATAATGATGGCATTTGTTAAGCACTTACTATGTGCAAAGCACTGTTCTAAGTCCTGGGGAGGATACAAGGTGATCAGGTTGTCCCACGTGGGGTTCACAGTCTTAATCCCCATTTTACAGATGAGGGAACTGAGGCACAGAGAAGTTAAGTGACTTGTCCAAGGTCACACAGCTGACAATTGGCGGAGCCAGGATTTGAACCCATGACCTCTGACTCCCAAGCCCGGGCTCTTTCCATTGAGCCAAGCTGCTTCTCTAAGATCACTGCGGCAATGGGTGTTCTCTGGATCATGAGGAGTTTGAAATTCTCCTCTAGCCACAGTCCCCCATTGATTTTCATTCAATCAATCATACTTATTGATTCATTCAATCAATCAATCATACTTATTGAGTGCTTGCTGCATGCAGAGCATTGTACTGTTTGAGAGAATATAGTAAAACCACAGCTGGTTGACATATTCCCTGCCCACAATGAGTTTACGGTATAGAGGATTTGCATTTTTGTTTTGTAAATCTATCCTGTCCTTTATGCTGTTTAAGTGTTTTTATTGTTTCTATACTCCTGCTGTGTCTGTCTCTAGTCCCATCTGCCACACTTGTATTCTTAGATTGTGAACACTCTGTGGGTCAGAGACCGAACCTTATTCCCACTATTTCATACTTTCCCTGCACTTAGTACAGCAATCTCCATACAGTAAACACCCTAATACTAACCTTCTCCACGTCTGCCCACATCCTCCCACTGGCCTGAAAAGTCCTCCCTCCTCAAATCCTACAGACAATTACTCTCTCCCACTTCAAAGTCTTATTAAAGGAACATCTCCTCCAGGAGGCCTTCCCTGACTAAGCCCCCCTTTCCTCTTCTCCTACTCCCTTCTGCACCACCACGACTTGTTTCCTTTGTTCATCCTCCATCCCAGCCCCACAGCACTTACATCTTGTCTTATGCCATCAAGTCGTCTCTGACCCATAGGGATGCCATGGACACATTTCTCCCAGAGTGCCCCACCTCCAGCAGCAATCGTTCTGGTAGTCTATCTATAGGGTTTTCTTGGTCACAATATGGAATTGTTTTACCTTTGCTTTCTTCCTCACAGCAAACTTGAGTCTCCGCCCTTGACTCTCTCCCCTGCTGCTACTGCCCAGCATGGGTGAGTTTTGACTTGTAGCAGATTGCCTTCCACTCGCTAGCCCTGCCCAAGCTAAGAATGGAATGGACAGGCCTCTGCTTGACTCTCCCTCCTGTAGTCAAGAATGGTAGAGTACTGGAAACCCTCCAGGTGCGACCCTGAGAGGGGACAGCACTCATGATGTTTATTTATATTAATGTCTGTCTTCCCCCTCTAGACTGTAAGCTCATTGTGGGAGGGAATGTGTCTGTTTTTAGTTATACTGTATTCTCCCAGGTGCTCAGTACAGTGTTCTGCACGCAGTAAGTGCTCAATAAATACAATTGAATGAATGAATAAATAAGATTGACTGACTAAGCCACCCACTTAAGAGAGGAGATAAAACAATGGATATCCCTTTCTCACTCCAATTCCACTTACCTATTGCTGAGGAGACCATTAGAGAGGGTGCTTTCAGGACAGATCTATCTCCCAGCACAGCCTAGTTAACTAGCCCTCAATCGCTCTCAGATTTTTGAAATTTCACACTCTGCTACACAACCAGCCCCAGTATAAAGCCTACATTCAGAAATCCATCGTCCAAGATCACCCTAGACACACAGAGGCAGAGAACCTAGAGGTTCCAATGTTGGATTTTATTAACCCCATGACAGTCTTCATTTTATTGCAACTGACAGTTGGATCAGGCTGTTTCACTAGCTATCAGACAGAAGAACCAGCCTGAAATGTGAGCTGTAAATAGCTTGTGCAAATTGTACTGTAAAGTCTAATTTAATGTGTAGTATGCTTTATTAATGTTGCAACATTTATTGTGCATTTAAGTTGCCACTGATTTTTATTAAAAAAGACACTTTTATTGCTAGAACATGATGCCAGCAAAATAAAGCCTTTTTTTCCCTTCAGATTGAATTCTGGTTAATTTGTTGTAAATACTCAGGGAAAGCATGTCCAGATTCAGCTGACTCGAATTACACTTCCCTCCCGGAGCCTCATCACGGGGAATAGGAAAGCCAATGAAGGAAATTCTCTCCTGGATGTTGTCGACTCTTAAGAATGTTAGGCCAGCTGCAATTCGCTTAGTGTGTGCAAGACACTGTGCCATTACTGAGTCAGACTCCTGGTCTATCAAGCCCACAGAAATCTGGGGCTCTAGGAAGAGTGGTGTGTTGGTTGCCCTTCTGGTCCCCAGCTCTATTGTTTAGGTTTGGACCATCCACCTTCCCTAACCCTTTTGTCCACATTCCTCATCTTATTACTGCTATTTATTTATGGTCTTTGTTACAAGCTTGAGAAACAGCCTGGCTTAGTGGATAAAGCACGGGCCTGGGAGGCAGGAAGATGTGGGTTCTAATCCCAGTTCCACCGCATGCCTGCTGGGTGACCTTGGAGAAGTCACGTCACTTCTCTGTGCTTCAGTTACCTCATCTGGAAAATGGGGATTAAGAGTGTGAGCCCCTTATGAGACAGGGACTGATTAACTTGTATCTATTTCAGTGCTTAGACCAGTGCTTGGCACTTAACAAGTACCATAATTATTATTAATACTATGTACCAGGCAAATTATTAGGCGGCAAATTATTAGGCACTGGAGTATAAACAAATTAATCAGGTTGGACACAGTCCACGTCCCATGACAGGCTCACAGTCTTAATCCCCATTTTACAGATGAGGAAAACCCATTTTGGACTGGTCATCCAGGAATTTATCCACGTGGTGGTAGAACTTGATATTTTCAGCCCAAGCAGCTTCTTAAGGAAATCACTCCCAGACATTTACCTCCAGTTCAGAGGTACACTGAGATTCGCTTTCATTTTTGAGGCCTGACAGCCAGTTGTGGTTACGCAAAATTGACCGAGATATGGGGGATGATAGCATCTGCTCCTGTTTGTCCTTTTTTTAAAAAAAATTCATCGAGTTTTTCACATGGGAGAGAAGTCCAGATGTGGGGCTATCAGTGGAACTTTGACATGTACTCTTCTCTAAGGACACAGTAGCATGTTCAGGACCTGGGGCATTTAGTTACTCTATAATTTCAGGTCAGTTCAGGAAGCGTAGCCTGGTGGAGAAAGAACAGACAGGGTTAGGAGTCAGGACTTCTGGGTTCTACTCCCTGCTCCTCTATTTACCTACAGGGTGACCTTATGTGAGTCATTTAACTTCTCTGTTCCTCAGTTTATTCTTCTGTAAAATAGGGAGCAATACCCACTCTTCCTCCCTCTTAGTCTGTGACCCCTGTGTGGGACAGGGACTGTGTTTGAGATAATGATCTTGTGTTCGTCCCAGCTCTTGGAACATTGTAAGTGCTTCAGAAATACCATCACTATCATTCAGCCTGGCTTAGTGGAAAGAGCAGGGGCTTGGGAGTCAGCGGTTGTGGGTTCTAATCCCAGCTCTGCCACTTGTCAGCTGTGGGACTTTGGGCAAGTCACTTAACTTCTCTGTGCCTCAGTTACCTCTTCTGTAAAATGGGGATTAAGACTGTGAGTCCCATGTGGGACAACCTGATTACCTTGTATCTACCCCAGTGTTTAGAACAGTGCTTTGCACATAGTAAGTGCTTAACAAAATGTCATCATCATCATCATCATCAACAGTGCTTGGCATCATTATTATTATTATCATTATTATGGAACTCCTGAGGGAAAATGTTTCCACTCAGTCTGCTCTCTCCATTTTACTTACCCTCTCCCACTGAAACTTGGTCCACACACTTTGTTCCTAAAACACAAATCTACACACTGTGCCTCACCCTCCTCTCTTTCACCATCAAGTTCTTGCTCTCATCCTCCCTCCAGCTGGGAACTCATTTCCCTTCATATCTGACAGACCAGCACTGGTCATCTTCAAAGCCCCAATAAAATCACATCTCCTCCAAGAACCCTTTCCTGACTAAACTCTCTTTCCCAACCCTAATTTACTACTATTCCCTATTTACTACTGCAATGCCTCTGTACTTAACGTCCAATTCCCTGAGCACTAAAGCTCACTGTGGTCAGGAAATGTGTCATATTGTTATACTGTACTCTTCCAAGCACTTAGTTCAGTGTTCTGCACACAATAAGTGATCAATAAATATGAGTGACTGATGGCTCTTAGTTCAGAGCTCTGCATACAGTAAGTGATCAATGAATATGATTGACTGATCTTCTCCCCCACAGCACTAAGGAACTTATGCTTATGCTCATTTGCTTCCCCATCCTCTAATATATTTTAATGTCTGCTTGCCCCACTAGTCCATAAGCTTCTTGAGGGCAGAGAACATATCTGCCAACTCTACTGAATGGTATTCTCCAAACATGGAAATAAAAGTGAAACTAAGAGTTGTTCTAGTTTGAACATCAATGCTCAGAAAGTACCAGTGACTGATTGATCAATCTGCATTAAAAAGAAATGAATCTTGGAGTAGGATGCCTGTGCAGATAAAAAATTATGAAGAAACCAGTGAGAGTCAGTAGTAATAATAGTATTAGTAGTTTGTCTTTTTTATGGTATTTGTTAAGCACTTGTTTTGTGCCAGGCACTGTTCTAAGAACTGGGGTGGATACCAGCTAATCTGGTTGGACACAGTCCCTGTCCCACATGGGGCTCACAGTCTTAATTCCCATTTTACAGATGAGGTAACTGAGGCACAGAAAAGTTAAGCGACTTTCCTGAGGTCACCCAGCAGACAAGTGGCGGAGTTGGAGTTAGAACCCAAGTCTTTCCGACTCCCAGGCCCATGGTCTCTCCATTCGGCCACACTGCTTTTTGGTTGAGTGGGTAGTTGAAGTTGTAGTTGTATTATCAGAGAAGCACCATGGCCTAATGGAAAGAGCATGAGCCTGGGAATTAGAGAACCTGGTCTGCCACTTGTCTGCTGTGTGACCTTGGGCAATTCACTTCACTTCTCTATGCCTCAGTCCTCTCATCTGCAAAACAGGGATTCATTATCTATTCCCTTTCCTACTTAGGCTGACTATCCCACGTGGGAACCTCAGTATCTTGTATCTACTCCAGTGCTTAGTTCAGTTCTTGGCCCCTAGTAAGTGCTTAAAAATACCCTTATTATTACAGTAGTATTTATTGAGCACCCACTGGGTACAATGCATTACACTAAGCATTTGGAAAATGCAGAAGACATATTCTCCACCCACAAAGAGCTCAAAATATTGGATAGGCATTCATCAATCAATCAATCAATGGCATTCATGGAACACTTACTGTATGTAGGACATTGTACGAAGCACTTGAGAGAGTACAATGCAATAGAGGTATCGACCATGATCATATCCTCAGATTACAAAATCACTAATGAGATATTCCAAAATGTGTTCTGAATTATGGCGGCAGTGCACCAAAAC
Organism: Tachyglossus aculeatus; assembly: GCF_015852505.1. NCBI lineage: Eukaryota > Metazoa > Chordata > Mammalia > Monotremata > Tachyglossidae > Tachyglossus > Tachyglossus aculeatus. The sequence continues at coordinate 98,994,803 of NC_052070.1, forward strand.
ACTATTTGATTCATTCAATTCAATTTAATCATATTTATTTGGCGCTTACTGTGTGCAGAGCACTGTACTAAGTGCTTGGAAAGTACAATTTGTCAACAGATAGAGACAATCCCTACCCAACAACAGGCTCACAATTTGATCTATATTCTTTTGACCTACATTGGAGCAAATGAATAATCATCATTCAGACCAGCACTATTAGGAGTGCTACACCTGCTTCCTGATCAGTTTTAAGGTTGGAAACAGCATGTTGGAAACGACAAGGTTCAATTCTTGCCCAAGAAGTCTTGCCCTGAAACCTGAGGAATGGATAACTTCTGCTCCAAAGTGTTCTATAATTGAATATCCCGAACTGCCGAGCAGAAAGCAAATGATCTTTCTTACTGAAAGGGAATAGTAATTAATGGATCCACTTATCTCTATTAACAAGATAATTTTCTGCAGAGTACTTAGAGGAATCCATTGTGGGTTGTTTCCAGGAATAAAATTAATTTCTCCTAATGCAGATGCTGGAGTGGTGATGCGGAAGGATGTGAGAAATGACTAAGGAGATAACCCAAAGTATCCACACCAAGGTAAGGGCTGTCATTTTTACTCCTCTAGTTTGTAAAGCACTTTTATTTTTTCAAGCCATTTTCATACTGCAGATTTTATTTTTTCCCTTGTAATTTCCTAGAGTTGGAGAGACTTAGAATAGTGCTCTGCACATAGTAAGCACTTAATAAATGGCATTATCATTATTATTATTATTATTTTACAGATGAGGAAGCAGGATTGAAGGGGCTAAGTGACTCATTTAAAGTCACTCATCAGGTCAGTGACAGATTTGGGAATAGAACCAAGGTACATTGATTTTCAACCCTGTGCCCCTTCCATTACACTATGCTGTTTCATTCCTGGATCAACGAGTCAGTCCATCATCAATTAATCAATCAGTGGTATTTTTGAGTGCTTTTTGTGTGCAAAGCACTGCACTAAAGACTGGGGACAGTTGGTTAGAAGCCACTAAAATAAATTACAGATAGGGTAAACACCAGATATAAAAATATGTACACTAGTGCTGTGAGGGTGCAGTGAGTACTAAAGTGCTTAAGAGGTACTTAGGCCTTCTCCAAGAGGGCTTCCCAGACTAATCCCCATTTTTCCTCATCTCCCACTTCCTTCTGCATCTCCCTGACTTGCTCCCTTTGCTCTTCCGCCTTCCCCAGCCCTCCCCGTCTCCAGACTGTGAGCTTGTTGTGGGCAAGGATTGCCACTGTTTATTGTTGTACTTTCCCAAGTGCTTAGTACAGTGCTCTGCACACAGTAAGCACTTAATATGATTGAAACACGATTGAGTGAATACTGACCCTAGGGTATAGACAAAACAGAAGAGAGAGAAAAGAGGGAGAGAGGGAGAAAAGGGTGAGGGTTAGTCAGGGAAGTCTTCCTGGAGGAATGTGATTTTCCTCCCCATTGCCCCTACTCCCTCCCTCTGCTCTACCCCCTTCCCCTCCCCGTAGCACTTGTTTATATTTATGCATATTTATTACTCTCATTAATGATGTGTATATATCTATAATTCTATTTATCTATTTTAATGGTACTGACACCTGTCTACTTGTTTTGTTTTGTTGTCCATCTCCCTTTTCTTGACTGTGAGCCCATTGTTGGGTAGGGATTGTCTCTATCTGTTGCCAAATTGTACTTTCCAAGAACTTAGTATAGTGTTCTGCACACAGTAAGCACTGAATAAATATGATTGATCGATTGACTGATTGAAATGGGGAGAGTGACGGAATGTCAGATATGAAGGGGGAGGAAGTTTCAGGCGGGAGGGAGGATGTGAGCAAATGGTTGATGGCAAGACAGGCAAGATCGAGACACTGTTTATAGGTTGATACTAGAGGAGCAAAGTGTGCAGGCTGGGTTGTAGTGGGAGAGAAGCAAGGCTACATAGGAGGGAGAGAGATGAATAAGTGTCCTAAAGCTGATGATGAGGAGTTCCTCTTTGTGGTAGAGACATGTAGGCATCCACTAATAATAGTAATAATTATGGTACTTTTTAAGTGCTTACTACATGCCAAACGCTGTTCTAAGCGCTGGGGTAGATACAACTTAATCAGGTTGGATACAATCCCTGTCCCACATGGGGCTCAAAGCTGCATGGCTCAGTGGAAAGAGCCCGGGCTTTGGAGTCAGAGTTAATGGGTTCAAATCCCAGCTCCACCAATTGTCAGCTGTGTAACTTTGGGCAAGTCACTTAACTTCTATGTGCCTCAGTTACCCCATCTGTAAAATGGGGATTAAGATTGTGAGCCCCCCATGGGACAACCTGATCACCTTGCAACCTCCCCAGTGCTTAGAACAATGCTTTGCACAAAGTAAGCACTTAATAAATGCCATTATTATTTTTATTATTAATCCTCATTTTACAGATGAGGTAACTGAGGCCCAGAGAAGTGAAGTGACTTGCCCAAGGTTACACAGCAGACATGTGGCAGAACTGGGATTAGGATCCAGTTCTTTCTGTCTCCCATGCCCATGCTCCATCCACTAAGCCATGAAGCCATGCTGCTTCTCACTAGAAGTTTCTGGAGTGGAGAGACTTGTACAAATTGATTTTTTTTTTTAGAAAAATGATTTGAGCACCTGACAGGTAACTCTCCCCATCTTCAAAGTCTTACTGAAGACACATCTCCTCTAAGAGGCCTTCCCTGACTAAACCCTCCTTTCCTAATCTCCCACTCCCTTCTCTGTCACCCTGTTATACTTGGATTTGTACCCTTTTTTCAACACCCCCTTAGACCCACAACACTTATGTACATACCCAAAATTTATTTATTTATTTTAATGTCTGTCTTCTGCTCTAGACTGTAAACTCATGTGTGCCGGAAATGTATCTACCAGCTCTGTCATATTATACTTTTCCAAGCGCTTAGTTCAGTGCTTGATTAATTTATTGACTCCCTCTAGCCTAGACTCTGTGGCTACTCAATGGACTTTGAGGATATCTGATGTCCTGATAAGCAGAGACAGCCCCGGAAAACCTGTCTTTTTATTGGGGATAAAAATATTCCCCCAACAGCTGCTGGGTAGAACTCTGCCTCATAAATCCCAGGGTTTAAATAGAGCATTTCATGTGGCCAGCAAAGACCAGCTGGGACGTTTAGGTGGGAAGTGGATACTTAATTCAGAAAGGGATTGAACAGCTCATTCCATTAAGGATGTTTGCAAACTGGAACCGCGGGTGAGAGCTCTCTTGAGCTTTGGAAGGATCCCTTGATGTGAAGTGGGTCTCTTGAAAATTAGATTGATTTGATCTTCTTTGAAGAGATATTACGTGGAATGCAGGCTCTCCACCCCAGGCAGAATTTGACTAGGAGAATCCTGCAGGATGCGAGATCGGTCTGTCGCCTGGCACCCGGTGCGTTTGGACGACAGTGCGGGCAAGGGTCAGAGGTCAATTGTCCCAACCCCGTGGTCAGTGGCAGGAGGAGTGATAATAGAGAGGAGAGGAAGGGCCTCTGTGCAGCATAGCAAGGGGTGCTACCTAGGCCAGAGTTAAAATAAACTGGAAAATATAGCCAACTCACTTGAAACGCGTACGCTGATGAGAGCCAGGCCTGACAGTCGTCAAGAGGCCCCTTTTCTGTGCCGTCGTTCAGCTGAGATGCAGAATTGAGTTCTGAGAAATGAGGAACAGATGAAGGAGCATTTTAAGGAGGTTTCTGTTTTACTTCCAGCATCATGGCATGGGAATTGCCACTGGCTTCCTCTCAGTCGGCTGTGGTGTGGATGCGTTTACACCAGGTGGAGTGTCCTCCGCTCAACAACTATAGCGGCTCCTTAAGCTGCAGCCAATAAGCACTTCATTGACCTTGGTGGTCAATAAAGGTCAATGGTCAATTGAACTTTGGTCAATAAGGTCGATCAAGTGCCGAGTGTCCTTGGGAAGACACAGAAAATAAAACCAGACAGAGGTTTTCCATTATATAAAGCACGGTACATCCACTTCTGGAGTACAGCTGGCGGGCCTGGTTACCTTTTCTTAGGAAAGACGTAATGGTGATGAAGAAAGCCCAGAGAAGGGCAACCAAGATGAGCAAAGGGATGATCAAAGGGATGTTCTGTATGAGGAGAGACCAAAATGACCAGGAGTCTTCCCCATAGCATTCTTGCACATATCTGTTATTAATTCATTTTAATGTCTGTCTCCCCTTCTAGACTGTAAACTCCTTTGGGTAGGGAATGTGTCTACCAACTCTTTTATTTTGTACTCTCCCATGTGCTCAGTACAGTGCTCTGCACATTGAAAGCACTCAGTAAATAACATTGACTGAGTCTTCAGTTTGAATAGAAATAGCCTGAGTGGGGTCATGATCCCCTCCTCTCCTTCTCCCCATCCCCCTCCACTGCCCTACCTCCTTCCCCTCCCCACAGCACTTATATATATTTGTACAGATCTACTACTCTATTTGTTTCACTTGTAAATATTTACTATTCTATTTATTTTGTTAATGATGTGCATATAGCTATAATTCTATTTATTCTGATGGCTTTGACACCTGTCTACATGTTTTGTTTTGTTGTCTGTCTCCCCCTTCTAGACTGTGAGCCCGTTGTTGGGTAGGGACCGTCTCTATATGTTGCTGACTTGTACTTCCCAAGCGCTTAGTACAGTGCTCTGCACACAGTAAGCGCTCAGCAAATACGATTGAATGAATGAATGATCAAACTTTGCAGAACAATGAAGTGGGATGGATATGGAGCTATTCTTCACTTTAAATCCTTCACCCCCAGGATGAAGGGGATTGAAGACTGAAGGCGGCAGTTTCAAAACAACTGAAAAGAAAGACTTTTTCTCACAGCAGGTGGTAAACACATAGAGCTTGCTTACAAAGGAGGTGGCACAGCCAAAAACATCAGTAAATTGAAGAGGAGTTTGGATTCACTGCAGATCAGGGTACCATAATAGAAAATTAGAGATAAACAGGAGAAGTTATGGCTGCTAGGTGGTCCATCCCTAACTGGTGAGTGAGTGTCAAGAACGGAGAGAGAAAACAGAGACAGAGAGGCACATTCATTCATTCATTCAATCGTATTTATTGAGTGCTTACTGTGTGCAGAGCACTGTACTAAGCTCTTGGGAAGTACAAACTGGCCACATATAGAGACGGTCCCTACCCAACAGCGGGCTCACAGTCTAGAAGGGGGAGACAGACAACAAAACAAAACATATTAACAAAATAAAATAAATAGAATAGTAAATATGTAGAAGTAAAATAAATAGAATAATGAATATGTACAAACATATATACAGGTGCTGTGGAGAGGGGAAGGAGGTAAGGCGGGGGAATGGGGAGGGGGAGGAGAGGGAGAGGAAGGAGGGGGCTCAGTCTGGGAAAGCCTCCTGGAGGAGGTGAGCTCTCAGTAGGGCTTTGAAAGGGAGGAAGAGAGCTAGCTTGGCGGATGTGCGGAGGGAGGGCATTCCGGGCCAGGGGGAGGACGTGGGCCTGGGGTTGACGGCGGGACAGGCGAGAATGAGGCACAGTGAGGAGGTTAGTGGCAGAGGGGCAGAGGTTGAGGGATGGGCTGTAGAAAGAAAGAAGGGAGGTGAGGTAGGTGGGGGCAAGATGATGGAGAGCCTTGAAGCTGAGAGTGAGGAGTTTTTGCCTGATGCATAGGTTGATTGGTAGGCACATCCCAGCTCCACCACTTGTCAGCTGTGTGACCTTGGGCAAATCACTTAACTTCTCTGTGCATGAGTTACCTCTTCTGTAAACTGGGGATTAAGACTGTGAGCCCTCTGTGGGACAGGGACTGTGTCCAAGCTGATTAGCTTGTATCTACCCCAGTGCTAGTACTGTGTCTGGCACATAGTAAGTGCTTAACAAATAGCACAGTTATTATTATTACTATTATTATTATTATAAGTTAGAAAATGTGACAGAGATGAGGCAGAGATAGAGTAAGAGGGAGAGAGGGAAACAGAAGAGAGAAAGGTAGAGAGGGAAGATGGAGGGAGGGAGGAGAGAGAGAAAGAATAATTTTTCCCAGTAGGGTAGTGAAAGGGATTGGAGAAAAATGACCCAAAACTTCCACAAACAACCCTATTCAGTGACCCTAAAGATAGCCAGGCAGGTAAAAAAGCCCTCTTCTAGCCCAGATGATAAGTTTCACGGCGCCCACAAGTCTTGTTTGCAGAGTGGATTTATCAGGCTTAATCCAAGCTTTAAGACTTTTATTATTTTGTGGCTTGCCATATCAATGAATCAGAGAATCAATAGAATTTGTTGAGCACGTATCTATCAGTCAATCAATCCATTATATTTATTAAGTGCTTACTGTGTGTACAGCACTAAGCACTTGGGAGAGTATAATGTAACAATATAAGGGAGGCATTCCTTGTCCATAGCAAGCTTACAGTTTGGAGGGGGAGATGCATTAATATGAATAAATTATGGATATGCATACAAATGCTGTGGGGCTGGAAAGGGGGATGAATAAAGGGTGCCAATCAAGGTGACACAGAGATGTGCCTTCAATAAGGCTTTGAAGGTGGGGAGAGTAATTGTGTGTCAGATATGGACAGGGAGGGTGTTCCAGGCCAGATGTAGGATTTAGGCATGAGTTTGGTGGTGAGATAGATGAAATGGAGGTACAATGAGTAGTTTGGCATTAGAGGAGCAAAGCATGTGGGCTAGGTGAATAGCAAGGTGAGGTAGGAGGGGGCAAGTGACTGAAAGCTTTAAAGCCAATGGTGAGGAGTTTCCATCTGATGCGGAGGTGGATAGGCAACCATGGGAGTTTCTCGAGGAGTGGGCAAACAGGGACTGAACATTTTTGTAGAAAAACGATCCGGAAAGCAGAATGAAGTATGGACAGGAGTGGGGAGAGACAGGAGCAGGGAAGTCAGCAAGGAGGCTGATATAGTAATCAAGGCGGAATAGGATAAGTGCTTGGATTAACGTGGTGGCAGTTTGGATGGAGAGGAGAGTATTGTACAGAGTTCACTGTGGGCAAGAAACGTGTCTATCAACTCTGTTATGTTGTATTCAACCAAGCACTTTGTACAGTGCTTGGTACATAGTAAGCATCCAATTAATATGATTGATTGAATGAAAGCAAAATACAAGAGTCTGTAGACCTGATCCCTGCCCAAAGGGAGCTTACAATCTGCACTGAAGGCTATGGCAGTCTGGAGAATGCTGATGGAAATCCAGATATCAGGCCAATCATTCATCCTTGCCTGATCCCATCCCCTATGAGCTTGGTATTCTTATCTCCATTTTTTAGATGAGAAAACTGAGGTCAGAGAGAAGTTAAGTAACTTATCCGAGGTCACACAGAGGACCAGTGGCAGAGCTGGGACAAGAACACGCTCTTTCCACTAGTCTGTGCTGGCAAAGGAAGCAATTTCCCAGCCAAGGCAGGGATTACAAACATGCAACTGGGGAAACAGAACCTGGGCTAAGGCAGCCCTTTCCACCTCTGCCTGATATCTGATACAGTGGCATAACATTAAGTAGTAGTAATTTAAGGTCTCAAGAGCCAGTGCCTGCCAGATGCCAGAGAATGTTTACTTTTCCATCACGTGTCGGCAGGGTTCTTTGGCTCCTGTGGATGGTTGGACAATTTAACCCTCATACTGTGACTGGTCTCTGGAAGCTGTTTCATTTACAAGTGAACCCCTCCATCCTGAAGACCATTCTCGAGAAGAGTTTTCCCTGGAAACGGTTCCATGAGTTTTCCCAAATACAGCTGCCAATTTCTGGGCAGCGTGGCTCGGTGGAAAGAGTGCGGGCTTTGGAATCAGAGGTCATGGGTTCAAATGTCGGCTCTGCCAACTGTCAGCTGTGTGACTATGGGCAAGTCACTTAACTTCTCTGGGACTCAGTTCCCTCATCTGTAAAATGTGGATTAAGACTGTGAGACCCCCGTGGGACAACCGGATCACTTTGTAACCTCCCCAGTGCTTAGAACAGTGCTTTGCACATAGTAAGCGCTTAATAAATGCCATTATTATTATTATTATTATAAGCTCCCAGAAGGCAGAAGACCACACACACACACACACACACACACACACACACACACACACACACACACACACACATGCACGCAATAGGCACTTGGTCAAAGCTACTAATGACGGTGATGATGAAGAATGTTGGTTAAGGCTCTTTCAATAAATGCCATTGATTGATTGGATCATGTGCGGAGTATAGCTCTCCATACTCTAGAATAGAGTAAAGGAAAATAAATGCATAGAGAAGCAGTGTAGCTTAGCGGAGAGAGCACAGGCCTGGGAGTAGGAAGGACCTAGGTTGTAATCCCAGCTCCACCTCGTCTGCTATGTGACCTTGGGCAAGTCACTTCACTTCTTTGGGTCTCAGTTACCTCATCTGTAAAAATGGGTATTAAGAGTGTGAGCCCCATATGAGACAGGGACTTGTGTCCAGCCTGATTAGCTTGTATTTCTCCCAGCGCTCAGTACAGTGCCTGGCACACAGTTAGTGCTTAACAAACATAATTGATTAAATGACTACTCACTTTGGTCTGTTCCCCTTAAGCACTTTGATATTCACCCTACCTTCAGCCCCATAGAATTTATGCCCATGTCTTTACATTCTCCCATTTCCCATATCTGTAATGCACTTTAATAATAATAATAGGAATAGTAATAATAATTGTGGTAATTGTTAAGTGCTTACTATGTGCCCGGCACTGTCCTAAGTACTTGGGGAGGTACCAGATAATCAGGTTGGATACAGTCCTTGTCCCACATGGGGATCACAGTCTTAATCCTATTTTACAGATGAAGTAACTGAGGCACAGAGAAGTTAAGAGACTTGGTCAAGGTCACATTGAAGACAAGTAGTGGAGTGGGGATTAGAACCCAGGTCCTTCTGACTCCCAGATCCATGCTCTAGCCACTAGGCCATGCTGCTTCTCTAATGTTTCTTTAATGCTAGTCTCCCCCTCTAAACTGTAAGCTCCTTGTGGGCAGGGACTGTGACTGCCAATTTTTGGTATTGTAATCAATCTCTCTATAAATGGTATTTATGTAGAGCAGTGGACTAAGCACTTGGGAGACTGCAATACAACACAATTGGCAGACCCATAGGTAGTTTTCAGTCTAGATGGGTAGACAAATATTAAAATAAATTCAGGATATATTATGGATATTAAAATATGTTACAGATACACAAATGGGGGTGGGAGTGGTGAATATCAAATGCTTAAAGGTAGCAGATCCAAATGTATAGGTGATGCAGAAGAGAGAGGGAGTAGGGAAGATGAGGGCTTAGTTGTGCCAAGCGCTTAGTACATTACTCTCCACATAGTAAGAACTCAATAAGTAGCACTGATGGATTGGTTGATAGCTTTGCTAAGGGACACTGGACCAGTTATGTCATTTTTTATGGGACATAATACTGCTTGCAATATGCAGGGCTTGGTTTCTAAAGTGAAAATGGCTGAGTTACTTCAGTTATTAAATTACACTTGGCTTACTCTTTGCTCAATGTGATGACTTCCTCACCTCTTCAGAAAAACTCCTTGGGGGGAGCGGGGTTCCCAGAAACTAAAACTCCATATCACCTCCTGCCTCATTTTCTGATGAAAATTCATGCAGCAGGAACTGATTCTTCTCAAGGCTTTCCTGACAGGTACAATTGTCTCTAGAAACTGAATAAAGAGACAATGCATACAAGCTCATTTGAGATACCTTTAATTAGCTCTTAAAGTCATTTTCTGAGATGGTTTAATCATGCTAAGACACAGTGTTCTAGCAGCTTATGAATATATATATATATATATATATATATATATATATATATATAAATAAAACGATTTTTTTTGCATCGTTTTCATGGGTCAGGAGGCTTTTCGTTCCTCCCTGGATCTTGACATAAAGTTCTTGGATTAGGTTTGATTTGGCTTCATTTCTGGAACAAGATGACTAAGGCCAAAATCCTGCTGCTCCAGTTAAAGAGGCAGAATCCCAGGAGGCAGAATTCCTTTGCAACCCAAAGTTCATGTTGAATTCTCTCTGCTTGTGAAAATAAAATCCCTAAACCACAAGGTTTTTTTATCGGTATTTAAGTGGTTAATATGGGTCCAACGCTGTACTTCCCAAGCACTTAGGACAGTGCTCTGCACACAATAAGCACTCAAAAAATATGATTGACTGAATGAATGAATAAGTGCTAGGGTAAGTACAAGTTAATCAGGTCTGTCACACTCCCTGACACAAATGAGGCTCACAGTCTAAGTAGGACTGGTTCTTGAATTCTCAGTTGAGGAAACTGAGGCACAGAGAAGTGAAGTGACTGGCCCAAAGTCACATGGCAGGTCAGTGGTGGAGAAGGATTGGAACCCAGGCCCTCTGACTCCCAGACCCAGGCTCTTCCCACTAGGTCACAAAACTTCCCAGATACTTTCCAACTATTATTGGAAAGGTTCTGGCAGGGAGGTGACAGGTAATCCAAAACTCTCTTCTGCACCCCCATCCCAACACCTACTGGCTCTAGAACAATTACTGTTTAAATCTTGTGTTTCCAAGCGGCTCCTCTAATAAACTACAATAAGCATAGACTTATAGCAGTGTCTGCTCTTCTAGTTCCGAGCCTCCATCTCTGCCAAGGTCGGTCCTTGCAGGAGCAAACATTAGGGCATTAAAATGTTCTGCTCGTAAACTCCTGCATTGTGTCTTTTAGGTTGTCTTCTTCAGGGACTGGATTAAATGCAGTGGCCCTGGGCCTCAGGATGAAGGGGCCTCAACTGGCCACCCTCCAAAGATTCACAATCGATCAATCAATAGTATTTATCGAGCACTTTCAGTGGGCAGGGCACTATACTAAATACTTGGGAAAGTGCAATATGATAGAGTTGGCAACTCAAGCTGTCGCTGCTTCTGATGACAACTGTGTGCCTCCTGACCCTCTTTTAAATGGCATTTGTTAAGGGCATACTATGTGTCAAACACTGTTCTAAGTACTGGTGTAGAAACAAGTTAATTAGGTTGGACACAGTCCCTGTCCCACATGGGGCTCAAAGTCTAAGTAGGAGGGAGAACAGGAGAAATGAGGCACAGAGGAACTGTGACTTGCACAAGGTCACCCGACGAAAAATTGGCAAAGCCAGGGTTAGGACCCAGGCCTTCTGATTCCCAGATCAGGGCTCTTTCCACTAGGCTACACTGCTTCTCCAACATGGCCCTACCCACATGGTGGCTTCTTGACACAGTAGGAAGACAGCACCCCAAATAAACCAACTTGAGGAAGCAGCATGGCTTAGTGGATAGAGCCCTGACCTGGAAATCAGAGAACGTGGGTTCTAATCCCGGTTCTGCCATTTCATCTTCATCAGTGGTATTTATTGAGAGCTTACTGTGTGCAGACCACTGTATTAAGTGCTTGGGAGAGTACAATACAAAAGACTCGGTAGACACGCTCCCTGTCCACAGTGAGCTCCCAATGTAGAGGGGGGAGAAAGTCATCAATATAAATGAATAATTTATGATATATGATTTATCGATCTGTACATAAGTACTGTGGGGTTGAGGGTGCCACTTGTCTGCTGTGTGTCCTTGGGCAAGTCACTGAACTTCTCTGTGCCTCAGTTACCTCATTGGTAGAATGAAGATTAAGACTTTGAGCCCCATGTGGGACAGGGACTGATTCCAACCTGATTATCGCGTGTATCTACACACCAGTGCTTATTACAGTACATGGCACATAGGAAATGCTTCACAAGTACCATTTTTTTTAAAGATGATGTCAAAGGGGACGAGGCAGCACTGATGACCTCCTACTTTCTCTGACGTTGTGTATGTGCAGTGATTGTTTTAAATTTCTCCATTCTGTAAAGGGAAGGAACTGGGTTTGGGGGCAGGGCACATCTCATGAGTTCAACTCTGGCTCCCAGGCCCTGACCTGTCTATATCCTTGATAACAATGATAATAATAATAACAATAATAACACCAATTACTATCATTATTAATGCACTGTTAATGCTATTTTAACAAGTGAGAAGCAACGTGGTCCAAAAGAGCACGGCCCTGGAAGTCAGAAGGTTGTGGGTTCGAATCTCAGCTCTGTCACTTGTCTGCTGTGTGACCTTGGACAAGTCACTTCACTTCTAAGTGCCTCCATTCCCTTTTCTCTAAAATGGGGATTAAGACTGCAAGCCCCATATGGGGTATGGACTGTATCCATCCAGATTAGTGTGTATTTTCCCCAGCGCTTAATACAGTGTCTGGCACATAGTAAGCTCTTAACAAATACCATGAAAAAAATAGAAGACTCATCGCCCACTTCTAGCACATTTTTAAAATGGTATTTGTTAAGTGTATACTATGTGACAGGCACTGTACAAAATGCTGGAGTAGATACAAGATAATCAGGGTGTACGCAGTCCCTGTCCCATATAAAGCTTGATCTTCATCTCCATTATACCGATGAGTTAACGGAGGCATAGAGAATTTAAATGACTTGCCCAAGGTCACATAGCAGACAAGTGGCAGAGAGGAATCGGAACCCAGGTCCTTGGACACCCGGGCCCATGCTCTTTCCACTAGGCCATGCTGCTTTTTGACATCCACCATATTTCTATCCATCCTCATCATTTTGGTCTATATGCTTTTTTAATTGTACGTTCAATAATTTATCTCATCTACTCCATTTGTATATATATTTTCTGTCTGTCTTCCCCATTAAAGTGTAAACTCCTGTTTCCTGGGAAAGCATCACTTTTTTGTTTCATATTTCCCAGGGGTTCAGTATGGTTGGGTGTTGCACTAAACTGCTACTACTGCTACTACTACTGCTCTTAACCGCACTACTTACTACTGCTACTATTACTGCTACTAGTATTGCTGCTACTACTACAACTACTACTACCACTAATGCTTGTACTTCCCAAGCACTTAGTGTACTTCCCAAGTGCTTAGTACAGTGCTCTGCACACAGTAAGCACTTGATAAATACAACTGAATGAATGAATGCTACTACTACCGCTGCTGCTACTGCTATTTCTACTATTACCATGGGCTTCGAAGCATCCTGCCAATTCTCTCCCTCTTACCTTTGAGCTCTCTTCACTCCCTATACCCTTCCGCTAGTTCTTTTCTTGTCCCCTGCTGATCTTCTTGCCTCTGACCGTTTGCTCACACCTTCCCTCCTGCCTAGTAATAACATTTACAGTATTTATTAAGCACTTACCGTGCACAGAGAGCTGTACAAAGTGCTGAGAAAGGGTACACCGGTGTACCTAGTACTCCCCCTTCCCATCTTGAAATTCCGCCCTGAAATCCCACTTCTTCCATAAACGTTTCCTGATCAGTCTTCACCTTTACAGGGAGTTTCAATCCAATCCTGTATATTTATACACACACACCTATCCTTAGCAATTGTATATACATGTCAGTTTAATTTACATTTTTGAGTGAATAATAATAATAATAATGGCATTTATTAAGCGCTTACGATGTGCAAAGTACTGTTCTAAGTGCTGGGGAGGTTACAAGGTGATCAGGTTGTCCCACGGGGGGCTCACAGTCTTAATCCCCATTTTACAGATGAGGTAACTGAGGCACAGAGAAGTGAAGTGACTTGCCCAAAGTCACACAGCTGACAATTGGCAGAGCCGGGATTTGAACCCATGACCTCTGACTCCAAAGCCCGTGCTCTTTTCCACTGAGCCACGCTGATTTGCCTATTTGTCCTCCCATAGATCTATCAGGCATTGTAGCACTGTTCTGTCAGTCAATGGTATTTGTTGTGTGAGTGTACTGCATGTACTGTACTGTGTACTATGTGCAGTGGACTGTACTGAACACCTAAACACTGCTTTCTTTCCTGTTCCCTCAATTCATCTATAATTCGTGTCTGCCAATCACCCCATTATCTCAAAAACGTCTTGAGGGCCTAGACCACCTCTTACTTCTGTTACATGTTCTCAGCTGTTCATTATAGTGCTGTGAACAGAGTAAATGATCAATCAGAGATTTATAAAACACTTACTTTGTGCAAATTATTGTACTAAGCACTTGGGAGAGTACACTAAAATAAATAAACATGATCCCCTGGCCTTGTGAAGCTGACAACCTAGTAGAAGAGAAAGAGTGGAAGAGACAGACTTATAAATGAAGTATAGGTAGGAGAAGCAACAGAGTATGAAGGGTCATATAGATGCTCAATATATCCTTTTGATTGACAGATGATGTAGTGATATGTGAGCTTCCTTTCTCCCCATGGGTGGCCTGTTACTCCTCTGCTTGTGTGCTTTTTTTTTAATGGTACTAATGAAGTTATAACTATGCACAGGCACTGGGTTAGATACAAGATAATCTACCTGGATACCATCCTAGCCCCCGAGGAAGCTCACAGTCTAAATTGGAGGGAGGAGGAATTAATCCCCATTTCACTTCTTCCAGGGGGTGAATGGGAGGTGAGGAATGGAAGAATTAGCGGGAAACTTTGAACTGAGAATTTGAAGGGGAGGGGAAAGCAGCGTGGCTCAGTGGCTTTGGAGTCAGAAGTCATGGGTTCAAATCCCGGCTCCACCACTTGTCAGCTGTGTGACTTTGGGCAAGTCACTTCACTTCTCTGTGCCTCAGTGACCTCATCTGTAAAATGGGGATTAAGACTGTGAGCCCCCCATGGGACAACCTGGTCACCTTGTAACCTCCCCAGCGCTTAGAACAGTGCTTTGCACATAGTAAGCACTTAATAAATGCCATTATTATTAATTATTAAATTGACCCAGTACAAATAAGGCTCTCCATCCTCTTTTTTTTATGGTATTTGTATCATAAACCCTGGGGTCTCGTCTCATCTTATGCTGTCGAGTCATCTCCTACCCACAGGAGATACAACTTAATCAGGCCTGATACAGTCCCTGACTCACATAGGGTTCTTAGTCTAAGTAGGAGGATAAAGAGGTATCGAATTCCCATTTTGCAGTTGAGGAAACTGGAGCCAAGAGAAGATGTGACTGGCCTAAGTCACACAACAGACAAGTGGCGGAGCTGGGATTAGAACCCAAGACCTCTTCCTCCCAGGCCGTACTCTCTTCACACTGCTCCTCTTGTCTTGCTCCGGCTCTGAGCTCAGCATCCCTACACTGTTGCTCTGGGGCCCTGCTGGCCAAAGGCCTGAATCAGAACAAAGGGGAAGGTTCCAGACCAGAAGTCATAGGCAGAACACCTTCTAGACTGTGAGCCCGTTGTTGGGTAGGGACCGTCTCTATGTTGCCAACTTGTACTTCCCAAGCACTTAGTACAGTGCTTTGCACACAGTAAGCGCTCAATAAATATGATTGAATGAATGAATGAACTGACATCTCTATTCTCTCTGCATTTCATCTCTCATGGGGCTCGGCCAAAGGACAGGAGTTGAGGCCCAGTTGGTTTTGTGACCTGACACCCCCGGTTGGAGAGCAGGGTGTCACGTGCCTTTGGCCTGGACAACCCTCAAGAAGCTAATGGACATTCCACACCTGTCGGCACTCAGCACCCCCGAGTTACTGGAGACTCACTCTGATGCACACAAAAGTTCTTCATCAAATAGCTGTGACAAATGGGGATCAGGGTGGTCCGCTGGGCAGGGAGGTCAGCTCTTTATCTCTCCAAGCCCGAGGTGAGGGTCACCTTTGCTTTGGGCAAGTCCATGATGGGGGTTTGATTTGCACGAGGGGCATTTGATTGGATGATGAATGAATCTTGACATACTGTCAGATCTAACTATCCCTCGTAGAAGGGGTTGAGTTATGCCCCAATGTGGTGCAGTGTCCCTAAAATTGATATATATACCATAAGCTTGTTATTGGCAGGAAATGTGTTCTCCCCCAAGCACTTAGT
Organism: Tachyglossus aculeatus; assembly: GCF_015852505.1. Taxonomy (NCBI): domain Eukaryota; kingdom Metazoa; phylum Chordata; class Mammalia; order Monotremata; family Tachyglossidae; genus Tachyglossus; species Tachyglossus aculeatus. The sequence goes on from NC_052070.1 coordinate 99,010,651, forward strand.
ACAGTGGTCTGCACACAGTAAGTGCTCAGTAAATACGACTGAATGGATGAATGAACATATGCTAGTCATCAGAGGCAATCTGACGCCAGCCTGGCATCCGTCCCCCTTGGGTGCCATGCAGCTGCAGTGGTGGCCTGGGTGAGGGCCCGGTGTGAACATTGGGGTGGTGGCCAGTGTTTCAGGCCGGCCCTTGGGGAGGTCAGTTCTGACTGGACATGGGGGCATCCAAGGCCAACGGACACAGAGGCATAGGCCGCCTCCCCTTACTGAGCCAGCCGGTGGCCACAGTGTTCCCTGGCCTTCTGGTCAGAGTAGGGAAGGCAGATGCAGACATGGGAAAACGAGAGCAGAAAGGAAGTGAACGGGAAGGGAAAAAAAAATAAAGAAAGGCACCTTTAAATAGAGCAAAATTTTATCTAAATAAAGAGTACAGAGCAAAGGATAACAAAGGCAGATTTGACCACAACTTAGATTAAAGGAGGTTGGGGTTGCCCTCACAAATGGTCCCTCTTGTCTGTGTCAAAAAACCTTTCTCAAAGCTGTGGTGGAGTTCTCTGATCTGGAACTCTTTCATGGTCAGGAGAAAGGAATGAAGGAGCAGCGTCTTTGATTCCAAACTCCTGTCTCCCACTTTGGAGCCAACCATCCCCCCCCCACCCCCAACTGGCTCTCGACAGCTCTCCGGTGGGGAAGGGCGGTGAGTCTGTGCTTTTTCTTCCTTGAGAAATCCCTTCTTCCCTGGCACCACACTATCCTGAGACATAATCGGTGGTATTCATTGAGGGCTTACTGTGTGTAGAACATGCAATTGGGAAAATACAATACAATGGAATTGGCAGACATGATTCCTACCCAGAAGGATCTAATAGTCTAGAGGGGATGAGAAAAACTACATGGCATGGGGAAAACAAGGAAGCAGAAGAAAGGGTAGTCCTGAGTTTATTTCTATCTATCCATCTATCAATAGTACTGATTTATTGAGGGAAACAATTGAGATAAAGCTGATAATAATAATAATAATAATAATGGCATTTATTAAGCACTTACTATGTGCAAAGCACTGTTCTAAGTGCTGGGGAGGTTACAAGGTGATCAGGTTGTCCAACAGGGGGCTCACAGTCAATCCCCATTTTACAGATGAGGCAACTGAGGCACAGAGAAGTGAAGTGACTTGCCCAAAGTCACACAGCTGACAATTGGCAGAGCCGGGATTTGAACCCATGACCTCTGACTCCAAAGCCCATGCTCTTTCCACTGAGCCATGCTGCTTCTCAAGGGTGAAATCAAAGTACCTTCATCAGTGGCAGAAATATTTTCTTCTTCACTTTCTCGCTCAACATCTTCCCACTCTGGACCCCTTAACTTCCTCCTAAAACCTCCAGTCCTCCTGCTCATTCCCCTGATCAACCCTTGGCTCTTTTTTAATGGTATTTTTTTAACGCATGCTATGTACCAAATAGGGTTCTAAGTACTGGGGTAGGTACAAGTTAATTAGGTTGGACACAGTCCCTGGCCCTCATGGGTCTTACAGTTAAAGTAAGAGGGAGAACAGGTATTTAATCCCCCTTTTACAGTTGAGAGAACTGAGCCACAGAGAAGTTCAGTGACTTCCCTGAAGTCACCCAGCAGAAAAATGGTGGAACTGGGATTAGAACTCAGGTCCTCTGACTCTCAGGCCCTTGCTCTTTCCACTAGGCCAAGCTGCTTCTCAAATGGCTAACCACTGCTCTCCTTCAAAATGGGAAGCAGCATGGCCTAGTGGAAAGCAGCATGGCAGAGTGGATAGAGTATGGGCCTGGGAGTTAGAAGGTCATGGGTTCTCATCCCAGCTCTGCCACTTGTCTGCTCCGTGGCCTTGGGCAAGACACTTAACTTCCCTGTGATTCAGTTACCTCATCTGTAAAATGGGGAATAAGACTGTGAGCCCCATGTGAGACATGGACTGCATCTATCCTGATTTGTTTGTATACACCCCGTGCTATGTACAGTGCCTGGCACGTAGTAAGCACTTAATAATACTTATTATTATTATGAAGTGGCTAACCACCATGATCTAGGCACTCCTCATACCCCCACGTCACTACTGTATCAGCCTCCTGATGGGTTTCCATCTCCATCTCCTGCCTCTTCCCTCTGCAGGCTGATTTTTTTTTCATGGAATTCGTTAACCGCTTACTATATGCTAGGCACTGTAATAAAAACTAGGTTAGATACAAGGTAAGCAGGTTGGACATATGGGACTCACAGTTTTAATCCATCTTATACAGATGAGCTAGCTGAGACACAGAGAATAATAATAATAATGATGGCATTTGTTAAGTGCTTACTATATGCCAAGCACTGTTCTAAGCGTTGAGGGGATACAAGGTGATCAGGTTGTGAGCCCCACATGGGGCTCACAGTCTTAATCCCCATTTTCCAGATGAGGGAACTGAGGCACAGAGAAGTTAAGTGACTTGCCCGAAGTCACACAGCTGACAAGTGGTGGAGCCGGGATTAGGACCCACGACCTCTGACTCCCAAGCCTGGGCTCTTTCCTCTGAGCCATGCAGTGAAGAATTGAGTTGCCTGAGGTCACACAGCAGGTGAGTGGTGGAGACAGGTTTAGAATCCCCATCTTTCTGACTCCCAGGCCCGTAAAATTTCATTCTTCTGTTTAGATCATCCTTCTCCAACGTCCTTCTGCACACAACTCTCCCCTCCTCAAATACTTCTATATTTGCCCATTGTTATCTTTTGCATCAAACAGCCCATTGATTGGCTTTTAGGCACTCCACCAGCACTTTCCCAGGGCTTCTTTAAACCCCAGTTCACAGTCTCTGTTCCTTCCAATTCACCATCTCACTATTTTGTAATTTCCATTCTCCCACCTCCTTCCTCTGGCCCATGTCATTCCTCCTTCCAGAACTTCCTTCCCCTTCAAAGCTACCAGACTTCACTCAGTGTTTCCCATCTTCAAAATCCCCATTTTACATGTGAGGTAATTAAAGCACAGAGAAGTCAAACACCTTGCCCAAGATCACACAGCAGACAAGTGGAGGAACCAGGATTAGAACCCAGGTCCTTTGACTCCCAAATCTGTGCTCTGTCCACTAGGCCATGCTGCTTCAATGCAACAGAATGAAAAGAAATGGACTTCTGAACTACTGTGGAAAATGGGTGGAGTGAGAACTCCCAAGTGCATAGGTGATGCTCTAGTGGGGTAAATCAGGTGGGGAGGGGAGAGATGAATCAGGGAAGACTTCCTGGAGACATGATTTTAGAAGGACTTTGACGATGGGAAGAGTAGTGGTCTGTGGAGTGTGAAGGAGGGGGAGTCCCAGGTAGGTGGGGATGAAGATGAAGGAAGTAAGGAAGGAAGATGAAGGATGAGTGAACATTTCATTAATGCAGAGAGTTCCAAGAACAGTGCAGCACAGATGTCTCACATGGGGCAAAGAAACCTACTGGCTTCTGAAAATGTTGGTGCCACTTTCCAACAGCAGAGACAAGGCACAACGACAAGTGTGGGGTTTTCCTGAGAGATCTCACCCGGGATTGCCGATTCTCACTGTGTCGGGGCCGGGGGCCCAACCAGCCCTATCCTATGGCCCACTGCTGCCCGTCTCTTCTTTGCCGCCTGGGTCATCTCCTATTACACCAGAGCAGGAAGCAGACTAAAATCTTGGAGGGTGAGGAGGGGGGGAGGGAGGGAGGAGGGGAAACCGCAGGGGCTTTCTTGGAACCAAATGCAGGTCAGCTGGGAATTCCCATCAGGGAGTCCAGTGCCAGCTTTCTCTCCTTGGTGCCGGAGGTGGGCGGCCCTTGGCCTTCCCACCCCACTGTTCCATCTTTCTTTTCCCCTCACTCCGACTTATTCAGGGCACTGCACTCTGCCTAATCTCCTGGATTCTTTATTTAGGAAATTGGCAGCCTTGGTCAGATTGAGAAAGCTGGGAGGATGTGTGTGTGTGGGTATGTGTGTGTGCGTGAATGTATGTAGAAGCTTTGGGGTGGGGTGGAGGGCCAGAATTTATCTTTCTGCCGAGGTCTAGGGTTGCACTCCTAATGCCTCGTGGCATGTGGAGCTGAGATCTGGGCTCAGTTCCCCTATGGCTACCACGAGACGAGGCAGGCAGAGAGGTTGGCTGGGCGTCTCCCCTTTCATCCAGGAGTGTGCCAGGGATCCATTTCTCAGGGCAAAGTCAGGAGTCACGATAGGAGGACCAGTATGGCAGAGCAAGAAGCCAGTGGCTTACAGGTCCTGCTTTCCACCCTCCAGGTAAGAAGAGTTTGAGCGAATGCTCCCGCTGGCTTGTTTCACGGTAGACAGCACGATGTGACTGCTCTCCTCTGTTTCCCGTTGGCCGGGAAAGGCTCGGTCGGCTGATCCGTAGTTGGAGCTGAGCAGAGTCAGCTGCATCGATCCCCCTGTAGCTGATGGTTGGGGACTTAAATAATCAGAAGGTTGAAGCAGGGGATTGCTTTATATAATGTCAGTCTCCCCCTCTAGACCGTAAGCTTGGTGGAGGTAGGGAATGTGCCTGTTAATTGTTATATTTTACACTCCCAAGCGCTTAGTACATTGCCCTGCACACAGCGTTCAGTAAATGCAATTGACTGACTGAACTTGGAGGCCTGAACCTGTCCATATTTGAGGAGACTCCTGGCTTGACAACAGAAGGGATAGCTGGGAGGCAGTTGGATTTATAGTCAGAGCTATCTATCAATCACTCAGTGGCATTTATTGAGCACTTCTTGTGTGTGGGACACTGTACTAAATACATGGGAGTGTAACATAGAGTTGGAAGACACGATCCCTGCCTATGAGGAGCTTATGGTGTAGATAGACATTGAAATAAATTATTGATAGGATTGGGGTGGAGTGTGTTATAGTGCTTAGGGGATATGTACTCAAATAGCTAGGTGACACAGAGGGGAAGGAGAATAGGGACTTTTCGATGGAGATACGATTTCAATAAAGTTTTGAAGATGGGGAGAGTGGTGGTTTTTTGAATATGAAGGTGAGTGCAAGGCATCAGAGGGAAAAGAGACAACCTTGAGGCACAACAAATAAGTTGGCATTAGAGGGGTGATGTATATAGGGAAGTTTGTAATGAAAGGAGTGGGGTTAGGCATGAGAGAGAGGGGGGAAATTTAGTGTTTTAATCTAATGGTGAAGAATTTCTGTTTCCTGTGGAAATGAATGGGTGACCATTAGAGGCTTTTGAGGAGTGGAAAGATCTGTGCAGAATGGTTTTTCAAAAAAATGGTCTGGGCAGCAGACTGGAGGAAGTATGGATTGGAAAGGGGAGAGATTGGAGGCAGGGAGGTCAGAGTGGAGGCTAAAGCAATAATCAGTGCAAGATATTCCTTTCCAAACTCTTTGAGCGGGTTGTCTCCACCTGCTCTCTCCTCTTCCTCTCCTCCAGTTCTCTCCTTAATCCCTTTAAATCTGGTTTCCGCCCCCTTCATTCTACAGAAATGCGCCTTCTAAGGTAACCAATGACTCTCTTGCCAAATTTGATGGCCTTTTCTCCGACTTAATCCTCCTAGACCTCAGCTGCCTTTAACCCTGTGGCCCACCCCCTCCTCCTCAAAACATTATCTAACCTTGCCCTCACTGACCCTGTCCTCTCCAAGTTCTTTTCCTATCTTCCTCATGGCTCGTTCTCAGCCTCTTTTGTGGGCTCCTTCTCTGTCCCCCACCCTCTGACAGTCGGGATCCCTCAAGGCTCAGTTCTGGGTCCCCTTATATTCTCCATCTACACCACTCCCTTGGAGAACTCATTCACTCCCATGGCTTTAACTACCACTTCTATGTGGATGATTTCCTAATCCACATCTCCAAGCTTGATTTCTCTCCTCCTCTGCAACCTCCCATTTCCTTCTGCCTTCAGGAAAGTTCTAACTAAATGTCCCTCTGACACCTCAAACTAAACATGTCAGAAACAGAACTCATCTTCCCACCTAACCCCTGTCCTCTCCCTCTCTTTCCCACCACAGTAGACAATGTCACTATCCTCCCTGTCTCACAAGCCCATAACCTTGGCATTGTCCTTGACTCATCTCTCAATCAATCCACATATTCAATCTGTCACCAAGTTCTGTCTGTTCTACCTTCACAACATTGCTAAAAATCCGCTCTTTCCTCTCCATCCAAAATGCTAGTATGCTGATTCAAGAACTTAACTGCCTCCTTGTTGACTTCCCTGCCTCCTGTCTTTCTGCACTCCAGTCCCTACTTCACTCTGCTGCCTGGATCATTTTTCTTAAAAATAAACATTCAGTCCACATTTCCCCTCTCCTCAGGAATCTCCAGTGGTTATCCATGCATCCATGCATCAAACAGAAACTCCTTATTATGGCTTTAGAGCATTCAATCAGTTTGCCTCCTCCTACCTTACCGCACTCCAGTCCGGTCTGCACACTTTGCTCCTCTAGTGCCAGATCTCATCTATCTCCCTGCCAACCCCTTTCCCACACTCCTTCTTCTGACTTGGAACTCCCTCTCCCACCAAATATGCCAGACAACCACGCTCTCCATCCTCAAAGCCTTACGGAGGTCACTTCTCCGCCAAGAGGCCCTCCCCGAGTAAGTCCTCTTTTCCCCAGCTCCCTCTCCCTTCTGTGTCACCTATGTGCTTGGATCTGTGACCTTTGGGCATTTGATAGTCACCCCACAGCACTTATGTACATATCTATAAATTGTGTATTATAAATTATCTATTCATATTAATGTCTGTCTCCCCCTCTAGACTCTAAGCCCATTGTGGGCAGGGAACATGTCTACCAACTCTGTTGCACTGTACTCTCCCGAGCACGTAGTACAGTGCTTTGCACACCCACAGTCAGCGCTCAATAAACATTGCTGATGATTAGGGATATGGCCGGCTTGTACTTCCCAAGCACTTAGTACAGTGCTCTGTACACAGTAAGCGCTCAATAAATACAATTGAATGAAAGAATGAATGCTTGGACCAGTACGAGGACAGGCTGGATGGAGAGGAAGGAAGCAGCATGGCCCAGTGGACAGAACATGGGCTTGGGAGTCAGAATGACCCAAATTCTAATCCTGATTCTGCCATTTTCTATGGTATTTGTTAAGCACTTAACTACATGCCAGGGACTGTACTAAGCGTTGAGTGGATGCAAGATCATCAGGTTGGACAAAGTCCTCGTCCCAGATGGGGCTCACAGTCTAAATTCTACAGATGTGAGCTGGAGGGAAACCTGAAAGGAAGGGGGCTGTTGACTAGCAGATTCTGGGACCTTCTGTCCCATGCTGTCTTCCAAGTGGTGAGAGCTGAATGTAATTAATTCAGAGGGCAGGTTAGGTTGGTCCAACAGGTTTCAGAGTTACCTGCTGGTCATGAGATGATAGGAGAGAGATCCCAGGGGAAGAAGGGGTCAGGAAGAATCAGCCACAAAAGGTAACACCCTGGTAACCCATCTGCTCAGGCTCGTATGATTCCCTCAGAAAGCACAAAACTCATTGTCAATTTTCAGATTTTCTTCTCTATTTTCTTCCTTGGTATTTTCTCATACTCCTATGGAAGGTGAGGGGAAAGGTAGGGGATGTTAGTCTATCCATCACTAACAGAGAAGCACTAGAGAAGCAGCATGCCCTAGTGGATAACGCACAGGCCTGGGAGTCAGAATGCCATAGGTTCTAATCCTAGCTCTCCCCTTTGTTTTGTGGTATTTGTCAAGTGCTTACTAAGTGCCAGGCACTGTACTAAGCACTGGGGTAGGTGCAAGATCATCAGGTGGGACACAGTCCCTGTCCCAGATGGGGCTCACAGTCTCAATCTCCATTTTACAGATGAAATAACTGAGGCCCTACCCTCATTTAATGAACAAATAGATACTCTCAAAACCTTCCTCTCTACAGAACTCAACTCATGTGCTCCCCTATGCCTTCACTGATCTCATACCACTAGCCCAAGCCCTGGATCAGTCGTACATTCCACCTCCTTCACTCTTGCGCTTGAGCTACAGAGTGCTGTTGGTGGAAAACTAAATATCAGGCTGACTTCATCCACTTCAAGTTTATCCTCACATGCTTTAACACTTCCCTCTCCCCTGCCAGGCAAAACTATTTCTCCACCCTCTCCCGGTTCTCCTCTTATCTCTCTGGCCGTTCATTCTCAGTCTCCTTCATGGACTCCTCCTCTGCCTCCTACCCCCTAACTGTGGTGGTCCCTCAAGGTTCAGTTTTGGGTCCCCTTCTATTCTCCATCTACACCCACTCCCTTGGAGAACTCATTCACTCCCATGGCTTCAACCACCACCTCTATGCAGATGATTCCCAAATCTACATCTCCAGCCCTCACCTCTCTCCCTCTCTGCAGTCTCACATTTCCCATTGCCTTGCCTTCAAGACATCTCTATTTGGTTGTCCTCATGTTACCTCAAGCTTTACATGTCCAAAACAGGACTCCTCACCTTCCCACCCAAGCCCTGTCCTCTCCATGACTTTTCCATCACTGTAGACTGTACCACCAACCTTACTGTCTCACAAGCCCATAATCCTGGCATTATTCTTGTCTTCTCTCTCTCATTCAACCCACATATTTAATCCATCACTAAATCCTGTTGGTGCCACCTTCACAACATCACTAAAATCCACACTTTCCTCTCCATCCAAACTGCTACTATGTTAATTCAATCACTCATTCTATCCTGCCTGGATTACTGCATCAGCTGCCTTGTTGACCTCCCAGTCTACTGCCTTTCCCCACTCCAGTCCATATTTCACTCTGCTGCCTGGATCATTTTTCTAAAAAAACATCAGTCTAGAGAGTTCCATCCTCTTCTTCTCCATTTCCCCATTTTCTAATGGACTCCAAATTGGAATCAATCATTCAGTGGTATTCAGTGGTATCTATTGAGCACTGACTTTGTGCCGAGCACTGCCTGGGAGACTTTAATAATAATAATAATAGTGGCATTTATTAAGTGCTTACTATGTGCAAAGCACTGTTCTAAGCACTGGGGAGGTTACAAGGTGATCAGGTTGTCCCACAGGGGGCTCAAAGTCAATCCCCATTTTACAGATGAGGTAACTGAGGCACAGAGAAGTTAAATGACTTGCTCAAAGTCACACAGCTGACAACTGGCGGAGCCGGGATTTGAACCCATGACCACTGACTCCAAAGCCCATACTCTTTCCACTGAGCCATGCTACTTCTGTACTATAGTACAATAGAGTTGGTAGATACTTTCCCTGACCATAATGAGCTCACAGTCTAGATGGGGAGACATATATTACTATAAATAAATAAATAACAGATATAAAGACAAGTGTTTTGGGACTGAGGCTGGGGTGAATTTCAATTGCTCAAAGGGTACAGATTCAAGGGACACAGAAGAGAGAAGGAATAGAGGAAAAGAGAAACAATGTGGACATAGCATGGACCTGGGACTCAGAGGACCAAGATTCTAATTCCAGCTCCATCACTTTTCCGCTGAATGACCGTGGCAACTCACTTAACTTCTTTGTGTCTCATCTGTAAAATAAGGATTAAGACTGTGAGCTCTAAGTGGGATATGGACTGTGTCTAACCTGATTACCTTGTATCTACCCCAGCACTTAGAACAGTGCTTGGCACATAGTAAGCTCTTAAACAAATACAATTAAAAAAAGAAACCTTATTGGGTGAAGGCCTCTAGGAGGTTTAGAGCAGAAAAAGCTTCCTGGCAGGACTGGTCCTCCCTGGCAGAGCAGAAAGGAATCATTCATTCATTCATTCAATCATATTTATTGAGCACTTACTGTGTGCAGAGCACTACTAAGCGCTTGGAAAGTACAAGTTGGCAACATATAGAGGCAGTCCCTACCCAACAACGGGCTCACAGTCTAGAAGGGGGAGACAGACAACAAAACAAAACATGTGGACAGGTGTCAAGTCAACAGAATAAATAGAAGTAAAGCTAGATGCACATCATTAACAAAATAAAGAGAATAGTAAATATGTACAAGTAAAATAAATAGAGTAATAAATCTGTACAAACATATATATAGGTGCTGTGGGGAGGGGAAGGAGGTAGGGTGGGGTGGATGGGAAGGGGGAGAGGAAAGAGGGAGCTCAGTCTGGGAAGGCCTCCTGGAGGAGGTGAGCTCTAGTAGGGCTTTGAAGAGAGGAAGAGAGCTAGCTTGGCGGATGTGTGGAGGGAGGGCACTCCAGGCCAGGGGGAGGACGTGGGCTGGGTGTTCACGGTGGGACAGGTGAGAACGAGGCACAGTGAGGAGGTTGGTGGCAGAGGAGCGCAGAGTGTGGGCTGGGCTGTAGAAGGAAAGAAGGGAGGTGAGGTAGGAGGGGGCGAGGTGATGGAGAGCCCTGAAGCCGAGAGTGAGGAGTTTTTGCCTGATGCGTAGGTTGACTGGTAGCCACTGGAGATTTTTGAGGAGGGGAGTAACATGCCCAGAGTGTTTCTGCACAAGGATGATCCGGGCAGCAGCATGAAGTATAGACTTTAGTGGGGAGAGACAGGAGGATGGGAGATCAGAGAGGAGGCTGATGCAGTAATCCAGTCGGGATAGGATGAGAGATTGAACCGGCAGGGTAGCGGTTTGGATGGCGAGGAAAGGATGGATCTTGGCGATGTTGTGGAGATGAGACCAGCAGGTTTTGGTGACGGATTGGAAGTGAGGGGTGAACGAGAGAGCAGAGTCAAGGATGATACCAAGGTTGCGGGCTTGAGAGACGGGAAGGACGGTAGTGCCATCTACAATGATGGGAAAGTCAGGGAGAGGGCAGGGTTTGGGAGGGAAGATAAGGAGTTCAGTCTTGGACATATTGAGTCTTAGATGATGGGCAGACATCCAGATGGACATGTCCTGAAGGCAGGAGGAGATACGAGCCTGAAGGGAGGGAGGGAGAGAGAGCAGGGGCAGTGATGTAGATTTGGGTGTTATCAGCATAGAGATGATAGTTGAAGCCGTGGGAGAGAATGAGTTCACTAAGGGATTGAGTGTAGATAGAGAACAGAAAGGGACCAAGAACTGACCCTTGAAAAACCCCTACATTGAAAGGGAGCAGAAAATAGTGGGGACTGACTTGACAGTTGTTATATTGTTATGCTGTACTTTCCCAAGCACTTAGTACAGTGGTCTACACTGTACATTGAGTAAGCACTCAATGAGTACAATTGACTGACTGCCTGGAGTCTGCAGAACAGGGTAAAGTGGGAGGTCAACTCATCCGATGGAACGACCAGACTCCTCACGGGTCTGGAAATCATCCGGAAACCTCTCCGGTGGTCACCTCTGCATCCTTGGCCCCCTCTTCTCACATGACTAATTGCCCACAGAAAGAGAGGAGCTTTACTCAGCACTCATGGGTTCTCATGAGGCAACAGTGAATTTCTGGAGGAGGAGACACAACTCGAAAGCCCAATCCTTCACCTGGGACCATATCTAGAAAACCGCCAATAAAATGTCTCTTTCGAAACACAAAATATGCATAAATATTTAGTCGGCTTTGGCAGGCACTGAGCTGTGAAATGGCTGCATTTCTGTTGATGTTTGCATCTGTAGATAATCTCCACGCTTTATTATTTTATGCTGTAGCTCCCCACAGACAGACTCCCTTTGTTTATGTTCTCTGCCGAAATGTGCTGTCCAAACTCATTTCTTGTCCTGGGCACTAAGAACAACATTCATTATGTATCAGGAGGTATTCTGTAGGACTCTTTCTTTCCTGGGACTGGTTAGGCTCCTGCTTAGACAATGACAAGCCAGAACCCGAAAATATATAATAAGGCATGGATTAGGAAGAATCTTTTCCAGCTGGAGCCAATTCACGAGACTTCCCACCTTGCTCCAGTGGATGCTAAGGGAATTAATTCTTTTCCGCCTTGGAACTGGAAAAGTGCAATTGGTGAAAGGTCAGGAGATTTAGTTTTCCACAACTTGGTCACTTTCCTTCATCCTCAGGAGCAGTGAAAGAGTTAAAGAAGCAGCGTTGCCTAGTGGAAAGAGCACAGGCCTGGGAGTCCTCTGACTCTCTATTCTAATCCCAGCTCCACCACTTACTTGCTGTGACATGTGGGCAAGTCACTTCACTTCTCTGTGCCTCAGTTTCCTCATCTGTCAAATGGGGATTAAGACTGTGAGTGCTATGTGAGACAGGGATTGTGTCCAAATAATAATAATAATAGTAATAATGGTAGTATTTGTTAAATGCTTACTATGTGCCAAGCACTGTTCTAAGCACAAGGTACAAGGTAATCAGGTTGTCCCAGGTTGGGCTCACAGTCTTAATCCCTATTTTACATCTGAGGGAACTGAGGCACAGAAAAGTTAAGTGACTTGCCCAAAATCACACGGCTGACAAGTGGCAGAGCTGGGATTAGAACCCATAACCTCTGACACCCAAGCCTGTGCTCTTTCCATTGAACATCGCTGCTTCTTTAAATAGATTAGCTTGTATCTATCCCAATGCTTAGTTCAGTGCCTGGCACATAGTAAGCACTTAACAAATACCATTACAACAACAACAACAAAATAATCTTACTGAGCACTCATTATTACCTGACAAAGCCTTGCTAACACCCAGTCAATCAATCAACCATTAGCATTTACTGAATGCCTACTTTATGCAGCACTCTGTACTAAGTGCCAGGGAATTGGGAAAAGATGGGTTAGAAAAATCCAGAATCAGAACTTTCAGAAGAGAGTTTGTAACCTTTTCAAGTTTCCAGAAAGATGGTTTAGTATGGGTGAGAGACAGACTCTGGCTTTTTCCTATCGATCCCAACTCTAACCCTTCTGGTAGCACAAATAAGGAAACAAACTGAAATCCATGTTAATTTCAAGCTTCAGTGGGAACACAGGGAGGAGAAAATGTAGCTCAGAAGGACATCTGCCAGATAGAAAAGGGACAAAATTGACCCAAAGCAGAATTTGTCAGTGCCTAAAAGAAGCGATATCCCCAACAAAAGTGGCTTTGACTTAAACTGGGGAATGGTTAGGAAGCAGCATGGCCTAGTGGATAGAGATTGGCCTGGGAATTAGAAGGAACTGGGTTCTAATTCCAGCTCCCCCACCTGTCTTCACTGCTACCTTGGGCAAGTCACTTAACTTCTCTGGAATTCAGTTACCTCATCTGCAAAATAGGGATTAAGACTGTGAGCCCCACTGGGACAGGGACTTTGTTCAACCTGATAAGCTTTTATCTATTTTAGCGCTTAGTACACTGCCTGGCACATAGTAAGCGCTTAACAGTTAGCATAAAAAAGCAGAGATTACATGGTTTGGCAAATCGTGCTCACGTGCTACACTGTTGATGGTTTTAAAGGTGTAACCCCCACCTGTAATTTATTTCAAGGACTGTCTACTAGATTGATAGCCCTGAGGGCAGCGAGCATATCTACTCTTCCAAGTGTACTCTTCCAAGTGTTAGGGACAGCGAGCCCTCAGAAAATACCACTCATAATAAAGTACAAGGGAGGACAGGTATTGCATCCCCATTTTGCAGTTGGGGAAACTAAGGCACAGAGAGGTTAAGTGACTTAACCAAGGACATGCAGCAGGCAAGTGGTGGAATCTGGATTAGAACTCAGTTTCCTCTGACTCTTGCATCATCCCCACTTTCATCCAGCTTCATAAAGGTGACATCTTCTCCATGATTCTTATATCTCCCCATTCTTTATTTGGATCATCCAGGGTGAATCTTCCTGTCCTGGAAATTAGAGGTCCTTGAATGGCCAATTCTTCTAGTTCTGGGCATTTAGGATACATATAACCAATGGCATAAAAAGTGAGATTCAGGGAATGTCCCATAGATTCTTGTTAAAGATTTAATAACACATGACATATCTTGGTGAAAGAATTCTGATCAGTCCCTTCCCAGCAGGCTCCACAGTAGAGGCAGAAAACTCTAATTGGAATGCACATTGCCTGTAATTTATAGCAAGTGTAGCATGGCTCAGTGGAAAGAGCATGGGCTTGGGAGTCAGAGGTCATGGGTTCAAATTCCGGCTCCACCAATTGTCAGCTGTGTGACTTTGGGCAAGTCACTTAACTTCTCTATGCCTCAGTTACTTCATCTGTAAAATGGGGATTAAGACTGTGAGCCCCACGTGGGACAACCTGACCACCTTGTACCCTCCCCAGAGCTTAGAACAGTGATTTGCACATAATAAGTGCTTAACAAATGCCATTATTATTATTATTATTAAGTACCACAAAAAATGCAGAAACTGTGTTTCAATAGCAGGAAGGTTCACAGCTTCATTCTCAGTGTCACAGAAGGGGAATAATCTATGCCACATTCTCACCCATGTATAATGTGAGTTTGTTTCTTCTATCAAGAGATAAGATACAATCTCAAACAAAAAAGTCTTGGAACAAAGTCAGTCGTTCAATCAATCAATTGTGCATACTGTGTGTTTGGGTGAATGAAAGAGAATCAATCAATCAATTAATGGTATTTATTTAGTGTTGAGTTTGAAGCAATGTTCTAAGTGCTTGGGTGAGTACAATACCATAGAGTTGGTAGCAAAGAAAAGATGTCAAATCTAAGTATTAAAGCTAAATTTGCTTCAACCCAGCTTTTCTGGGTTGGAATATGAGAGGAAAATGTTTCACAGCTGCTGTAGGTCCAGCTGAAATGTGACAACTGAAAACTAGGGAGGCAGCAGAAGTAGTTTTAGAGTCCAGGATAGTGAAACTTCTGCAAATGGGTCATTCCAGACGAAAGCTTGAAGCCAACTCCAGGAGACAGTTCACCTTGAGGAACAGCAGTCAGAAAAGGAGCAACTACTTTTGAGCAGACAATTTTTTATGGTATTTCTGAAGTGCATACTATTTACTAGGCACTGTACTAAGAGCTGGAGTAATTACAGTATAATAATGATGACATTTATTAAGCACTTACTATGTGCAAAGCACTGTTCTAAGCACTGGGGAGGTTACAAGGTAATCAGGTTGTCCCAGGGGGGCTCACAGTCTTAATCCCTATTTTACAGATGAGGTAACTGAGGCCCAGAGAAGTTAAGTGACCTGCCCAAAGTCACCCAGCTGACAATTGGCGGAGCTGGGATTTGAACCCATGACCTCTGACTCAATGTTCTTTCCATTGAGCCACACTGCTTCTCTATAATGGGTTAGACACAGTCCATGTCCCATATGGTACTCCTGGTCTTATCCTTATTTTTACAGATGAGATAACTGAGGCACAGGGAAGTGAAGTGACTTGCCCAAGGTCACACAGCAGAAAAGTGGCAGAGTCAGGATTAACAACCAGGTTCTTCTGACTCCCAGAACTGTGCTCCTTCCTTAGGCCAAGCTGTTTCTCAGGGAAGGTTTCAAGAGGACTATGAGGAGCGTCCAAAGTGAAAACAGCACCCGTTGTTTCCAACGGCAAATATTTTAGCAAGACAAAGACAGTCTGTGTCTGTGCCCAGTGAAGTTGGCACTGTCAATCCTAGGGGATTTTTCAACCACATATGCATGATAAACTTCATGTCAATGGTGGTACCTTCCCATACAAAGGACAAATAACAAATGCACATATATAAGCTTAAAGTAGTAATAATTATGGTATTTTCTAACCACTTACTAAGTGCAAAGTACTGTTTCAAGCACTGGGATGATAATAATTGAGGTATTTGTTAAGCACTTACTATTTTCCAGGCATTGTACTGAGCACTGGGGTAGATATAAGATAATTGGATTGGATACAGTCCCTGTCCCACATAGGGCTCACAGTCTTAATTCCCATTTTACAGATGAGGCTATTGAGGCACAGAGAAGTTAAGTGCCTTGTCTAAGGTCACACAACTGACAAGTGGTGGAGGCAGAATTAGAACTCAGGTCTTCTGACTCCCAGGCAGGAGTGCTTTGCACTAGGCCACACTGCAAAATAATCAGTCCCCAAAGTTGAGGTTGGACAGTTATCTTATCCCCATTTAACAGATGAGGAAACTGAGGTAAAGAGAAGTTAAGTAGCTTGCTCAAATCAATCTATCAATCGTATTTATTGAGCGCTTACTGTGTGCAGAGCACTGTACTAAGCGCTTGGGAAGTACAAGTTGGCAACATATAGAGACATTCCCTACCCAACAGTGGGCTCAGAGTCTAAAAGTCATAGAGCAGGCAAGTTCCAGAGCTGGAATTAGAACCCAGGTCCCCTGGCTCACAAGCCCGTGCTCTTTCCACTAGACAGCACTGTTTCTCATGGCAAAGCACTGGTGATGAGCGACGTAATGCGTTTATTTGGGGTGAGGGGATGGGAAGGATGATAGTGCCACCTTTGTTATGCTTCCTGATTGGCCCAAGAGTCTGCCTGAAGGACACCTCTTCCTTGATTACCTCTCTAGACTGTACACGCTTTGTGGACAAGGAATGTGTCCACCAACTCTCTGTAATGTACTCTCCCAAGAGCTTCGTACAGTACTCTGTAAGCAGTAAGGGCTCAGTAGATATCATTCATTGATTGCTCAGTTGACTCTTCCAGTTACCCACTTCATTTTTACAAGAAACCAAAATGGAACAAAGTTTACCTTATGTTTTGTGGGCTCTCTCTGTTGTTGAAATGACGGATGGGAGTTCAGCTTCCATGGCTTCAGCTTCCATGGCCACGAAGACCAGGAGGTGACTGCCCACCCTGCCAGGATAGAGAGTCTAGCTGGAGAGGTTTGGGCAATGCCACATCTCTGCGTCATTGCTGCTGACCACCACTGCAGAATCTTGTGGAAAGCAGCGAAGGCTGACAGTTTTTCTGTCGGTTTACTCCCTTAGTCACTCACAAGGATGTGAGTTGATTTATACTGGAGCGAGGGCAGATTTCCTACATCCTGAGTGCTTAGTCCATGCCTTTCACAGCCCCTCCAGCAACTCACTCTCAGATGAGAAACAACATTCTAACAATATTCAAACAAAGAACTCGGAGAAATCAATCTGTAAGACCATAACAGCCAAAGTTCCACTGTCCAAAGCGAAAAGCCAGCAATCCAAGCAGCATTTCCAAATGAAAAAAAGCCTTTACCCATCTCCAGCCCTAAAGGATTTTTTAATGGTATTAAAGATGGTTTTTATGGTATTTGAGAAGCAGCATGGCTTAGTGGAAAGAGCATGGGCTTGGAAGTCAAAGGTCTTGGGTTCTAATCCTGGCTTTGCCACTTATTAGCTGTGTGACTTTGGGCAAGTCACTTAACTTCTCTGTGCCTCAGTTGCCTCATCTGTAAAATGGGGATTAAGGCTGTGAGCCCCACGTGTGACAACCTGGTTACCTTGTATCTCTCCAGTGCTTAGAACAGTGCTTGGCATATAGTATTTAACCAATGTTATTATTATTATTATTTAAGTACTTATACTGTGCCAGGCACTGCACTAAGCACTGGGGTAGTTACAAGCTAATCAGGTTGGACACAGTCCCTGTCCCACAGTGAAATGCACAGTCTTGGTCCCCACTTTACAGATGCGGTAACAATCACAGAGAATTGACATGACTTACCCAAGGTCACATAGCAGATAAGTGGTAGAGTAAGGTTAGCACCCTGGACCTTTTGACTCCCAAATCTGTGCTGTATCCATTAGGCTACTCTGCTTCTCTAAGCATATGCTGTAATTCTGCTAAAGTTGAAAATGCAAGTTGTTCCCTGCTCTCTGGGCAAAGGGGTCCACTGGTGTCCTTTCTGGGATTGTGACAAGTGGGGAGTAGAGGGCAGAGAATAGGTGTTAGCTCCCTCCACCCCATGATGTAGATCCCAGGACTCAATAATGTGGCCTTGTTCTTCTTGCAGTCAGAATATTATATAACTACTTCATGGCCTTCAGACTCCATCCAAAATTACTTAGCATAGAATCTAATTATTAAAGGCACAAAATGGCATTTCAAATCAATCACTGGGAGCCATAGAGGTGGCAGGAACCTTTTAAAGGAAAAAAGTGGGCATTCACTCATTTGCATTTTATGTAACAGTCTCCCATCCTGATACATGCACCACGCTTCAAAGCTAAATCTGAAACATCCCCCTTCTCCCTCTCCCCCTTTCCTTCTTCCCTTCTCCCCAATTCTAGGCAGTATAGGGGAGATCATGGGACTTGTGTTTTTGGAGGGGGTGTTTTCTCTGTCATTTACAGAGAGATCCCCCAAGCCAATAGGAATCAGGAATATAGAGCCGTGACCCTCTAGTTTCATTCCTCAACCCACCCCTGGAAAACTGATATCCTTACATCAGCCTGATGGACAAGTCAAATTTCAGTGAGATTTTTTTTCAGTCCACCACCAGCTCCCCACTTGTAATCTTACCAGTCCTTTTCTATGGTATTTGTGAATCTCTTACTATGGGCCAGGCACTGTACTAAGTGCTGGGATAGATACAGCACAGTCCCTGTCCCAAGTGGGGCTTATAGTCTTTTAATCTCCATTTTACAGATGAGGTAACTGAGGCACAGAGACTTTAAGTGACTTGTCCAAGAATATGCAACAGACAAGTGCCAGAGTTAGGACTAGAACCCAGGTCCTCTGACCCCCAGACCTGTACTCTTTCACTTAGGCCACATTGCTTCTCTTGATCTCTAGTGATGTGATATGGGACATCAACCTTCCCTAGAAACCTCTTCCCTAGAAGCTTTTCCCAGTGCACTGTTGCCTGGGGAATTTCCCCACTTGTTGAGCATAAGCAGTTTTACCCTAATGCTTAATTCCTCCCATTTCATTTATTGGTTTCCTCAGCTGTTTCTTCATCATCATCATCCATTATTATCGAGCTGATGATCATAGACCTTCCTCCATTAATTTATAAACACCCCTCCTTATATCCCCACAATTGCTACTTCATCACTTCCATGCTTCCTAATCACTTCAGCACTCTCAACCTTTCACAGCATTCAGACACACCTCTCCTGCTAAATCATCTGCATATTTCCCCATTTCCTTCTTCCTTCCATATGTGATGTATTTCAATGTCTGTCTACCCTGCTAGAATGTAATTGTGAATATTTATTGAGCATCTACAGTTTGCAGAGCACTGTACTAAGCACTTGGGAGGGTAGAGTATAACAAAATTAGTAAATATGTACCATAAAAAGTCAGAGCTTCTTGAGAGTCAGGTACCATATCTAAAAGAAACTTCCCCAGTCAACAAGATGGAGACGATCTTGCCTGTCTCCCTTCTGCCCAGTGTGATAGTAGAAATAGTGGTAGTAGTAATAGCATTTATTGTTTACTGTGGGCAGAGCACTGCTCTAAATACTCGCAGGGGTGGGTCTTCTGAGATTGCAAGTGCTACTGCCTGTTTAACATCATGCTACCTTGGAATTGAAGCCGCTATCTTCCTCCTGGTCTCCTCCTTTCTTAACTTGTCATACCCTGAAGTGAGTTTCTTTCACCTTCTGCTCTTGATACCACATTGTGCATGTGTGTGAGAAGTATCCAAATGACAGGCAGCAGTATCCAGAGATTTGCCTCATCCTCTTCTTGACAGATTCTTGCCCTCCACCTTGAGGCCTTCTCTTGGGGGCCAGGAGATGTATGGTCTAGTGGAAGTAGTAATTATGGAATTTGTTAAGTGCTTACTATGTGCCAAGCACTGTTCTAAGCATGGGAGTAAATATAAGATAATTGGGTTGGACACAGTCCCTGTCCCACATAGGGCTCACAGACTAAATCCCCATTTTATAGATAAGGCCCAGAGTAGTGAAGTGACTTGCCTAAACTCTTAGAGCAGACAAATGGAGGAGTCGGGATTAGAACCCATGACCTTCTGACTTCCAGGTCTATGCTGTGGACTTAGAAATCAGGAGATCTAGGTTCTAATCCCAGCTCTGCCACTTGCCCACTTGTGACCTTGGGCAAGTCACTTAACTTATTTTTGCTCAGTTTTCTCATCTGTAAAATGGGGGTTAAATATCTGTTCTACCTCCTACTTAAAACTGTGAGAGCCAAGTGCAACAGGGACTGTGTCTTCCCTGGTCATCTTGTATCTACCTCAGTGTTAAATACAGTGCTGGCTCATAGTAAGCAAAAACAGGATGGTGAGGCTCACGTCGCCAACCATTATTTCAGTCACAGAGGTGAAAATTCTTTCATTGGACAGCTTTCATTCCCACTGAAAGTTGGCAGAGACCAATGAGGAGAGGAAACAGAATTTTATTTTGACATCTTTGAACTCTGGGTCTATCGATCCCTGCTTTTTGGGACCAGCTGGGCAGCCTGAGTGTTGCTTCTCTATATTCCCTTACCCATTAACTGGAGTTCTAAGTTCTAATAAGTTGCCCATTTATTTATCTTTCCTTCCCAACCCCAGGGCTGGACCTCATGGCCCAGATTAACAGAGACTCATATCCAGCTAATCTATCTGGCATCTTCATTTCCTCTAGGTTGGCTAAGATCATTGCTAAGTTGTCAATACAGCAACAAGGCCCCCCAAACTTTGATGGGGCTCTCCTTCAACCCCAGGAATCATTTCTAGGGGCTTTCTGTCCCCCATCCATCCCATCCACTCCTCCATCCCTTCTACCATCTCCTTCCTTCCAACCTTCTACTCTCCTCTTCCATCACCCTTGCTGGATATCAGCCTTTTTTAATGGCAGTTTTAAGTGCTTATTATGTGCCAGGCACTGTACTAAGCACTGGGGTAGATAAAACATGATCGGATTGGACAAAATCCTTATCCCACATAGGGTCCACAGCCTTAATCCCCGTTTGGGTTCTAATCCCGGCTCCGCCACGTGTCTACTGTGTGACCTTGGGTAAGTCACTTCACTTCTCTGAGCCTCAGTTCCCTCATCTGTAAAATGGGGATTGACTGGGAGCCCCACATGGGACAACCTGATCACCTTGTATACCCCCTAGCACTTAGAACAGTGCTTTGCACTTAGTAAGTGCTTAACAAATGCCATTATTATTATTATTATTATTATTATTTTAGAGATGAGGTAACTGAGGCACAGACATTAAGTGGCTTATCCAAGGTCACACAGCTGACAAGTTGTGGAGCTGGGAAAAGAACCCAGGTCCTCTGACTCCCAGCCCCGAGCTCATTCCACTGTTTCTTTTTGTTTTTTCCTACTCCAAACTTCTACAAACTCCCTTTAAGTTCTTACTACTTACTGTTGATACCTGGCCTTTGCTTATGTGAAGGGGTGTGGGTATGGGCCCAATTTAGACTGGCATTTGATTTTGAGCTCTATTTATAAAAGCTGTTTTAGATGCTGTTTGTGAACCCCTGGGGTATTCTGATACCCCCTGCATATATGGACAGCTCTATTGTTTGTACTCACTGAGTACATTTGTATTCACTCGAGGTACATTTGTGTTTAAACAATGCTCTGCTTCATTAGCTTCGGTTCCAATCTCATCTCAAAAACTGCTTTTTTCTCTTTGCCTCCAAATGCCTTGCTCCGTTTGCTATTATTTAATCTTGCAAAAGGCTCTGAGACGCAGCTTACATGAACAATAAAGTGCCAATAAAACCGCAGTCAATCTGATGGGTGTAATTTCTCTGGTGCATTGTAATGCGTAAGTGTGTACTGAGATTTATCAAGTGTGTGGGTATTCAGCATGAGCAGATAAGTTCTAAATACCTTGGTAAATGTGGGCTATTCATTATGTGTCCTCTGCCCACATACAATTTAAATGACCAGACCTGAAGTCAGGGAAACTTAAATTCCGTGGAGGGCAAATGAATTTGAACATGTCTATGCACACCAACTCACGCATGCCTACGTACATAGCTGCCTATCATTTTAATTGGCAATTTTTGAGGGCTTCCTGTATACTGAGCATTGTGCTAGGTATTTGAGAATATAAGAAAGAAGGTAATGCCCATTGTACTTGCCTATTTATGCTGTTTTCAGTGTAAAACTGACTGGCAAATGATGGTCCCTTCAGCAACCCTTGGAAATCAAAATTGTCCTTTATTGCATTGTTGCCTTTGTCAATTGGTTATCCACAGTGTCTGATGCTGCTTTTGTTTTTTATTTTAATGATATCTGTTAAGCACTTACTGTGTGTCCAGCACTATTCTAAGCACTGGGGTAGATACAAGTTTATTAGATTGAACACAGTCCCTGTCCCACGTGGAGCTCACAGTTCTCTTTGGGATATTCCAGGAAGTCTCAGTTCTAAGACAAATCACCTCATTTCATTCATTCATTCAAACGGATTTATTGAGTGCTTATTGTATGCAAATCACCGGTTGTTATGTGTCCAACTGGCCTTCTTCTGCATTTATATTGACATCTGTCTCCCCCTGTAGACTGTAAGCTCTCTGTGTGCAGGGAACATGTCTACCAACTCTGTTATATTGTAGTCTCCCAAGTGCTTAGTACAAAGCTCTGCACATACTAAACGCTCAATAAATACGACTGATTGACTGATTGATTGGTTAGTCTTCACTGGTGTATGAGCCACATTACTGCACAGTAAGAACAGGGTTGGAAGAGTGGGAAGTGACAAGAGAGCTACTAGAAGATTCCTTCCCATGATCCTTTGCTGCTGTTGGTTTTACTGAATGGAGCCCTCACTCTTCTTTTGCCTCAGGAACATTCCTCTTCTGGAGCAAAGGTGCCAGCCACCTGCACAGTGTCTCTGGGGCAGAACGAGGTAGTGGATAGAGCTTGGGCCTGGGAATCAGAAAGTTCTAATCCTGGCTCTGCCCCTTGTCTGCAAATCACTTCACTTCTCTGTGCCTCAGTTACCTTATCTGTAAAATGAGGATTGAGATTGTGAGCCCTGTGAGGGACAGTCCTCTAAACTGAAACATCGCTGTGGGCAGGGAAGGTGTCTGTTTATTGTTATATTGTACTCTCATTCATTCATTCAATCATATTTATTGAGTGCTTACTGTGTGCAGAGCACTGTACTAAGTGCTTGGGAAGTACAAGTTGGCAACATATAGAGATGGTCCCTACCCAACAGTGGGCTCACAGTCTAGAAGACTATCCCAAGTACTCTCCCAAGCACTTAGGAGAGTGCTCCACACACAGTAAGTGTTCAATGAATATGATTGAATGATTTAATTGAATGAGTGGGACAGGGACTGTTTCCAACCCAATTTGCTTGTATCCATCCCAGTACTTAGTACAGTGCCTGGCACATAGTAAGCGCTTAACAACTACCACGATTATTATTACTACTTCATTCATTCACTCACTCAATCATATTTATTGAGTGCTTGTTGTTTGCAAAGCACTGTACTTGAGAATGAAAGATACAGTAGAGTTGGTGGACATGTTCCCTGCCTTATAAGAAGTTTATAATCTAATGAGGGCCTCTAAGCCAAAAAGGCATAGCACTCACCCTTTAATCTATGATCTCCTTAAGGGCAGTAATAATGTTTGCCAACTCTACTGTATTATACTCGCCCATATGCTTTGACAGTCCTCTGCCCACCCTAAGTGCTCACTAAGTGCAATTGATTAATTGAGTGAATAAGTTCTGTACTGGTATCCAATTCCAAATATTCTAGGTGTCATTGGGTAGCTTACCTAGCCTCTCTATGTCTTGTACTCTCCACATATAGAAGGCAAGAAAGATACAGAAGTTATTTGTTCGTAAAGTGTCTTATACTCGTTGGTCTTTTGAAAATAAGATTGATCAAATGATCTTTTTTCTTGTGTTCTTTAAAAAAAATCATACTTATGGAACGTGCTCTGTGCACTGAAATACCACTAGCATGTCATGCCCATTGATGGTATGATCAATACTTAGAAAAGGGAGATTTATTTACAACTCTGGAAATAATGGGAATCCAATGAGTTGTTTCTTGCCTCAATTAAGAATCCAAGTGAAGATCATCAATCTCCAACTAGGAAGCCAAGTAGTTTCCAATTTTGATAACTATGCTCCCCGCACCCCGAAAAACTTGTGGAATCAGCCAAGAAAACAGTATCCTTCTTCAATTCCAATCTCACCAGGATACCAAGCTGGTTCTCAAAATGGCAGCAGCTGAAGAAGACCAACTCCAATTAAGCCCTGACTTTCAAAAAAGACGGTGGGGAAGCACTCAGGATAAAGATATTTGATTCTCATGGAGGGATCCCACAGTGTGCTCAGAGGAGATAAAGGAGGGACATGATTCTCCTGGTTGTGAGCTTACCGCACCCCCACAGCTAGAACTTGTTTCAGAAAAGTTGCCAATTAGACTGAAAGCTCTTCCTTTACTCCCTCCTGATCTTTTTTGTTGTGTTTTTTTTTTTTTAAAAAAAATCTGGCTCCTTTCATATCTTTAAATGGTTTTTCAATAAAAGAAACAATAGCTCTCCTCAAAGAGGAGATAAAAAAAATGTCCTTTTCTTCAGCACAGAGAGTTGGGATGGTCTAAAGAGAAGGGGAAAAATGAGAAAGAACGATAAAGGAAAAGTGATTTTTAAAGCACAAGGAAAAGTCTCATTTGTTTTCTAATAGATTATTAATTACTGCTGCTAATGAGCCCAATTCTGCCAGTCTGGGCTATTTACCAGGGAATAAACAACTGTCTCCATGGTGCATTAACCACTTCTGTACACAAAAAGGGGAAAGAGTAGAAAAACCTCCCAACGGGTCCACATTATTATGGGGGAGCAAGTCTCTACCCTGGGTTATTTATGCTGAAATTTATAAAATATATGAATTTGAAATTGTCTTAAACTAAATGGAATGTTTCTACTGCTGAAGCTCAAAGAACTTTTCAGAATTTAATCTGCCTAATCTTCACAGTATGTCTGTAATAATAATAATAATGATGATGATATTTGTTAAGCACTTACTATGTGCAAAGCACTGTTCTAAGCACTTGGGGAATACAAGGTGATCAGGTTGTCCCACGGGGGGCTCACAGTCTTCATCCCCATTTTCCAGATGAGGTAACTGAGGCACAGAGAAGTTAAGTGGCTTGCCCAAGGTCACACAGCTGACAAGTGACAGAGCCGGGGTTCGAACCCATGACCTCTGATTCCCAAGCCTGTGCTCTTTCCACTGAGCCATGCTGCTTCTCTGATATTTAGTGGCACTAGTTATGGAATTTATTGAGTGTCCACTGGGTACTATGCACTATGGTAAGCCCTTGGCATTTTTAAGAACAGGATATACTAAGGGTATGCTAAGCCCTATAGGGTAGTTTGCACAGAAGGAACTAAAATCATGGATGGATGCTTGCTTTTTTTTTATCGGCACTGCATAAATAAGGAAATGGAAGCCCAGAATGTATTTCCTGACATGATCAGAGTCACAGGAATTAAGTAAGAGTGTCAATCAATCAATCAGAGGGCCTGGGTTCTAATCCCAGCTCTGCCACTTGCCTGTTGCATGACCTTAGGCAAATTATTTCACCTGCTCCCTTCTACCCTGTCTCACTGCTCTCCTACTATAACCCAGCCCACATGCCTCATTCCTCTAATGCCAACCTACTCACGGTACCTCGATCTTGTCTATATCTCTGCCAGGCTCAGTTATTTCATCTGTAAAATGGGGACTAAGACTGTGATACCCATGTGAGACAAAGACTGTGTCCAACCTGATGATTTTATATGTACCCAAGCACTTAGAACAATGCTTGATTCATAGTAAATGCTTAACAAATGTCATTATAAAAATCAATCAATCAATAGTTTTAATTGAGCTCTCACTCTTTGGAGAGCGCTATGCTAAATGCTTGGAAGATACAGTAGAGTTAGTAGCCCTGAATCTTGTCCTGAAGAACTTTACAATCTAGAGGGAAAAGCAGACATTAAAAAAAAATTACAGGTAGGAGAAGCAAACAACTTTAAAGATAAGTACCTAAGGACTATGGAGGGTTGGGGGCAAGTGCATATCAAACTGCCTAGGGAGTACAGATTCAAATGCATGAGTGATGTGGTGCAGGGGGAAATAGGGTAAAGAGAAGACTCAGATTTCCAACTGCAAGAATGAATCCAGAGTTTAAGTGGACTTTGTGTAAGGTTTTTAACCTAAGCATCTTTAGGCCTTTGCATATAATATGTAAGAATGGGCACCATCATTCTTTTCAATCTCGCTCTCACAACATAGGTAGGATATCACCTTGATATCTCATTATCAAGCCTCATTAGAAATGGAGGGAGTACTATCAATCAATCAATAATATTTATTGCGTGGTTATTGTGTGTAAACACTGCACTAAACTCTTGGGAGAGCACTACATGACAGAGCTGGTAGACACATTCCCTGCTCACAATGAGCTTATAGTCTAGAGGATGAGACAGACATTACTGTAAATAAATTATAGATATGTACATAAGTGTGGTGGAGCTGAGGGAAGGATGAATAAAGGGTGTGAATCCAACTGCAAGGGTGACACAGAAGGGAGTGGGAGAGGAGAAGAGGGGGAAGAGTGCTTACTGTATTGAGAGCACTGCATTACATGCTTGGGAGAGTACAATACAATAGAGTTGGTACCCTGCCCACAAGGAGCTTAGAGCAAACTTCTTTTTAGCAGAAGGAGATACCAAAATTCAGCGATTGTGAGATAGAAAATACACAGAGCCTATTCCATCATTGCTGATTTGGGAGTAGCAGTATTTTGGCCCAACATTTTATTATCCATCTTTCCTCACTTTCTCATGCTATCAATCTGGAAGAATTAGAAGAGAGAACTTTGTGTATCAGCCTCATTTTCCAAATAAACTTTATCTCCCTAAAGTGCTCAGCTTTACAATGATTCCCAAACACACACTCCCCAGTTCCTTTGGATCTTACATGAGTCAATCAGTCCGTCAATCTGTTGAAGTTCATTAAACACTAACTGTGTGCAGAGCACTGTACTAAGCTCTGGGGAGAGTACAATATAACAATAAACAGACACATTCCCTGTCCACAAAAAAACTTACAGTCTAGAGAGGGAGTCGGGCATTAATAGAAATAATTTATAGATACATATAAAAGCTCTGTGCGGCTGGGAGAGGGGTTGAATAAAGGGAACAAGTCAGGGTGACGCAGAAGGGAATGGGAGAAGACGAAAGGAGGGCTCAGTCAGGGAAGGCCTCTTAGAGATGTGCCTTCAAGAAGGCTTTGAAGTGAGGGAAGGGTAATTGTCAGATATATGGAGGGAGGGTGTTCCAAACCAGAGGCAGGATGTGGGCAAGATGTCGGTGGTGAGACAGATGAGATGGGGGTACAGTGAAAAGGTTAACATCAGAGGAGCAAACTGTGCAAGCTGGGTTTTAATAGGAGAGTAGCAAGGTGAGGTAGGAAGGGGCAAGATGATTTCAAACCAATGGTGAGGAGTTTCTGTTCCTGTTTGATGCAGGGGTGGTTGGGCAACCACTGGAGTTTCTTGAGGAGTGAGGAAACATGGCCTGAATATCCAGCAAAGGGCAGCCTTGAATGAGTTCAAAGTTTGACTCAGGGCACATTCCTTACCCGTTGAGATGGAGTCTTGACACCGTTCTTCCTGAGCCTGCCAAATTGGGTTCGGAGTCTGGGGAGCATCAATGTTCTCAGCAAACATGCTACGCTGCTGGCTTCAAGTGACTGCCAGCAATATGACAGTGAAAGCATTCCTTGGGGTGACCCAGGATTTCCTAACGACAGCCTTCATGGAGATTTTGGGGTGAGGGAATGAGCTTCCCTTCCAGCTGAGCTCTAGAAAAAGGTAAAAAAAAATCACTGAATTCTGAGATTGGATGAAATATAAAGAGGTCATCTTGTCCGTCCCCCTGCCTTAGACTCATAAAAGTTGCTTTGTATCCACATTTCCTGCTCCAGATGACTTCAAGCTAAAGACATCATCAGAGCCAGGGAAGTGAACGGATCTCTGTCTTAGGGGCTTTAATAATAATAATAATAATAATAATAATAATAATAATAACAATAATAATAATAATAATAATGGTATTTGTTAAACGCTTACTGTGTGCCAGGCACTGTTCTAAGCACTGGGGTGAATACAAGCAAATCAAGTTGGACACAGTCCCTGTTCCATGTGGTGCTCTCAATCTCAACCCCCATTTTACAGATGAGACAACTGAGGCAAAGAGAAGTGAACTGACTTGTTCCCCAGAGTGGGGAACAAATTTGAGTCCTCTTCCATGATACCAGTGTTCTTAATCCATCCCTACTTTCAGCCTTCTCCTCTCTAAGCTAAATAAACCCCATATCTTCAGACTGTACTCATAGTGTCGATTCCAAAATCTTCATTTCCCTTGCTGTCTGAATCTCCTCCACCATTTTCATCCCATGCTTCAATGAGAGGGTTACACACTGTTGAAAGTGCTTCAGTGAGAAGCTAAGCAATAGGTTCAACTCGTTGTAACTGCATCCATCAGTAATTATAACCACTAGACAGCAGTGTCGCCAAGTGATTAAAGCACAGGTCAGTGAGTCAGAAGGACCTGGGTTCTCATCCTGGTTCTACCACTTGCCTGCTATGAGACCCTGGACAAGTCACTTAACTCTTCTATGTCTCAGTTGCCTTCTCTGTAAAATGGAGATTAAGACCACGATTCCCATGTGGCACAGGGACTGTACCCCATCCAGTTTACTTGTATCCACCTAGCACTTAATATAATGCCTGGTACATAGTAAGTGCTTAACAAATACTGTTATTATTATTACTATTATTATTAGTCAAACTCCACTCTCAGGAAGAGGGAGAAAACATTACACTATCCTCCAAGGCACTCTCCTCAAGGTCACTTGCAAAATAAGGGAGCCATATCCATCATTGAACAAGTCTCTCCTTGCAAAATCTGCCACTCAAAGGTCAGATGAAAACTTCATCTTCATGGAACTAAATTAATCTCTAGAGACAGGTTGATTCCAGGACCCTAAAGAATATAAGCATTCTTCTCACTGCAGGAGGCTTTCTGGGAAGAAAAAGTTTCAGAATTCTGTGACTTTTTCTCACTTCCCAGTGTCGTGTTCAGTCCTGCATGCCTCAGATTTGTTAAAGTTGCAAACCTTCTTGCTGGTGAGAAAGTGGCCATTGAGACAACTCTATTTATCAATTACTTTCAGTAGACTCAAAGGTGAGAGCAGCACATTCACCGATTCCCCTCCTGCAGTGCCTGCCCAGAAGCTGACAAAGCACATTCCGCTTTATATTCCATCATCAGGCACATCAACGACGCTTGAGCCCCAGAAAATCTCCAGCTAGGTCTGTTGGGAGCATTTTCATAACTTCTCTTGCTTCAGAGTTCTCGTCTGAACTACCTGGCTGGTTAGTTCAGGGCTGAGTTGCTGACCTGCCACGACCTTTCTTCTGCTTTGGCACCTTTGCTTAACACAGAGACAATCCAGGCTGCAAAGGAGCCGGAAGAAAACTGGAGGTCTCATGAGTGGATCGGGGTGCTTTACAGAGTGTGACCCAAATTGACTCTAAGGTAATTTGTGAATACAAAGCATCCTGGGGGTCACTCGCTTTTCAAGGAGATTTAACACAGGAAATGTAGAGGATTTGGGAGAGTGAGTAGTATGAGTGAATCCCTTTGCTGTTAGAAATAGTTCATCCCATCCATCAGAAGACCATGGTCAGGACACTTTTGAGTCTGGGCAACACTTTTCTTCTGAAATGCAGATGTTGTCATGTTTATTCATATTAATACTATTACTTGTCAAGTTCTTACTCTGTGCCAAGCGCTGCACTAACTGCTGGAATAGACACAACACAGTCGGGTCAGATGCCATCCCTGTCCCAAGTTGGGCAGGAGAACAGGTATTTAATCTCCATTTATCAGAATCTGAGGCACGGAGAAGTTAAGTGACTAAGGGAAAGGGAGAATATGCATTTAGTCCCCTCTGATTCCCAAGCCTGTGCTCTTGCCACTAAGCCATGCTGCTCCATTAGATTTATGTTGTTGCTGTTCTCACAAACAGATAGACTTCTGTCTGTGCTTTACTTATCAGGACTCATCCTATTTTTATCGATTCATATTTCTAGCCCATTTGTCAATAATAATAATAATAATAATGGCATTTATTAAATGCTTACTATGTGCAATACACTGTTCTAAGCGCTGGGGAGGTTACAAGGGGAGGTTAGGAGAAGCAGCGTGGCTCAGTGGAAAGAGCCTGGGCTTTGGAGTCAGAGGTTCAAATCCCGGCTCCGCCAAATGTCAGCTGTGTGACTTTGGGCAAGTCACTTAACTTCTCTGTTCCTCAGTTACCTCATCTGTAAAATGGGAATTAAGACTGTGAGCCCCACGTGGGACAACCTGATCACCATGTAACCTTCCCAGTGCTTAGAACAGTGCTTTGCACATAGTAAGCACTTTATAAATGTCATTATTATTATTATTACAAAGAGATCAGGTTGTCCCACGGGGAGCTCACAGTCTTGATCCCCATTTTACAGATGAGGCACAGAGAAGTGAAGTGACTTGCCCAAAGTCACACAGCTGACAATTGGCGGAGCCGGGATTTGAACCCATGACCTCTGAGTCCAAAGCCCGGGCTCTTTCCACTGAGCTACGCTGCTTCTCCAAAAATCAGCGGAGAACTAAGAAGAAGAGCTACCACCTAAAAAGTCTCCACCTCCTTTCACCTCTTTTCTGTTTAAAAACACCTTCCTTCTTCCCAGTTTCTCCTACTGTATAAATTGTGCCCATTAGACTTTTTTCTACTTCCAAGGTATCACTCTCATCCCTGAGGACTTGAGAAATATTCTGGAATTCTTTCAGGGCTACTTGACATGTTTTAGGATGGGCTTCATTTTAATTTTTGAAGCATCTCTCTAGGGATTTCCAGGGAATCTCAGACCTCCAGAGTGGTTGTTGATAGGGAAGGATGAGACTCATGGAAAAGAATGATAACAAGAAGGTTGGATCCGTAAGAGCTAAATTAATATTCCAGTCGTACCTGCAACCTATTCATGCTGAATAAGATCTGCACAATTCCAAGGACTCAGCTGGCACTTCAGAATTCTGAAACAGCAACACTGTAATTTGTTTCAAAAACAAAACCAACCAGAAGCTGCATCTTGCATTCTGCTTCTTTTGAATCACAGTCCGAAACATTCCGCAGAGTAAAGAATAGAAAATTGATGCTAAATTTCCTTTAACTAGAGCTATCATCTTCTCCTTCCTTCTTGTTATTCTAGTTGTAGGACCAGTAGTGGTAGTATGACTATTACCATTACTAATACACTGTTACTATTTCTACTACTACAAATACTACTCCATATCATACTCTCCCAAATGCTTAGTACAATGCTCTGCACATAGTAAATAGTTTAATACACCTGCGAAGCAGCATGGCATAGTGGATAGAACATGGGCCTGGGAGTCGGAAGGTCATGGGTTCTAATCCTGGCTCTTCCACGTCTGCTGTGTGACCTCAAACTAGTCACTTCACTTCTCTGTGCCTCAGTTACCTCATCTGTAAAATGGGGATTGAAACTGTGAGTGCCAGGTGGGACAGGGACTGTGTCCAAGCTGATTCACTTGTATCCACCCCAGTACTTAATTCAGTGCCTGGCACATAATTAAGGGCTTAACAAAGAATGCTATTTAAAAACAACAAACAAATATGATTGATTACTTTGATTATTACTACTTCTATTATTATTACTACCACTAATACTGCTATTACTAGAACTATTACTAGAACTTGCTATTACTAGAATAGCAAGAGGGAAGGAGTAGTAATAATACTAGTGGCAGTAGTAGAACTGCTACTATTTATGCCCAAATCTCTATATGTTGCTGACTTATACTTCCCAAGCGCTTAGTACAGTGCTCTGCACACAGTAAGCACTCAATATATATGATTGAATGAATGAATGGATAGAACAGTAATAGGAGTAATAGTAGTAGTAGTCATCATAATAGTGGTAGTAATTGAAGAAGTGTTAGTAATAATAAAAATAGTAGTGGTAGTAATAGCAATAATACTAATATGCAAGTAATGCTAGTAGTATTAGTTGTAGTAGCAATAGTATTAGAAATCATAGTAATAGTATTAGTAGTAGTAATGATAATAATAATGATGGTATTTGTTAAGCTCTTACTATGTGCCAAGCACTGTTCTAGTAGACTTAGGAGTAGTAGCTGTGAAGCAGCGTGGTTTAGTGGATACAGCATAAGCCCGGGACTCAAAAGGTCTTGGGTTCTAATCTCAGTTCCTCCATGTGTCTGTTCTGTGATCTTGGGCAAGTCACTTGACTTCTCTGGGCCTCAGTTCCCTCATCTGTAAAATGGGGATTAAGAGTGTGAGATCCAGGTGGGACAGGAACTGTGTCCAAACTGATTAACTTGTATCTACCCCAGCACTTAGAACAGTTTTAGCACATAGTAGGCACTTGACGAGTACCATTTTTAACAGTAATTGTACTAGTAGCAATAGTAGTAGTGATAGAAGTGATAGCTTAGTAATAGTAGTAGTAATAATAGTATTAATAGTAGTACTGGTAATAGTAGTAGAAGTATTAGTAGTAGAAATAGTAGCAGTAGTAATAGGAGAGTAATAATAATAATAATAATAATAATAATAATATTTATTAAGCACTTATTCTGTGCCAAACACTGTTCTAAGTGCTGGGGGGATACAAGGTAATCAGGTTGTCCCACGTGGGGCTCACAGACTCAATCCTCATTTTACAGATGAGGGAATAGAGGCACAGAGAAGTTAAGTGATTCGCCCAAAGTCACACAGCTGACAAATGGCAGAGTTTAGCAATAGTAGTAGTACTAGTGGTAGTAGTAATAGTATTTATCAAGAGCCAACTGTGTGCTCTGGGAAGAAATCTGGCCCCTTGAGGGCTCCCAGTTTAAGAGTAAGATGGGAAAGGGCTTGGTGACAGACACCAAAGGAAAGACAGAAATAATATAAATACTGTGTGCAGAGCACTGTACTAAGCACTTGGGAAGTACAAGTTGGCAACATATAGAGACGGTCCCTACCCAACAGTGGGCTCACAGTCTAGAAGGGGGAGACAGAGAACAAAACAAAACATATTAACAAAATAAAATAAGTAGAATAACTATGTACAAGTAAAATAAATAGAGTAATAAATGCGTACAAACATACATACATATACACAGGTGTTGTGGGGAAGGGAAGGAGGTAAGGCGGGAGGGATGGAGAGGGGGAGAAGGGGGAGAGGAAGGAGGGGGCTCAGTCTGGGAAGGCCTCCTGGAGGAGGTGAGCTCTCAGTAGGGCCTTGAAGGGAGAAAGAGAGCTAGCTTGGCAGATGTGGGGAGGGAGGGCATTCCAGACCAGGGGGATGACGTGGGCCGGGGGTCGACGGCGGGACAGGCGAAAACGAGGCACGGTGAGGAGATTAGCAGCAGAGGAGCGGAGGTTGTGGGCTGGGCTGTAGAAGGAGAGAAGGGAGGTGAGGTAGGAGGGGGCAAGGTGATGGAGAGCCTTGAAGCCGAGGGTGAGGAGTTTCTGACTGATGCACAGGTTGATTGGTAGCCACAGGAGATTTTTGAGGAGGGGAGTAACATGCCCAGAGCGTTACTGGACAAAGACAATCCGGGCAGCAGTGTCAAGTATGGATTGAAGTGGGGAGAGACAGGAGGATGGGAGATCGGAGAGGAGGCTGATACAGTAATCCAGATGGGATAGGATGAGAGCTTGAACGAGCAGGGTAGCAGTTTGGATGGAGAGGAAAGGGAGGATCCTGGCAATGTTGCGGAGGTGAGACCAGCAGGTTTTGGTGACGGCTTGGATGTGAGGGGTGAACGAGAGAGTGGAGTCGAGGATGACACCAAGGTTGCGGGCTTGTGAGACGGGAAGGATGATAGTGCCATCAACAGTGATGGGAAAGTCAGGGAGAGGGCAGGGTTTGGGAGGGAAGACAAGAAGTTCAGTCTTGGGCATGTTAAGTTTTAGGTGGTGGGCAGACATCCAGATGGAGATGGCCTGAAGGCAGGAGGAGATGTGAGCCTGGAGGGAGGGAGAGAGTGCAGGGTCAGAGAGGTAGATTTGAGTGTCATCAACATAGTTGAAGTCAAAGATAGTTGAAGCCGTGGGAGCGAATGAGGTCACCAAGGGAGTGAGTGTAAATCGAGAACAGAAGGGGACCAAGAACTGAACCTTGAGGAACCCCTACAGTAAGGGGATGGGAGGGGGAGGAGGAGCCTGCAAAGAGACTGAGAATGAATGACCAGGGAGATAAGAGGAGAACCAGGAGAGGATGGACTCTGTGAAGCCAAGGTTGGATAGCGTGTTGAGGGGAAAGGGGTGGTCCACAGTGTCGAAGGCAGCTGAGAGGTCGAGGAGGATTAGGATAGAGTATGAGCCATTGGATTTGGAAAGCAGGAGATCAGTGGTGACCTTTGAGAGTGCAGTTTCCGTGGAATGTAGGGGACGGAAGCCAGATTGGAGGGGGTCAAGGAGAGAGTTGGTGTTGAGGAATTCGAGGCAGCGCGTGTAGACGACTCGTTCAAGGAGTTTGGAAAGGAATGGTAGAAGGGAGATGGGGCGATAACTAGAAGGTGAGGTGTGGTCAAGAGAGGGTTTTTTTAGGATGGGAGAGACATGGGCATGTTTGAAGACAGAGGGGAAGGAACCAGTGGAGAGTGAGCGGTTGAAGATGGAAATTAAGGAGGGGAGAAGGGACGGAGGGAGAGATTTCATGAGATGAGAGGGAATGGGGTCAGAAGCACAGGTGGCCGAAGTAGCACTTGAGAGGAGGGAGGAGAGCTCCTCTGAGGATACTGCTGGGAAGGATGGGAGAGTAGCGGAGAGTGTTAGAGCTGGGGGGTTGGAGAAGGGGGGGAGTGACTTTGGGGAGGTCAGACCTGATGGATTTAATTTTATTAATGAAGTAGAAGGCCAGATCGTTGAGGGTGAGGGAAGGAGGAGGGGGAGGAACCGGGGGCCTGAGAAGGGAGTTGAATGTACGGAAGAGCTGACGGGGATGATGGGCATGGGTGTCAATAAGGGAGGATGTCAATAAGGGATACAATAATAAACAGATACATCCCCTGCCCACAGCGAGCTCACAGTATTAAATTTAAATGATTTATTTATAATTCATGTCTGCCTCCCCCATTAGACTCCTCCCCATCTAGACTATAAGCTCAAAGAGCAGGGAATGTGCCTAACAACTCTATTGCATTGTACTCCCCCAAACACTTAGTACATTGCTCTGCACATA
Organism: Tachyglossus aculeatus; assembly: GCF_015852505.1. Lineage (NCBI taxonomy): Eukaryota > Metazoa > Chordata > Mammalia > Monotremata > Tachyglossidae > Tachyglossus > Tachyglossus aculeatus. Next base: position 99,045,628 of record NC_052070.1, read on the forward strand.
GTAAGTGCTCAATAGATATCATTGATGATAATGATATTTTTCATTTTTGTCCTGGAGGGATATTTTCCTACCTCACCCTCTCAACCAGAACTTGCATGTTAATTAAATCTGACATATGTTAGAGGTTAATATTTGAATCCACTATTCAACGTCTTTCAAATTTCCAGTTTGACAGGCACATTTTAGGTTATGCCATGTGCTGCAGTCTGTGTGGAATATTAAAAATGAGCAGGCAATCAGTAATATATTAGTTATGGGACCAAGTTCTAAAAGAATTTGAATTTATAAAAGGGGAATGTTCACACTAGGGCATACTTGGGCAAAAGAAAGAGAGAGAACTTCTCAACTTAAAACAATCTACTCTGCAGAAGAAACAAAAAATTGCACCCCACCACACCTAATTACTGCATAGGTTCAGGTTCAAATGAAAACTTTTCCCTCTGAGAAACCCACACACTTGGACTATACAGTTCACCTCCTGGCTGGCCAAGTCCACTCTTAGTAGCAAAATAATGTTCAATACAACCCAATAACGCCCATGCCCTGGCATTGTAGAAGGAGCCATTGGTGTGATGGGTGAGCAAAAAGCCTTCACCCTGATGATAGAGAGTTATTTTGAAAAATAGATCAGTGATAATTGGACACATCCTAGTGGGGGCACGTGCTTTCCTTTCGTATGATTGAATAATTTTCTATTTCTCCTCGGCTTCACGGTTTTCTGTGGCCTTTAGGAAGATCGGTCTCCATTTACCCCATCTGTAAAATGGCCTTTTCCACACTGACCTAATGTATAGAGCAGAAGATCAATTGGAGCCCGTGTGTTTGTAAATCTTGAATGAATGACGATCGCCCAGTAGCTACATAAACTGGCAAATTGATTGACTGTATCTGTAAGCCTTGAATGAATGATGAGGGACAAATAGCTGCATGAAAAGCAAAATGATCCAAGCTTTTTCTTTATGATTGCCTTTTAGAATTGCCTTAAATGTGCACAGGGCTATAGCGATCAATATTTAATTCCCTCTTTCTAGTGCTAGTGGTGTGTATCAGAAGTGTAATGCAGCAAAGTTACATCAGATGTTGCTGTGGATCTGCCTACGGGTTCCTTGTCTTGGCATGTCAGCGCTTAGAATAGTGCTTTGCACACAGTAAGTGCTTAATAAATGCCATCATCATTATTATTATTATCAGTTGATTGAGAGAGAGGGGGCTTCCTTGTGCTTAATGCTTCCTGTCCTGAATCTAGAACAAAATTGGGCAAACTGGACTAGAGAAGCAGCATAGCCTAGTGGAAAGGGCAAGTTCCAGGGAGTCAAAGGACCCGAGTTCTAGTCCAGGCTCTGCCACTTTTATGTTGTGTTGACCTTGGGCAAGTCACTTAGTTTCTCAGTCACCCCATCTGTAAAATGGAAAGTAAGGCTGTGAGTCTTTGTGGGGCAGGGACCGTGTCCATCCTGTTTATCTGGTAACTACCCCAGTGCTTACTACAGGGGCTGGTACATAGTAAGCACTTAACAAATACCATTTTTAAAACAAAACTAGTGATTTTTGTGGCTGTGATCCCTTCACAGTCTGCTGTTTCTGGATTTAAGTGCTTCTGGTGGCTGAAGGTCATGGCTTTCCACCGCTGTTATTTTAGGCCTTGATAGGTCCAATAAATATGATTGTATCATGATAGACAGAAAATGCCAGAAGTTCTCCAAATGGAAAGATGAAGCCGAGAGAGGTCATGATTGAAATTACAGAATCACCAAGTGTGAATGTCTGGAGCAAACACAGAATCTGTCAATCAGTCCATCAATCAGTTGTATTTAGCTTGTCATGGGCAGGGAATGTGTCTGTTTATTGCTATATTTTACTCTCCCAAGCACTTAGTACAGTGCTCGGCACACAGTAAGTGGTCTATAAATATGATTGAATGAATGAGTGAATTATGTGCCCAGTGTATAATGCAGCAAAATTGGCAGAAAGATTACCCGCCCACAATGAGCTCACAGTCTAGAGAGAGGCCGACATTAATATAAATGAATGAATGACAGATATGTAGAGAAGTAGTGTGGCTCAGTGGAAAGTGCATGGGTTTTGGAGTCAGAGGTCACAGGTTCAAATCCCAGCTTCGTCAATTGTCAGCTGTATGACTTTGGGCAAGATACTTAACTCCTCTGTGCCTTAGTTCCCTCATCTATAAAATGGGGATTAAGACTGTGAGCCCCCCATGGGACAACCTGATCACCTTGTAACCTCCCCAGAGCTTAGAACAGTGCTTTGCACATAGTAAGCACTTAATAAATGTCATTATTGTTATTATTATTATGTACATAAGAGCTGTGGGGCTGAGGGAGAGCCAAGTACAAGGATGACACAGAAGGGAGTGGGAGATGAGGAAATGAAGACTTAGTTGGGGAAGACCTCTTGGAGGAGATGTTTTTAATTAGGTGATCTGGGTCGGCTAGGACCAGAGTCTGCAGGCATGGGGCAGGAGGCCGGGCTGGGCACAGGAAATTTCCATGGAAAGTGATGCCAAGCAGAAAATATCGGCACATTCAAGACGGTTCAAACCCATGGAAGGTCAGACCACATACAGGAAAAGGGAAAAGCTGCATTGTGAAATAAAATACCCCTAAATATTAGGAGGGCAAACATATTTTCCCCAAATGACTTTCATTCAATCACATTTACTGAGCACTTACTGTGTGCAGGGCACTGTACTAAGACTTGTGATGTCACTGTCAGTGATAGGTTCTGGGCTGATGGATCTTTAGCCTCATCTGTCAAAGGCAAAACTCATGGTTTTCTGTTTTTCTATTCTCATGCCTCCTTTCCACCCAGGCAGGAAAATATATCTTTCTCAGTTAAAAATATCATAGCTAAGACCGTCTCCACCATACCCACAGATTTACCAGTAGATGAGGACTGAAGAGAAGGAAATTCAGAATTTTAAAGTGGGAACCAGGGCCCAATAGCTTGTTAATAATAATAATGATGGCATTTATTAAGTGCTTACTATATGCAAAGCACTGTTCTAAGCACTGGGGAGGTTACAAATGTCCCAGGTGGGATAACCTGATCACTTTGTAACCTCCCCAGCGCTTAGAATGGTGCTTTGCACATAGGAAGTACTTAATAAATACCATCATTATTATTATTATTATTACAAGTTGATCAGGTTGTCCCAGGGAGGGGCTCACAGTCTTAATCCCCATTTTACAGATGAGGGAACTGAGGCACAGAGGAGTTAAGTGACTTACCCAAGGTCACACAGCAGACAAGTGGCAGAGCCGGGATTTGAACACATGACCTCTTACTCCAAAGCCCGTGCTCTTTTCCATTGAGCCACGCTGCTTGAGATGCCCTAGTTCCCAGAAGATTCCCAAATAACTAGAGAAGATTTGCTTAGTGTTCAATTTATGGGTTTCACGATCTTACACGGCCGTGGAAGCCTTACTGGAGGATGGGAATGATGCTTCATCGTCTGATCTCCAAGAACCCCAGCTTTTCCTTCTGCATCTTTAAACAGGTTCTTTTCCTTCTGGCTTTCTCTTCCCTTTTATAACCTGTCCCTCATAAGTCTCTGATTGATCCTCTAGTCAATCAGTCGTATTTACTGAGCATTTACCATGGGCTTAGCCCGGGATTCGAGTCCTGAGAGGCCTGCCCACCATCACACCCCGTGGCTCCGCTTCTCCGGGGAGGATCCTTTCCTCTGGCCACCGCCTGAGAAGCCGGTCCGCCATCCCACCACGTGGCCCTGCTGCTCCTGGTAATAGTAATGATAATAATAATGGCATTTATTAAGCGTCTACTATGTGCAAAGCACTGTTCTAAGGGCTGGGGAGGTTACAAGGTGATCAGGTTATCCCACGGGGGGCTTAATCCCCATTTTACAGATGAGGGGACTGAGGCCCAGAGAAGTGAAGTGACTTGCCCAAAGTCACACAGCTGACAGTTGGTGGAGCAGGGATTCGAACCCATGACCTCTGACTCCAAAGCCCGGGCTCTTTCCACAGAGCCATGCTGCTTCCCAAAAGGAAAAGGTGGTTTTCTCCCCGTCGGGGAATCGAACCTCGGTCTCACCGCTTTTATTAAGCGCTTACTATGTGCAAAACACTGTTTTAAGCGCTGGGGAGGTTACAAGGTGATCAGGTTGTCCCACGGGGGGTTCACAGTCTTAATCCCCATTTTACAGATAAGGGAACTGAGGCCCAGAGAAGTGAAGTGATTTACCCGAAGTCACACAGCTGACAATTGGCGGAGCCGGGATATGAACCCCTGATCTCTGACTCCAAAGCCCGGTTCTTTCCACTGAGCAACACTGCTTCTCACCGCGCAACTCTGCCGGTCCCGATGGGTTCCTCTCCAAGGAGCGCCATCCTAGGAACCCGGGATCCCAGGTCCTGAGAGACCGGTTCGCCATCGCACCGCGTGGCCCTGCTGCTCCCGGTAATAATAATAATAATGGCGTTTATTAAGCGCTTACTATGTGCAAAGCACTGTTCTCAGCGCTAGGGAGGTTACAGGGTGATCAGGTTGTCCCACGGGGTGCTCACGGTCTTAATCCCCATTCTACAGAGGAGGGAACTGAGGCCCAGAGAAGTGAAGTGACTTGCCCAAAGTCACACAGCTGACAGTTGGCGGGGTCGGGATTTGAACCCATGCCCTCTGAATCCAAAGCCCGGGCTCTTTCCAGTGAGCCACGCTGCTTCTCACCGCTTGGCCCTGCTGGTCCTGGGAGGATCCTCTCTTCCGGACGCCGCCGCGAGGGCCGGGGCTCCCCCACCCTCCGTCTCTCCGTCCGTCCGTCCCCGAGCAGCCTGCTATCGGACGCCCATGCCCAGGGGCCCAGGCTACTGGCCGTCCCCCGCCCGGACACCTGCATCCCTGCCCCAGGCCCCCGAGGCCCCAGGGCTGCCCCCCCCACCCCCACCCCCCGCCATCATGGCTACACTCACCCCTCGAAGCCACCTCCACTCTATCCAAGTAGCCAACTGGGATCGGGGGACATTGTGTCCCCCTGCTTCCAACTCCCCACCTCATAATTGACCTTCTTTGAGGACCCCCCTCCCGCCACTCCCCCCTTCCCGGTTGGACCTGACTGATTTCTCCCCCGCTCCCCTCCCCCGGGAAAAAGGCCCTTGTTATCACCGAGTTACTTTAACAACAACCTCATTCACACCTAGTCAGCCCACCCATGCTATTTGGCAGTTCTGTTTCTCCTCCCTTATTGACACCCATGCCCATCATCCCGGTCAGCTCTTCCGTGTATTTAACTCCCTCACCCGCAACGATCTGGCCTCCTACTTCATTAGTAAAATTAACTCCATCAGGTCTGAGCTCCCCAAAGTCACTCCTCCCCCTTCTTCAACCCGCTCCGCAACCTTCTCCACTAGTCTCCCATCCTTCCCAGCAGTATCTTCTGATGAGATATCCTCCCTCCTCTCAAGTGCTACTCCATCCACCTGTGCTTCAGACCCCATTCCCTCTCATCTTATGAAATCTCTGGCCCCTTCCCTCCTCCCCTCCTTAACTTCCATCTTCAACCGCTCACTCTCCACTATTTCCTTCTCCTCTGCCTTCAAACGTGCCCACGTCTCCCCCATCCTAAAAAACCCTCTCTTGACCACACCTCACCTTCTAGTTATCACCCCATCTCCCTCCTACCATTCCTTTCCAAGCTCCTAGAACGAGTCGTCTACACCCACTGCCTTGAATTCCTCAATGCCAACTCTCTCCTTGACCCCCTCCAATCTGGCTTCCGTCCCCTACACTCCACCGAAACTGCCCTCTCAAAGGTCACCGATGACCTCCTTGCTAAATCCAATGGCTCCTACTCTATCCTAATCCTCCTTGACTTCTCAGCTGCCTTTGACACTGTGGACTACCCCTTTTCCTCAACACAGACTCTGTCCCCTCCTGGTTCTCCTCATCTCTCTGGCTGTTCATTCTTGGTCTCCTTTGGGGGCTCCTCCTCCCCCTCCCATCCCCTTACTGTAGGGGTTCCTCAAGGGTCAGTTCTTGGTCCCCTTCTGTTCTCTATCTACACTCACTTCCTTGGTGAACTTGCTGAGACAGATACTTGCTAACTGTGTTTGACACGGTCCCTGTCCCACATAGGGATCACAGTCTTAATCCTCATTTTACAGATGAAGTAACTGAGGACAGAGAAGTGAAATGACTTGCCCAAGGTCACACAGCAGATATGTGATGCAGCTGAGATTTGAACCCACTGCAGTCAGTCAATCGTATTCACTGAGCACTAACTTGTGCAGAGCACTGTACTAAGTGCTTGGGAGCGTACAGTATAATAATAAACAGACACATTTCCTGATCCATCCTTCTGACACCCAGGCCCATGCTCTATCCACTAGGCCATGCTGCTTGGATGAGATCTCTGTGGGCAGGGATCACATCTATCAACTCCATTGTATTGTCCTTTCCTGTTTAGGAGAGTGCTCTGCACTCAGTAAGTGCTCAATAAATACCATTGATTAATTGATTGGTTGGTTGAAAAACAGACTGGACAATGCGTGACAATTCTTGGAAGACTCAGAGCAGCAGAATTTCACTCTCAATGGTGGTTGGGAGGCTTGGGTGCAGAGATCTGGAAGGGCTATTACATGAGAAGTGCAGGAAATATTTCGGGAATATTTTGCATTTCTTTCTATAATCACTTAATTCTAACCTTCAAGCTCTTGTGCTATGATTCATCACTCTGAGTTTTGCTACCTTGAACGCTCTTCCTTGAAACAGAGAAACAGAGCCTGCTTTCAAATTCAAATTATTTAAAAGAAATCAGAGAATTCCTGAGGGTTATGATGAAGATGATTGCTATTATTAATATTATATCCATTCTTGATCATTTCTTGAGTGACAACAGTGTGCTAGCTTCAGTCATCTGGGTTGTATATTTTTCTAAAATGATTTGGGCTGGTCTTGATAAAGTCAGACTGTCCCAGTTAAACAGGGCTATTCATTCATCCATTCATTCATTCAATTGTATTTGTTGAATACAGGGTATGTGGTCATCCTTCTCTTGGAATGCCTTTGCATATTGCCACAGAGTTGCCTTCCCACTCTTCCTCCACCAGTCGAAGGGAATCCAGTGTCTTGTTTTATGCCATTGAGTCGTTTCTGACCCAAAGCGACACCATGGACACATCTCTCTCTGTGGACCCACAGAGTTTTCTTGGTAAAAATACAGAAGTGGTTTACCATCGAGTTTCCACACAGTAAACTCAACTCTTCGCCCTCCACTTTCTCCCATGCTGCTCCTGCCCAGCATGGGTGAGTTTTGACTTGTAGCAGATTGCCTTCCACTCTCTAGCCACTGGCCGAGCTAGGAATGGAATGGGTAGTCCTCTGCTTGACTCTCCCTCCCATAGCCGAGACTTGTAGAGTACTGGAAACTCTCCAGGGGCAACCCTGAGAGGGGTCCATAGTGTCAATCCTTCCTAAACTACAGGAAGCCCTTCCAAGGACCTAATCAAACACCTCTTGAATTGTCTTCAGTGGAGCTAGAAATCCATTGGGCAGCACTTCTGTTCAATAACAAAGCTAACTGTATGTCCCAGATGTTCTGGGACAGTCCAAACTTTAGCATAATGATGATGATGATAATAATAATAATAATAATAATGATAATAATAATAATGATAATAATAATAATAGAGGAATTTGTTAAGCACTTGCTATGTGCCAAGCACTGAACTAAGCACTGGGGCAGATACAAGATAATGAGGTCAGAAGCCTTCCCTGTCCCATAGTGGGATTCCAGTCTAAATAGAAGGAAGATCAGGTTTTTAATTCCCATTTTAGCAATGAATAAACTAGGCACTCAAAAGTTAAATGACTTGCCCGAGGCCACCCAGCAGGCTAGTGGCAGAGCCAGAATTTTTTTTTTCAACGACATTTGTTAAGCATTTATTCTGTGATGGGCACTGTACTAAGTGGTGGCGTAGCTACAAGTTAATCAGATTGAACACAGTCAATGTCCCATATGGGGCTTACAAATCTTAATCTCTGTTTTTTAGGTGAAGGATCTGAGATACAGAAAAGTTAAATGACTTTCCCAAAGGCACACAATAGACAAGTAGTGGAGCTGGGATTAGAACCCAGATCCTTTTACTCCCAGACCTGTGCTATTTTCCCTGGGTTATGCTGCTAAGTGGTTTTAGAAAAACATGCAGATGTCCCAGAATTGGAACAGTTGTCTTCTTTCTGGTCGGCGTACCTGTTCTTGAACTCAAGTTGCTCTAGTTCACTTTACATGCTTGCCCTCCCACATCCTGGCTGAACATGATTAGTTCAGGTTTTAGTCATCATCATCATCATCATCAATCATATTTATTGAGCGCTTACTATGTGCAGAGCACTGTACTAAGTGCTTGGGAAGTACAAATTGGCAACATATAGAGACAGTCCCTACCCAACAGTGGGCTCACAGTCTAAAAGGGGGAGACAGGGAACAAAACCAAACATACTAACAAAATAAAATAGAATAGACATGTACAAATAAATTAAATAAATAAATAGAGTAAAAAAATATGTACAAACATATATACATATATACAGGTGCTGTGGGGAAGGGAGGGAGGTAAGATGGGGGGATGGAGAGGGGGACGAGGGGGAGAGGAAGGAAGGGGCTCAGTCTGGGAACGCCTCCTGGAGGAGGTGAGCTCTCAGCAGGGCCTTGAAGGGAGGAAGAGAGCTAGCTTGGCGGATGGGCAGAGGGAGGGCATTCCAGGCCCGGGGGATGACGTGGGCCGGGGGTCGATGGCGGGACAGGCGAGAGCGAGGTACGGTGAGGAGATCAGCGGTGGAGGAGTGGAGGGTACGGACTGGGCTGTAGAAGGAGAGAAGGGGGGTGAGGTAGGAGGGGGGCGAGGTGATGGAGAGCCTTGAAGCCCAGGGTGAGGAGTTTCTGCCTGATGCGCAGATTGATTGGTAGCCACTGGAGATTTTTGAGGAGGGGAGTGATATGCCCAGAGCGTTTCTGGACAAAGATAATCCGGGCAGCAGCATGAAGTATGGATTGAAGTGGAGAGAGACACGAGGATGGGAGATCAGAGAGAAGGCTGATGCACTAGTCCAGACGGGATAGGATGAGAGCTTGAATGAGCAGGGTAGCGGTTGGGATGGAGAGGAAAGGGCGGATCTTGGCAATGTTGTGGAGCTGAGACCGGCAGGTTTTGGTCACGGCTTGGATGTGAGGGGAGAATGAGAGAGCGGAGTCGAGGATGACACCAAGGTTGCGGGCTTGTGAGACGGGAAGGATGGTAGAGCCGTCAACAGAGATGGGAAAGTTAGGGAGAGGGCAAGGTTTGGGAGGGAAGACAAGGAGTTCAGTCTTCGACATGTTGAGCTTTAGGTGGCGGGCAGACATCCAAATGGAGATGTCCTGAAGGCAGGAGGAGATGCGAGCCTGGAGAGAGGGGGAGAGAGCAGGGGCAGAGATGTAGATCTGGGTGTCATCAGCGTAGAGATGATAGTTGAAGCTGTGGGAGCGAATGAGGTCACCAAGGGAGTGCGTGTAGATCGAGAACAGAAGGGGACCAAGCACTGAACCTTGGGGAACCCCCACAGTGAGAGAATGGGAGGGGGAGGAGGAGCCTGCAAAAGAGACTGAGAAAGAACGACCGGAGAGGTAAGAGGAGAACCAGGAGAGGACGGAGTCTGTGAAGCCAAGGTCAGATAGCGTGTTGAGAAGAAGGGGGTGGTCCACAGTGTCAAAGGCAGCTGAGAGGTCGAGGAGGATTAGGACAGAGTAGGAGCCTTTGGATTTGGCAAGCAGGAGGTCATTGGTGACCTTTGAGAGGGCAGTTTCCGTGGAATGTAGGGGACGGAAGCCAGACTGGAGGGGGTCGAGGAGAGAGTTGTTATTGAGGAATTCTAGGCAGCGAGTGTAGACAACTCGTTCAAGGAGTTTGGAAAGGAATGGTAGGAGGGATATGGGACTATAACTAGAAGGTGAGGTGGGGTCAAGAGAGGGTTTTTTTAGGATGGGAGAGACATGGGCATGTTTGAAGGCAGAGGGGAAGGAACCAGTGGAGAGTGAGCTGTTGAAGATGGAAGTTAAGGAGGGGAGAAGGGATGGAGCGAGAGATTTAATGAGATGAGAGGGAATGGGATCAGAAGCACAGGTGGCCGGAGTAGCACTTGAGAGGAGGGAGGAGAGCTCCTCTGAGGACACTGCTGGGAAGGATGGGAGAGTAGCAGAGAGTAGTCAATCAATCAATCAATCATTCAATAGTATTTATTGAGTGCTTAATCCATGCAAGACATTGCGCTAAACACTTGGACGACTGCATAGAGTGTGTAGAAAATAAAGATTTGTGTATAAGTGGAATGGGGAGGCTGAGAGGTAAGCTATGAATTCCTCCTTGTTTAGAGGATGCTAAAATACTGAAGTGCCACTTGGGGTGGGATATTGGGCAGGGAGATGAGACAATAATCAGGGAAGGCCTCCTGAAGGATGCCAAATATCCCAGAGTGCTGAGGAGCAGTATCTCTTCACTTCTTTCTGGTCTCCCCCATGTCTCAGGGTCACAGAGAGCGAAGGTTGGGGATGGGGTCATAACGCTAAAAACTTTGATGGTTTTAAGGGCCAGTTAAGTCCTATTCCCACACCAGAATGTGGAGCAGGGGAGGAAGAAGAGGTTCCCCGTCATCTTCTTAGCAGCAGCTGATAGCCATCACTTGATGGCTAACACGCCTACATCAAACACTGTTCTGAGACACTGAGGTAGATATCAGTGAATGAGGTTGGACACAGCCTCTGTCCCTCCTGGGGCTCACAGTCTAAATAGGAGGGAGAACAGGACAACTGAGGCTCAGAGAGCTTAAGTGACTTGCCCAAGGTCACACAGCAAGCATTTGGCAGAGCCAGGATTAGAATCCAAGTCCTCTGACTCCCAAGCCCATGCTCTGTTCATTAGGCCATGGTGCCTCTCTTTGCTACAAAAAAGTTGGAGGACATGGTCCCTGACCTCAAGGAATTTATAATCTAGCAAGAGATTATTTCACAATGCACTTCCTAAAGCGGTACTCCAGTGTAAATAGAAGGAGATCTGTTTTTGTCTCTGGTGATGTTTATTCTTAGGAGTCTTTGTTCATTTAGTCTTGCACAATCCTATTCTATTTTTAAAGATCAAGGATCCATGTTTTGGAGTTGAGTGTTCTTTGAGACTACTTTGAGACTGCCATTTGTTCTGCCTGTTGCCAACCTCTTTCTCTGAAGCTCCACATTTCCATTTTTTACAGGAAGCCTTAAACACATGAGGATTACTCAATGATTTGTTTAAAAGGAGCATTAGAGGGAAATTGAGGCAAAGATGCATTCTGTTCTTCTCTAATTGCTCATATATTATTGCTGTGGATGGGATAATGGCTTTGGTTTATTCCTCTAAATGGCGTAAATAATAGTGGTAAATAAAGCCCAGAATAATGAATGAATGTCGGTCGAGTTTTCGTGGTGAATTTTCTCTGCTGGTGAAGACTGCTCTGTGTTTGTGATTTCAAGAAAACCATGTGCAGCGCGTGCCTGGCACCTGGGAAAGGCGGAATGAGGGAGGTTTTACTTTTCAGACAGGGCTCTTCGAATCCTCAAACCCAGGTTACGGATTGGCCTGGGGATTCTGGCAGTGCGGTATGGATGGAATCTCCTGGTTGGGTTGTCCCTTCCCCAGGCCCACCCTGTGATTTCCATGGTGAAACAGAGAGGGTGTCGAGGCTCCCAGGGCAATCTGCCCAACTCCAAGTGGCAGGAGTCATGTTGACTGGCAAACTAATCCCTTTCTTCTGACTTCCAAAGCCATCCTAGTGAAGTGACTTGGCAGAGCCTAGATTGTTTGGGGCAAGGAACGCGTCTGCTGACTCTGCTGCATTGTATCCTCACAAGAGCTTAGTACAGTGTGCTGCACATAGTAAGTGCTCAAAGTGCTATTGATTGATCAATTGACTGGGGCTGAACTAGCAAGTGCTGTTGCCCTGGCATTAAAAGGTGTGAGGTGGGCTGGATTTCAGAGCCTGGTTTCTCCAGCTGGTGTGGGCAGGGGTTGAGAAATCTCTGCATTGGTATTCTAAAGTTACCTTTAGGCGGGGTGGGGGCAAAGTCAGCAAAGTTTGTGCTTTCTCAGTGAGGGAAATCTGTTTTACAGGTGGCCAGGAATGCCTAGCTCCTCCAGTCTACCTCTTTAGGGGTGTAGAGAGTTTGAGCTGGAGAGACCAATTTAAAGGGTAACTGGGACAAGAACCCAACAGGCACCCAACGCATTATTTGCAAAGGAGAAGGATAACGGTCTGATAAATCTGAACTGCAGGGCAAGATTTGCACATGAGCTGAAGTTTTGGGCAAGTCAGTCGCAACATACGTGTTTGTTCTTTGTAGAGAAATGGAGGAATTTCCCTACTACCACTTATCCTTCTTCCCTCATTCCTTGCCTCCCTCCTTCTGTCCCACCTCTCTTTACCCCCCTCTTTTTTCCCTCCAGCTATCTCTTCTTCCATTATCTCATCCTCCTTATTTCTCGTATTTCTCTTGCTTATTTCTTGGCTACCTTATCCCAGATTCAGAGGGAGGCCTGGATGGGTAACTGCCAGGCCACTCAGTGAAAGGATTCAATTCAAATACAAAATGTACAGAGGCAAAAAATAAATCTGACATTCCTGCTTCACTATCACCTGTCACCGTGACACCAAAAATTCTGCCTTATTTCCTTGAAACGGTCAAAACTGCTACAGGTTTGTCTTAATTCCTTTCCAACTATCCAGATGACGAGTCCAAACTCTCATTTTTATATACAAACGTCTAATCCTTCTACAGTGTGAGGGCTGCCTTATACAAATCCCACTTTAAGGAAAATTAGTACTAGTGTAGTACTTATGGATCACGATGCCTTCTGCATGTGCATACATGCAAAATGTGTTTCTTCTGACGTGGCAGTCATCTGAATCTAATGAAGCAGCGCACTTGAAAGAATACAATGAAACAGTTAGTAGATATGCTCCCTGGACACAAGTAGCTTACAGTCTATCAATGAATGAATCCATCAGAAATATTTATTGAGCACATACCGGGTGTAGAGAACTGTACTAAGCACTTGGGAGAGTACAAAAGAGTAGGTTGACACTACCCTGGCCTTCAAGGAGCTTACAGTCTAGTGGTGGATCTTGCAAACTAACGAAGGAGCTTGGAGTCTAATAGAGGAGATTACAGTCTACTGGAGGAGTTTACACCTGATAAGTAGAAGTGGAAGTCAACACTGCTGCCCCAAGGCTCATTTGCTCTCCAAGCACCCATGGAAAATGGGTAACTCGGTCCCATTACCTCTGTCCAGTTGAGTTATTCATGGTCATAGGTCAAGTATGTTAAGAGAAGCAGTAAGGCCTAGTGGAAAGAGAACAGGTCTGGGGGTTAGAGGACCTGGGTTTGAATCCTGGCTTAGCTACTTGTCTGCTGTGTGACCCTAGACAAGTCACTTAACTTATGTATGCCTCAGTTACATCATCTGTAGAATGGGGATTAAGATTGTGAGCCCTATGTGGTGTAGGGGGACTCTGTCCAGCCTGATTATTTTGTACTCAATATGGTGCCTGGCACATAGTAAGTGCTAAGCAAACATGAGAAGCAGTGTGGCCTAGTGAGAAGCAGCATAGCCTAGTGGATAGAACATTGGCCTGGGAGTCAGAAGGGCCTAGGTTCTAATCCTGGCTCCATCACTTATCTGCTGTGTGACCTTGGGCAAGTCTCTTAACTTCTCTGGGCCTCTATAAAATGGGGATTAAGACTGAGCCCCATGAAGGGATTGCGTCCAATCTGATTAGCTTGTAATTACCCTAGAATTTAGAACAGTTCTTGACACATAGTAAATGCTTAACAAATACCATTATTATTATTATTATTACTAATAATAACAAAAACAAAAAAGTCTGCCTCTCTAACCCTTACCTTGACATCCATAAGATAGCTCCTTTGCCTGCTTTTTTGGCTTTGTTGCTAAAGATAGCTTCCTGTGTTCTCTCTTCAGAGTTCCTCGGATCGAGAGTCAATCCTGAATATCCTTGGCATTCTCACCGACTTGCTTTCTGCTGGTAAGTCACCTCATTGCTGGACTGCCTTACTTGGGTCATCAGGATTTTAGCTTCTGCTTGAGTTTTTACCCAAACATCCCTGTAGTGCTTGGCACCTGGGGGTGAGCTCTACTTGGCACTGTCAGAACCAGAGACCCTGAAACCATCATGAGATTTGGACAGTCTTTGAGTTGCTGGGTTTTCTTGGCCACCGTCGGAGTGGTGGAATGTAGATGACTCTCAGTCCATCCTGTAGCCACCAGAAGAAACCCTTCCTCCACGCCTCTGCCTTTGAGGCTGATTTGTCACATGAGATGAGATAGTAACGCTCCTGTAATGCCTCTCCTGTTCTCTGTCCCCTCTCTCAGGTACAGACCGCAGGATTCTGTACATGATCAGCAAGGGAGGCAGCGAAGCCCTCCTGAGGACGTTGGTGGATTCGGCCCTGTCAGCTTCTCCTGATTACAGCATCCTCTTGCCTCTGCTACGGCTGTTGGTCAAAGTAGGACAAAGAGGTACCCCAACTCCACGATCACTTAGTTAGAAAGGAGGGCATGTCTCAGCAGCCTCAGCCCCTGTCAGAGAGATATTGACATCTGCCAGTAACAAAGGACATCCCAAGGAAAGGCATCAGGCAGGAGTTATTAGCCGATTTGCACTGCCTTCTGTAGTGAATAATAATTGATAATGATAACAGTATTTGTTAAGCACTTTTTTTGTTAATAGCATTTGTATTATGTGCCAGGCACTGAACTGAGTGCTGAGGTAGATATAAGCTAATCAGGTTGGACATTATCTGTGTCTGATTTGGGGCTCACAGTCTTAATCCCCATTTTAAAGATGAGTAACTGAGGCACAGGGAAGTTAAGTGACTTGCCCAAGGTCATAGAGTAGACATGTGACAGGGTCAGGAATAGAACCCAGGTCCTTCTGACTTCCGGGCCTCTGCTCTATCCATGCTGCTTCTCACTGCTCTGTGTTTCACTTACTATGTGCCAAGCATTGTTCTAAGCACTGGGGTAGATACAAGTTAATCAGGTCAGACACAGTGAAAAATAATAAGGATAGCACATAGCTTTTATGTCAGTTGTTTCAGGAAAAGCAGTGGAGATCATTGCTCTGGGAGTTGGAGGACCTGGGTCCTAATCCCAGCTCCACCACTTGACTGCTTTGTGACTTTGGGTAAGATGCTTAACTTCTCTGTGCTTCAGTTTCCTCATCTGTAAAATGGGAATTCAATACTTACTCTCACTTACACTTCGACTGTGAACCCTGTATGGGACAGAGTCTGTGTTCTACCTAATTATCGCATATCTACCTCAGTGCTTGGATTAATGCTTGGCACATAGTGAGGGCCTAACAAATATTATTATTGTTATTTGTTGTATACATGTAATAATAATAATAATAATGGCATTTATTAAGCACTTACTTTGTGCAAAGCACTGTTCTAAGAGCTGGGGTGGTTACAAGGTGATCAGGTTGTCCCACAGGGGGCTCACGGTCTTAATCCTCATTTTACA
The DNA here is from genome assembly GCF_015852505.1 of Tachyglossus aculeatus. Lineage (NCBI taxonomy): Eukaryota > Metazoa > Chordata > Mammalia > Monotremata > Tachyglossidae > Tachyglossus > Tachyglossus aculeatus. Next base: position 99,061,215 of record NC_052070.1, read on the forward strand.
GATGAGGTAACTGAGGCACAGAGAAGTTAAGTGACTTGCCCAAAGTCACACAGCTGACAATTGGCAGAGCCAGGATCTGAACCCATGACCTCTGACTCCAAAGCCCAACTCTTTGCACTGCTGCTTCTCCTTTGATGACCACAGCTATTATCCTAAATTTTCACTTAAGGAAACTGATGTATACTGAGGTTATCTTGTCCAAGATTAAACAGTTGGCAGTGACAATGGAATTCAAGCCTTTAGCCACCCACACCACACACTGTTTCCACTTGACTACATATGTAAGTACATAAGGTTCATAGGCTAGAGTTCAGGGTAGTAATAATAATAACCATAATAATAACCACAACAAAATGTGTCATGCACATACCATGGGTCAAGCACTCTGCCAAGAAATGGGGTAAATAAAAAAAAAATAGATTGGACTCAGTCCTTATCCCAGATGACACTCACAGTCTAGGAGGGAGGGAGAACAGATATTTAATGCTATTTGTACAGAGGAGGAAGCTGAGACATTGAGAAATGAAGTGATTTGCCAAGATCACAAAGCAGGCTGGTGGCAGAGTTGGGAGTAGAAATCAGGTCCTTTCATTCCCAGGCCCATACTCTTTCCACTAGGCCATAATTCTCAGTTCACCAGTAACATGGGAGTCACAGCATTGTTCACACACCTTGCCTGATGCTAGGCTGATGTGCATAATCAGCATCCAGTATTTCACCATGTTTTACCCAGATAGATGTGCACATGGGAAGAGTGTTCCCCAGTTCCTTATACTGCACTACTCAAAATGGGAAGTAAAAACCCATGCTACGGAAGAACTGAGGGAACTATATAGTTGATGATGATGGTATTTGTTAATAATAATAATGAATAATAATGATGGCATTTGTTAAATCCTGACTATGTGCAAAGCACTGTTCTAAGCGCTGGGGGGGATACAAGGTGATCAGGTTGTCCCATGTGGGGCTCACAGTCTTAATCCCCATTTTACAGATGAGGTAACTGAGGCTCAGAGAAGTTAAGTGACTTGCCCAAGGTCACACAGCAGACATATGGCAGAGTCGGGACGCTTACTATGTGCCAATCACTGTTCTAAGTGCTGTTATGACTATTGAAGAAGTTAACCTGGATGCTATTATAGCTGGGGTTAGCCCTAACAGTATCATCATTATCATCATCTTAGGGAGTTCTCCAGTCATCATACTAACCACCATCATCATTATTATCATCATCCACTATTTACTACATAAGCTATGATTTCTAGTAATGTACATGATTCTAGGAAAGATAAATACAGGGAAATGAATACCTAGGTTCTTTACACATTTAAGGAGGGGAGACACCATGTCTAGAAGACTCTCGTTTAGAAAATCTTTTTAAAGACCACAAAAATCCAGAGAGCAGATAAGGCCGATTTGTGGCAGTTCAAATGGACAAAATGGCTTTTCCATAGCCAACTGAAGGTTTCTGCCAGCTGAGCAATTACAGAGCTTGAGCTCCTCAATAAAATTCAAAGTGAGGAGCAGCATGGCCGAGTGGATACAGCAAGGGCCTGGGAGTCAGAAGGCCCTGGGTTCTAATCCTGGCTCCGCTACTTGTCTGCTGTGTGATCTTGGACAAGTCACTTCACTGCTCCATGCCTCAGTTGCCTCAGCTGTAAAATGGGGCTTGAGCCTGTAAGTCCCAGGTGGGACACAGACTGAGTCCTACCCGATTACTTGTGTCTACCCCGGTGCTTAATAATAATAACGATTATTATTATTATGGTATTTGTTAAGCACATACTATGAGCCAAGCACTGTTCTAAGCGCTGCAGTAGAAACAAGGTAATCTGGTTGTCACACATGGAGTGTAGTGCCCGATACATTGTAAATGCTTAACAAAGACCCATAAAAAATGATGGGGTTGCAGGGTTTCTCTCAGGGTTTGTCAGGAGGGGAAGGAACTGGGCCCTGGGATTCGGGTCTCTATCCACCAGTGTAGTGGGATTTCAGAATTGCATGCTTGACTATGTCGCAGGGACTTTGGGCGGACTACGGTCATCTCCCAAGTGTGAGGGAGCAGAGGAAGGTCCTTCTCAATCGGTCATATTTATTGAGCGCTTATTTCGTGCAGAGCACTGTATTAAGCTCTTGGGAGAGTACCATATAACAGAGTTGGTAGACATATTCCCTGCTCACAAGCAGCTTACACTCTTCCTATGACTGAGAGACTTCCAGTGCCACAGAGCCCCAGAGTATCCCCTGCTGTTAGAGCTTTATATGCCTGGAACCTAAAATCAATACCATAGAAACTCACCGTGCCTGCATGGTGGTGGTGGTAGTAATGGTAGTAATAGTATTTATTAAAATGTTACTGTGTGCAGATCCCTCCACTAAGTGCTCAGAGAGAATACACAGGGGGAAATTAGACACAGTCCCTGTCCCTCAAGGGCTCACAATCTAAGAATCTAAGTGGGGAGAAGGGATTGGAGCCAGGCACATCAAGAGAACTGAAACATTAAAGTACGTAATAGAAAAATACACAAAGTCAAAACAAAATCGATAGGGTGCTGTGGCTAAAGGAGCAGAATTTCAGGCTCCCCATGGCTCAGGGCCCAAGGAACACCCATAACCACAGTTCATCCATTCAATCGCATTCATTGAATGCTTACTGTATGCAGAGCACTGTACTAAGTGCTTATAATCATTATAGCAGCCTCCAGTCTTCCCAGAATTTTGTGGATGTTTCGCTGTGGGTGCTTTTCTCTTTCCGGCCAGAGTGGTGGAAGGTAGGGTGGGATCATGTCTCCTCGCTGACATAGAGGAGAGCCAGGGCCGGTGTCTGGGGTGGGGGGGCAGGCAGGGGGCAGCATGGCAGCATGGGTGGGGGAGAGGTTACTTTTAGGATACTTTCACAGGCCAATTTTCCTTGTGTCCTCAGATAAGAAGTTTGGACAGAAAGCTCTGGAGCTAGAGGCGATCGATGTGACACTGATTCTGGCCAGGAAAAACCTGTCTCAAAGCCAGAATCTTATTCACTGTCTCTGGGCTTTGCAAGTTTATGCTTCCAATGGTGAGTGACACTCTTTGGGGGATATTTGGCCATTGGTTAGGGGAGCCTGCATGAACAAAGCTTGGAGATATAGAATCAGTTTAGTGATTAAGGGACGATAAGATATTTAATAATACTAATAATAATTTTGGTATTTGTTAAGTGCTTACTATGTGCAGTGCACTGTTCTAAGCGCTGAGGAGCATACAAGGTGATCAAGTTGTCCCATGTGGGCCTCACAATCTTCATCCCCATTTTACAGATGAGGTAACTGAGGCACAGAGAAATTAAGCAATAATAATAATGATGGCATTTATTAAGCACTTACTATATGCAAAGCACTGTTCTAAGCACTGGGGAGGTTACAAGGTGATTGGGTTGTCTCATGGGGGGGGGCTCACATTCTTAATCCCCATTTTCCAGATGAGGGAACTGAGGCACAGAGAAGTTAAGTAACTTGCCCAAAGTCACACAGCTGACAAGCAGCAGAGCCAGGATTTGAACCCATGACCTCTGACTCCCAAGCCCATGCTCTTTCCATTGAGCCACACTGCTTCTATCTGAGAAGTCTTGACACATTTTCTCCCCTTCCTGCTCTATCGTGACCTTCTTGCCTCCTGAACTTAATAATAATAATAATAATAGTATTTGTTAAGCCCTTACTATGTTCCAGGCACTATACTATGCGCTGGGGTAGATACAAGCAAATCGGTTTCGACACAGTCCCTGTCCCTCATGGGGATCACAGCCTTAATCCCCATTTTACAGATGAGGTAACTGAGGCCCAGAGCGGTGAAGTGACTTGCTCCAGGTCACACAGAAGACAAGTGATGGAGCTGGGCTTAGAACCCATGACCTGACTCCCAGTCCCATGCTCTGACCAATAGACCATGCTGCTTTGGGCCAAGCACTGTACTAAATTCTGGGAAAATTACATAGCTGGAAATTATATTAGATTATAATTGGTTATAAGGGGCTCACAATCGAAGACCAAAGGGACAAGAAGGGAAATAGTGACAGATCCATAAGGAAAAATGAAGCACAAAGACCATATAATATGCAAGGATCACCATTTATAAGACCAAAGAAACTAGGCACTTTGGCTTGAAGACCTACTGCTACTACTACTGCTACTCCTACTACCCCCTTGACTTGATGCTTCTTCTATAAATTAGCTCAGGATTTCTGAGGGTTATCTCCATGTAGGAAAGACTCTCAGAAAAGTAATAGTATGGCAGGTGATAACAGTTTAACCTCCTTTCTGTAATCTAGTCTAACTAGGCATGTAAGGAGTTTTTCTAAAGAAGTTGTAGCATACTTGCAGTTTCCCAGTATCATGTGCTGGGAAAGAAATACCTGGGTGAAATATAGACACTGTTTCTAGGCCCCAGGTGAACCACAATCTTAGAAAAATGTGGGGAAGGGACTGGTGACTGAGACAAGAACTCTTGGATAGAAAAAGACTGCAAGCTCGTCGTGTCAGGGAAAGTCTACCAACTCTGTAATAAGGTACTCTCCCAATGGCTCAGTATAGTGCTCTACACACAGTAAGTACTCAATAAATACAATTGATTGATTGCAGTTGGATTGAGCCGTCACTTCATCCCCACAAGTGGGGCCGGGATATTTAAAGTTAGCAGACACAAGTGAGCTGACCCTCCTGGCTCATGAGGTAGTACCTTCAGGTAAGCAAGGGTGGAATTAGTTTAGTTCACAACTAATGCTGCCTTTGTCTCTCCCGCCCAGCCAATACTGGAGCCATGCTGGGGATTAATGGAGCAATGGAACTGCTATTCAAAGTCATTACTCCTTATGCCAAGAAGCGCACCCGAATTATAAGGTATTTCACAACAGTGGCTGTCTGTTTGTCTGTCCTGACCCATACGCAGTTTGGGAATATAATAATAATAATAATAATGTTGGTATTTGTTAAGCGCTTACTATGTTCAAGGCACTGTTCTAAGCGCTGGGGTAGATACAAGGTAATCAGGTTGTCCCACGAGGGGCTCACAGTCTTCATCCCCATTTTACAGATGAGGGAACTGAGGCCCAGAGAAGTGAAGTGACTTGCCCAAAGTCACTTCCCAAAAGTGACTTGCCCAAAATAGGGGGGAGGCAATTGCATGGAACATAAACAATTAGGAATACAGAAGGAAAAATAGGAGAAAGAAAATAGAGAAAATTAAGACAGCATTTGAGACTCTCTTACTTCCATTGCATTCTCCAAGTGCTACCTACAGTAGACTCTCAAGCTAACCATGGCTCCCACCTCCTTTTTCTATCAAAGAGTTCTGGTCTCAGTCACCAGTCGTTTCCCCATGTTTTTCTTGTGGTACACTTGGGGGCTAGAAATGGTGTCTATATATCACCCAGGTATTTCTTTCCCAACACTTGGTGCAGTGTTTTACACAAAGTAAGGGCTTAATAGGTATTATAGTTACTACTAGTGAAGTGAAGAGAAGAATCTCCCTCGCTAGCAAGAGCCTTCATCTGCAGTTTGAATACACTCTCCTTTTCCTTCTCTTCCTATCCCAGTATTGTGTCATCCTTACTGCTCACAAAAATCATTTTATGCCTGCCTTTAAAACTGTGTGTGGTGGAAGCAATTATGTGGGTAAGGGTTCAAACCATTGGTGCAACAACTGGCACAGTCCAAATCCACCCAGGTGGGGTCTGAACCAAACCTCTCTTGAGGTTTCATTCCAGAGTTGAATCTTTTCCCTCAGTTCATCTCTATTATCTTGATTCTCCCTGTAATAGAGAGGAGAGATCCCACACAAATTGATTAGCTCAAAAACTCACCACATTCATTGAAAAATACCCCAAACAAAGTAGTCCTGTAATAAACACAAGAGGAAAGATCCCATCCAAATTAATAAGTTTAAAAACCCACTGTGTTCATTGATAAACCTCCCAAGTGAAGCAATATCCCTCTATTATTTATTCACACTAATATTTGCAGCCACATTTTTGACTCAGTGAAAGTGAGGTTTACAGTGAGTGGGTTTTTGTCATGCATGATCATGAGGGTGAGCAAAATGGAGCTTCAACTCTGGGAAATTGCATTCTCAGCCATGACTGCGGAGCATCCTGGAGGCTGCCTGATTGACAGTTACTCCTCAAGGGTGTTGATTTTCATCCGGCATGATTTTTCTGGAGATTTTTAATGATTTGAAATTTAGATTTATTCTCCAGTTGCCAACAGAACAGTTCTCACTGGAACATTATCAATTCGATGAGACCTCTTTTTTCTTTCTTCCCAAATGACAGCAGGGTAGGGCGTTGCGACTGAGTGGGGGTGAGTGGGATAGTTTAAACATCAATCCATCATTCAGGGCCACATAACTTAAATCAAAGTCTCAGAGGAAGAACCAATGGAATGTAATTTCTGGCTCGTGGGCAGGGAATGTGAATGTGTATGTCACATTGTTATATTATACTCTCCCAAAAGCTTTGTACAGTGCTCTGCATACAGTAAGCTCTCTATAAATGTGACTGATTGATTGATATATTGATTCTGGGATAGCCTCTAGAAGGAAAGCTGGAGATTTAGGATGTCAAAGATGACAACTTTCACACAGTTCTTCCAAACATCTTGTTGTCAAGGGGGCAGAATATTGGGATGGATGGACCTTCTGAGTCAGGGTTTGACCCAATAATGGAATTTCTTATAGTCTTATGGTTTTTGTCTTTAGCCTTGACTTGCATGGGGTAAACTCTGTTGATGTAACGGGGTGTAACGTTATGTTGTGGTGTGGTTTGTCTTGGGCAAGGGGAACGGAGAGCAGAGAGTTTCACCTTTCTTTCCAGGGGGTCCTAAATTCCCTCTGCTACATTTTGTGCTTTAAAGCAGCCCAGCTTTCTGGCATCAGCCTTTGTATGTACACACTCAATAAATATGATTGATGGGCTGATATATTATCCCACTTGATTGTGCCTCCAATTGAAATGACCAACCCTCATTCCAATTGCTTTTCTCCTCTCTCTTCAAGCACAATCAGTGCAGATCCTGATCAAAAGTGAATTTTTTCCTTTAAAGATCCTTTCAAAAAATGAATTCAAAATCCCTTCAAAGTTGACCATTTCTAATCTGGTTTGGAGATGCTGCGTCCTTTGAGGTGAGTTACTGAATCAAGCTAAGTGCCCTAAGATGACCTGACTGACAGCCACAGGGCAACAGGAGACTTAATTTATGTGGGCTAAAATGGACAGTGCTGTTTTCCAGAATTCCTTTGGATCTAGATGATGAACACAAAGGCTCCAGACCAAGGCTCTGCCACATGTCTGCTGAGTGACCTTGGGCAAGTCACTTAACTTGTCTGTGTCATATTTCAGCAAGATAGTTCTGCAAAATGGCAGCTCTGATATCATTACTTTACAATGGGTGCCAGAGTACGATACTTGATGTCACGTGGATCTCCTTGTCTGGTATTTATGAGCCATCAGTGACCGCCCTAGTGACCAGCGATGACCCAAATAGCAAACTTATAAAGTCCTTACTTTTTTTCAACCTTGTCCCTTTTTTCTGGTGTTTTAAAAATTTTAGAGCCCTGGAAAGGTGTAGAACTCTAGAGGAGAAGTGTCAGCCAGTCTAATTTCAGATGAGCGATCAGGGTCACATAAGAGCCCATCACGAGGATGGGTCGGTGCTGAGACACCTCTATAATAGGATGATGCATCTCACTGCCTGTCCCTGGTTGGCCAAGGAGGAGTGAATCATGAAACTGAATGAGAAGACGGTCGGAAGCCGACCTTAGGGATTTACCGATATTTTGAACTATTAAGATCCATCATTCACACGAGTAACTCAGGAAGGACCTTGAAAGAATATTAGAGAAGGTATTGAGGCAATTTCCAAGATATACGGGGTAGTTTGAAAAGTCGGGTTCCCTGACTCAAGACGTTTTCAGTGTCCCTATATCAATCCCAAGCTCATGGTCTCCAGGCTTAAACTACTGTTGAACCTCTACAACTCTGTCATTGCTTATCCATCCTCACCCGAAGGCCCATCGCCATTTCCTTAAGGTACGAGCACGCCTACATCCATAATCATCGGGAGCTATGTCAAGAGTGGCAATTGCTACACCATTCTGCCAACTGACCTTGGGGTCACTGTCAGAGCCAGAATACTGACTCAAAGAGCCATTGGTCTGACTCCGCATGGCAGTGTTTATGGACTTGTGCCCATTTCTCAAAAACTCTACTACATGGAAAATACTGTGTCTTAGAGTCAAGGGATCTGGCTTCTAATGCTGGGTCTGCCATTCCCTTTCTGTGTGTAAACAGGGGCAAATCACTTATGCCTCTGTTTCCTCATCTGTACAATGAGGTTCAATACCTGTTCTCTCTCCTTATTAGACCGTGAACCCCATGTGGGACAGGGTCTATGTCCAACATGATTATCTTGGATCTATTCCAGCATTTACTTGGTACAGCGCTTGGCATGTAGTAAGTGCTAAAAAATGCCACATTTATTATCTAGGTCCTGGACTAAGCAACGTGGGAGACTGGATGAGGCAAGGGTGGAACCAGAAAATGTAAGGGAAGTTCCAGAACAGTGCATAAGTCAAAGGAAGAAGGGGGTTGCCAATTCACTTTATTCATATGTGCCTCAGTTGCCTCATCTGTAAAATGGGGATTATGACTGTGAACCCCATGTGGGAGAGGGACTGTGTCCAACCTGATTAGCTTGTACTTATCCTACCCCTTAGTACAGTTTCTGGCACCTATTAAATACTGAAAAAATAAAATCAAAACAAACAAACAGATGACAGGGAACAGACCCAAGACAGAAGCTTTCAGTCTTTCTCTTTCCTCTCTCGTCCTCCCCATCCTGTTCCCACTTCTCCCCCTTTCCCTGAACTTTGCAGTTACACACGATGGATGGGTTTCTGCCCAACTCTTCTAATAATAATGACTGTTGTATTTGTTTAGCACACACTGGGTGCTCATGCACTGTAGTTACGATACCATCAGATCAGACACAGTCCCATCCAACATGGGGCTCAACATCTAAGAGGGAGGGAGAACGGGTTTTGAATCCCCATTTTGCAGATAAGAAAACTGAGATGCAAATAAGTTAAGCGACTTGACCAAGGTCACAAGGAAGGCAGATGGTCCTGAGATGGAAGTTTTGGCAGGCTGGTAAAGAGGACAAGAGGGAAAATTCTGGTGGATCCTAGAAGCCTCTTTTGTGCCCTTCTCCAAAACGCAATCCTTTCAGCTAGAGTTATTCAGGGCTGACTGGTTATGAGCAGATGCCGAGCGCTGCATCAAAACTGTGGAGATTGTCTGGCATGGAGCTAAAATTAGCCGTGCAGCTGTCCTCTGCTCTAGCTCTGTCCCAATAAGTCCTCAGGGCCAGATTGATGAGTCCTCCATGCTCCTAACAGAGAAGGGGACATTCAGGGCCAGGCGTAAATTCATTAGGGGATACATGCCAGAAGAGTCCACCAGCTGTGATGCCAATCGTCCATGCCAAGCATCACCCAGACACCTTTCTCCGCCACCCCCTCAGCAGACAGAGCCATGTGACAACCTGTTGCCAAGGAGATGAACTTCAGACCGAGACCCATCAAGGCTAATAGGCCCAAAGTGTTATCTGTCTTTTACTAAAGAGCACATAGAGTTAAGTTGGATTATTTAAAAAAAAAAACAGTGACAAATTAGATCCTAGCTGGGAACCCCCAGCAAGGAATTGGGAAACTATAGGGACCCTGACTCACTGGGTTACATCCATGGCTTCTTTGGATTGCAATCAGTCAATAAATGGTATTTATTGAGTGCTTACTGTATGCAAAGCACTGTACTGACCCACAGGAAAGTACATTGCAACAGAGTTGGTACACACGATTCCTGCCCACAAGGAGCTTACGGTAGGAACAGTCAGTCAATCATCTTTATTGAGGGCTTACTGTGTGCACAGCCCTATACTAAGTGCTTGGGAGAGTACAGTATAACAATATCACAGACCCATTCCCTGCCCAGAAGAAGTTAATGGTCTAGAACATAGATCATGTCTGTAAATTCTCTGATACTCAAGCATTTAGTACACTGCTCTTTGTACAGTAAGTTCTCAGTAAATATCATCAATAGAAGGAATTTTCAAACTCAGTAAAAAGCCACCCCCTTTGAAGCATTAGGAGATACGCACTAACGCTTGAAGGTAGTTGGTTGAAGACAGACCAAAAAGCAAACCAAAATGGTTTGGACCTGTTTCCCCGGAGCGTTATGGAGGGAGACTATGCCGAAGCTTTAAGAATAGTTTGGTTTCATTCATGAATGTATAGCCCAAAGAAGGTTGTTCAAAGGCAATTTATGGATCTTAGAAATAAAAGTTTAAATAGATTCATGGTTGATAGGGCCAAAGCGAGATCAACTATAGATATATGAAATATAGAGATATTAGAGTGTTCAGGAAGGCGTAGAAATGTTGATGGATGATAAAGGGAGACAAAGGATATGTTAGACAGTATTTCCCTAACCATGACAATGGATGGACAGCCATCAGACAATTAATGATAGTAATAGAAGTAATAATTGTGCCATTTGTTAAACATTTAATATGTGCCGAGCACTGTACTAAGCACTAGGATAGATACAAGACAATCAGGTTGGTCACAGTCCCTGTCTCACACGGAGCTCACAGTCAAAGCAGAAGGGAGAACAGGTACTGAATCCCCATTTTGCCAATGAGGGAACTGAGGCACAGAGATGTTTAGTGGCTTGCCCATGCCACACAGCAGACAAGTGGCGAGCTGGGTTTAGAACCCAGGTTCTTTGAGTTCCATACCCATGCTTTTTCCACTAGGCCATGCTGCTTCCCTGCTGATTTGACTGCAGATTGCAAGCTCCTTGTGGACAGGAATCATGTCTACAGATTTTGTTGTACTTACCCAAGCACTTTGTACAGTGTTCTGCATACAGTATGTGCTTAATAAATACCACTGATTACTTGATTGATAACTCCTTGAAAAGAGGGACTATTTGTTTATAATATACTTCCAGTTGTCTCCAAATTTTCTCTCACACCAGTCATTAAAACCTTCATGATAAAAAGCAGCATGGCCTTGTGGATAGGGCAAGGGCCCGAGAGTCAGAAGGACCTGGGTTTTTGTCCAGGTTCGACCACTTATATGGAGGGCGACCTTGGGCAAGTCACTTAACTTGTCTGTGCCTCAGTCCCCTCACCTGTAAAATGGGGATTAAGTCTGTGAGCCCCAGGGATAGTTTAACCTGATTAGGTAGTTTGTCTCTAGCCCAGTGCATAGTACAGTGCCTGTCACATATTAAGAACTTAACAAATTCCATTAAAAAAACAACTGCCAGAAAAACAGAGTACAAGTTCAAGGGAAAACAGAATTTCAGAAGGTAAAAAAAAATAAAATAAATATATTCAATGCAACCAAGGATTTGGACGGGCAATATCAGGTTAGAGGAAGGTGAAAATATCCAATGTTCTAACTGAGGAGGTGGATTCTTACCATGTGCCTTCCTACCATGTACCCAATGGAATGTGGGAAGATGGGTCATTCCCTGAACTTAATGAACTATAAGGTCGAGGGTCATACCAAAAACTCAATAAAGAAATAATCCTACCTCTTCTCATTGATCTCCGACTAAGCCCAGCCCTCACACTTCACTCCTCTAGTGCCAACTTGCTCACTATGCTGATCTTGTCTATCTCACTGCCAACCCCTTTCCCATGTCCTCCCCCTAGCCTGGAACTCCCTACCCACCATATATGCCAGACCACCACTCTCCCCACCCTCAAAACATTACTAAGGTCACATCTTCTTCAAACAGACCTTCCCTGATTAAGGCCTCTTTTCCCCAGTTTATCCCTTATCCCTTCTGGGTCATCTATGCACTTTGATCTGTGACCTTTGGGCATTTGATATTTGCCCAACCCTCAACCCTGCATTACTTGTGTACATAGGTTGAAGTTATATATTATAAATGATTTAATTACATTAATCTCTGCCTCTCCCTCTAGATTGTGAGCTCACTGTGGGCAGAGAAAGTCTGCCAACCTGCTTTTATCGTACTCTCCCAAGTACTTAGTACAGCGCTCCGCACCTAAGTGCTCAATAAATGCTATTGATTGATTTATTGATCCCACTCTGATCAGTGGGATTAGAGTCAGTGGGATTGATCATTTCCTTTCTGCCTTTCTGGGAGAGATGTGGGGACCTATTCTTCATTTAAGGATCTTCCTCTGTAAGATGAGTAGAATAGTTTTGGCCCTTTCCTTCTTTCCTTCCCTCACCGTGATGGTTGACCATGGATGGTAGAAAGTTAGGAAATTATAATGATCAACTGATCAGTTGTATTTATTGAATGCTTATTATGTAGCATTGTTTTTTCTTGTCTTATGCTGTTGAGTTATCTTAGACCCCTAGTGACACCATGGATGTGACTCTCCCAGAATGCCCCACCTCATCTGAAATCATTCTGGCAGTGTATCCATACAGTTTTCTTGGTAAAAATATGGAAGTGCTTTACTGTTGCCTCCTTCCGCGCAGTATACTTGAGTCTTCACCCTCTACTCTCTCCCATGCTTCTACTGCCTGGCACAGATGAGTTTGGACTTGGAGCATATTGCCTTCTACTTGCTAGCCACTGCCAAGCTAGGAATGGAATGGATATGCCTCTGCTTGGCTCTCCCTCTCGTAGTTGAGACTGGTAGACTACTGGAAACTCTCCAGGTGTGACCGTAATAGGGGATGTAGCACTGTACTATGCACTTTTTTAATGGTATTGATTTAGCACTTACTATGTGCCAGGCACTGTACTAAGATCCAAGAAAACTGAGTTGGACACAGTTCCACTCCCACACAGGGCTCATAGTCTTAATCCCCATTTTACAGATGAGGTAACTGAGGCACAGAGAAGTGAAGTGACTTGGTCGAGGTCATACAGTAGACAAGTGACTGAATCAGTACTAGAACCCAGGTCTTCTGACCCCAGGTCCATGCTCTATCCACTAGACATGCGACTTTTCAACTACTTGGGAAAGAACAAAACAAAAGAGTTGGTAGACATGATCCTTGCCCATAATGAGCTTAAGTAGGGTCTTTCAAAACATCAAATAATAATAATAGTGATGTTATTTGTTAAGCGCTTACTATGTGTGAAGCACTGTTCTAAGCACTGGATGATGATCCTTCTTTACCACTGGCTCTTATGAATTGTGCCAACCTGTTTGGCCATGCAAGCCTTATAGTTGTGGATCAGACACCAATTCCACCTTGACCCCAGGCCCATGCTCTATTCCACCTTGAAAACCTACCCTGGACTGCAACTGCTAGGACTGTAGAAATCAATTGTTATTTCTTGCTGTTAATAATAATAATTTTGTTATTTGTTAAGCGCTTACTATGAGCCAAGCACTGTTCTAAGTGCTGGGGTAGATACAAGGTAATCAGGTTGTCCCATGTGGGGCTCGCAGTCTTAATCCCTATTTTCCAGATGAGGTAACTGAGGCCCAGAGAAGTTAAGTGGCTTGCCCAAAGTCACACAGCTGATGATGATGATACTCCAGATCATCTCCCTCCATGCATTGGGGTGGTCAGAAAATTTCTTTTTCCTGATCTCACCGGCTTAGAGACCCCATGCCTCTTGGTTTCTTAGGACTTTCCCAAAGTCCCCCTGGACTTTTAGACTGGGCTTCCTGTCATGATTTGTATTCTTTAGATTCAGGACATCCCTGGGGTTCGTTCGGCAATATAGGGCTCAGAAACCGTATACTTCATAACACCTGGGCCCTGAGACAAAGCAACAGGAAATGATTGATATTTCGAGCCCGCAACAAAACTTGTAAGCAAAATCCTTCCCCTTTTTCTTGTCCTTTTCCTTCTTAATCTCCCAACCACTTTTTCATGTGTTACACAGGTAACATAATGTGATGATGTTAGGCAGACATACCAAAAGTTCTTTGAGGAAATTTGCAGAAGCCTCTTTGCTTTCGAGTCATTGTGTTCCTTTGTGAGGTCCTTGTAAACATGGCCTTTTCTCCAGATCTAGGGACCTAGAGGCAGGAGTACAGGTGGAGAGAAACTGGATGCTTAAAATAAAAACACCAAACCTACTGGCATCTGGTGCTGTATCAATAGCAGACAGGGGCAGACCTACTGAAAACTGGACTGTCGAGTATAAAACTGGATGGATAACAACACAAACTCAGATATAGCTGCACAAATGTGTTCTCAGCCACTGGCCTGTGAAGGAAGTTGCCATTTCATTCTCCTGTAATATAAACCAAGGGTTTCCTGTCTGTGTCAGGTTCACTCGGGGAAGTGAAAAGCAGTGTGGCTTAGTGGAATGTGACTGAACTGGGAGGTTCTTCTCCCCTTCTGTGATTCCTCTTCTGCTCATCTCTACCACAAGCTCTGTGTGACTTAATAATCCTTGACTTCAGTGACACGTTGCAGATGGATAGAAGAGACTCTTTCTGAGTCTGATTCACAGACCGTGATTCCTCTTATTTAATGAATAATTGGCAATCTAGCCTCAGCTGGGGCAACCCTATCTCCCAGTTCTCGTTGACTCTGAATATCCACCAGACAGATGGAGCTCAGGGGTAGAATGGTGGGTGGAGGGGGAAGGTTATGCACAATACCTCTTCTTCACTTCCTTCAGAGCTATAGTGATTAGGGATTAAGGAAAAGAACATTGGACGAGGACTATGAAAGAGGAGGAGGAAGAATTTTGGCTAGTGAGTGACAGCTTCAGCCCATTCAAGACAAACCCAGCTATGCTTAAAAACAGACATGGATCAGCTTGTATCATCATCATCATCATCATCAATCGTATTTATTGAGCGCTTACTATGTGCAGAGCACTGTACTAAGTGCTTGGGAAGTACAAATTGGCAACATATAGAGACAGTCCCTACCCAACAGTGGGCTCACAGTCTAAAAGGGGGAGACAGAGAACAAAACCAAACATACTAACAAAATAAAATAAATAGAATAGATATGTACAAATAAAATAAATAAATAAATAAATAGAGTAATAAATATGTACAAACATACATATTTACAGGTGCTGTGGGGAAGGGAATGAGGTAAGATGGGGGGGATGGAGAGAGGGACGACGGGGAGAGGAAGGAAGGGGCTCAGTCTGGGAACGCCTCCTGGAGGAGGTGAGCTCTCAGCAGGGCCTTGAAGGGAGGAAGAGAGCTAGCTTGGTGGATGGGCAGAGGGAGGGCATTCCAGGCCCGGGGGATGACGTGGGCCGGGGGTCGATGGCGGGACAGGCGAGAGTGAGGTACGGTGAGGAGATTAGCGGTGGAGGAGCGGAGGGTGCGGGGTGGGTTGTAGAAGGAGAGAGGGGAGGTGAGGTAGGAGGGGGCGAGGTGATGGAGAGCCTTGAAGCCCAGGGTGAGGAGTTTCTGCCTGATGCGCAGATTGATTGGTAGCCACTGGAGATTTTTGAGGAGGGGAGTAATATGCCCAGAGCGTTTCTGGACAAAGATAATCCAGGCAGCAGCATGAAGTATGGATTGAAGTGGAGAGAGACACGAGGATGGGAGATCAGAGAGAAGGCTGATGCAACAGTCCAGACGGGATAGGATGAGAGCTTGAATGAGCAGGGTAGTGGTTGGGATGGAGAGGAAAGGGCGGATCTTGGCAATGTTGTGGAGCTGAGACTGGCAGGTTTTGGTCACGGCTTGGATGTGAGGGGAGAATGAGAGAGCGGAGTCGAGGATGACACCAAGGTTGCGGGCTTGTGAGACGGGAAGGATGGTAGTGCCGTCAACAGAGATGGGAAAGTCAGGGAGAGGGCAAGGTTTGGGAGGGAAGACAAGGAGTTCAGTCTTCGACATGTTGAGCTTTAGGTGGCGGGCAGACATCCAAATGGAGATGTCCTGAAGGCAGGAGGAGATGCGAGCCTGGAGAGAGGGGGAGAGAGCAGGGGCAGAGATGTAGATCTGGGTGTCATCAGCGTAGAGATGATAGTTGAAGCCGTGGGAGCGAATGAGGTCACCAAGGGAGTGCGTGTAGATCGAGAACAGAAGGGGACCAAGCACTGACCCTTGGGGAACCCCCACAGTAAGAGGATGAGAGGGGGAGGAGGGGCCTGCAAAAGAGACTGAGAAAGAACGACCGGAGAGGTAAGAGGAGAACCAGGAGAGGACAGAGTCTGTGAAGCGAAGGTCAGATAGCGTGTTGAGGAGAAGGGGGTGGTCCACATTGTCAAAGGCAGCTGAGAGGTCGAGGAGGATTAGGACAGAGTATGAGCCATTGGATTTGGCAAGCAGGAGGTCATTGGTGACCTTTGAGAGGGCAGTTTCCGTGGAATGTAGGGGACGGAAACCAGACTGGAGGGGGTCGAGGAGAGAGTTGTTGTTGAGGAATTCTAGGCAGCGAGTGTAGACAACTCGTTCAAGGAGTTTGGAAAGGAATGGTAGGAGGGATATGGGGCAATAACTAGAAGGTGAGGTGGGGTCAAGAGAGGGTTTTTTTAGGATGGGAGAGACATGGGCATGTTTGAAGGCAGAGGGGAAGGAACCAGTGGAGAGTGAGTGGTTGAAGATGGAAGTTAAGGAGGGGAGAAGGGATGGAGCGAGAGATTTCATGAGATGAGAGAGAATGGGGTCAGAAGCACAGGTGGCCGGAGTAGCACTTGAGAGGAGGGAGGAGAGCTCCTCTGAGGATACTGCTGGGAAGGATGGGAGAGTAGCAGAGAGTGTTGAGAGCCGGGGGGATTGAGAAAGGGGGGAAGAGGCTTTGGGGAGGTCAGGCCTGATGGATTTAATTTTATCAATGAAGTAGGAGGCCAGATCGTTGGGGGTGAGAGAAGGAGGAGGGGGAGGAACCGGGGGCCTGAGAAGGGAGTTGAGTGTATGGAAGAGTTGGCGGGGGTGATGGGCATGGGTGTCAATAAGGGAGGAGAAATAGTTTTGTCTGGCAGAAGAGAGAGCTGAGGTAAGGCAGGAAAGGATAAACTTGAAGTGAACGAGGTTGGCATGATGTTTAGACTTTCACCAGCAGCGTTCAGCAGCTCGAGCATAAGAGCAAAGGAGGCGGACAGTGGCAGTGATCCAGGGCTGTGGGTTAGTGGTGCGAGAGCGGCGAAGGGAAAGGGGAGCGAGTGAGTCTAGCTGAGTAGAAATGGTAGAGTTGAGAGCAGTAATCTGATCATCAAGACTGGGTAGAGAGGAGAGAGCGGCGAGGTGGGGTGTGAGGCCCTCCGAAAGATGGGTGGTGTCCAGAGAGCGGAGATCTCTGTGAGGGAGTAATACAGATTTACAGGGGAAAGGAGTATGAGTGAGGAGGCAGGTGAGAAGATTATGATCAGAGAGAGGGATTTCAGAGTTGGTGAGGGTGGACACAGTGCAGCGGTAGGAGATGATGAGGTCGAGGGTATGACCAAGTTGGTGAGTGGGTGAGGTGGGGTGGAGGAAGAGGTTGGCAGCGTCAAGGAGAGATAGAAGGCAGGCGGCAGAGGAGTCGTTAGGGATATCCATGTGGATATTGAAGTCTCCGAGGATCAGAGTGGGCATGGAGAAGGAGAGAAGGAAGGTGAGGAATGGGTCAAAGTCGTTAAAGAAGTTGGCAGTGGGGCCGGGAGGGCGGTAGATGACAGCTACAAGAATCTGGAGGGGGTGTTAGAGGCGAATAATGTGGGCTTCAAAGGAAGGGAAGGAAAGGGAAGGGGGAGGAGGGATAGTGCAAAAGTGACATTGGGGGGCGAGAAGGAAACCGACACCTTCTCCTTTTCCGGTGAGTTTGGGGGAGTGGGAGAGGAAGAGGCCTGCACTGCAGAGAGCAGCAGAGAGCAGCAGAAGAGACCGTGTCGTCCGAAGACAGCCAAGTTTCAGTTAGGGCGAGGAGGAGTAGAGAGCTGGAAAGGAATAGGTCCAGTACGAAAGGGATCTTACTTAAAACAGAGCGGGGGTTCCAGAGGCCACACTTGGCAGCAGCTGTCGAGGGAGGGGAGGGAGGGGGAATGGTGCGAGGGGTGGGGAGGGTTTGGATTGGGATGAGTTTGCGGAGGCCTGGGCGGGGAGAGTGGGAAGGGGGGTGGCGATGGGAAAGGAGAACTTGTAGCCACGATGACTCTGTTGGAGATGGAATACTAAGCTGGAAGCCTGTGGTCTGATCACACAGTCTTGTTTTATCTCTGAGGGTTTACGTTACTAATGCTCTTCTTTATGCTATTCCAGAAAGATCTAATAATGCCCCCACCTCTGTCTCCTAGAGATGGTCAACTCTATCCTTAGGATGTAATCCAGCCCTGGGCTTTCAGTTTGCCATTCCATGTGACACTGAGGATGCCTTTAGCCTGCTCTATTTATTAAGCAAACCTAAGGAATGTAACAAGAAACCAAGCTTATTTTCTCTCCTTAGCTGTAATAGCTCATATGTGCAGGCATTGGCTTTTCTTGTTCCTATCAGCCAGGGACAAAGTGAACGATGCACTCAAGTCCAAATCAGAATTGGGACTGGAGTATGTATACGCCGTGCGATCTTGCAGTGGTCGCCTAACTTCTCTGGAACACATTTTTCTCACATCTGGAAGGTCAAATCCATCCCTTTCTAGCCCTCTGGAGGCTTACAAAGATTCAGTAGTTTTAAAACATTAAAGCAAATGCAATAATGTAGATGGAATACCACATTAATAATTAATAATAATTATGGTCTTTGTTAAGTGCTTAGTTTGAGCCAAACACTGTTCTAAATGCTGGGGTAGATATTAGTTAATCAATTTGGAAACAATCCCTGTCCCACATAGTGCTCAAAGTCTAAGTAGGAGAAAGAACAGGTAGTTTATAGATGAGGAAACTGAGGCACAGAGAAGTTAAGTGAATTGCCCAAGGGCACACAGCAGGCAATACATTGGATTACAATCCAGGTCTTCTGATTCCCAGAGTCATGCTTTTTCCAATATTATATTGGTTATAGAATTCCATTGCATCTATATTTATTGATTAATAATATCATTATGATTTGATTATGACTTTCCTTCATCATGAGGGTTGGAGGTGTGATAGGGTTTTTCTTTGTCTCATCCTTCCCCTCCTAATTTGTAATCTTCGAAGTTCCCTGGCTTAAGGGTATCTTTGTCTCTGCCACTGTGGTCCACTCTGTCAAAATGGGTGAAATTGGTATCCAAGTCTTCCCGGTCTTCTCCTTATGGCTCTCGTTAGAACCCTATCTTGGTAAAACTTTGCATTGTGTAGAGGAGGCCAGAAGAGTGTAAGCATCTCTGCTTCAAAGGTAATTAGTAGCTCTGGGACAAAGATAGTGGCAGATCAATTTGATGCTCTCCCCACAGCTAGGCAGGTGTTCTAGACTAGCCAAAAGGGAGCCATCCCACTCTCACTATCCACCCATTGATCTGGCTGGACTACTGTGACCTCAGTAAAGTGGAGACTTTATAGATTAACTTGGTTACCCACCATTTATTTCTTCAATCCTACAGCACTGTAAAACTTTTGTCTTTTCCCCATTTAAAATTAATGGTTGATGGTCATAAAATAAATGCTTGCTCAAGCCAAGAGTCTAGGTGGTTGAGGAGTAATAAATCAATCACTTCTATTTACTGAATAATTACAGTATGCAGAGTACAGTGATTGGGAAAGTACAGTGCAACTGAGTTGGTATCAGTCAATCAATCAATGGTATGTCTTGAGTGTCTACTGTTTGCTGAGCACTATACTAAGCACTTGGGAAAGTATGATGCGACAGAGTTGATAGACATGATCCCTGACCATGATGAGCTAATAGTCTACAGGGGAAGATAGACACTAAAATAAATTACAGATAGGGAAAATGCCAGAACATAAGGATATTTACATAAGTGATTTGCGTTGCTGTGAGTATCCGAACTGCTAAAGGGGTACGCAGACGGATGCATAGTTGACAGAGAGCAGGGTGGATAGAGGAAATGAGGACTTCATCAGGGAAGGCCTCTTAGAGGAGATGTGATATTAGGAGGGTTTTGAAGGCTGGGAGAGTGTGGGCATTTTGGATGTGAAGTGGGTGGGACTTGAAGGCCCAAGGGAAGATGTGAAAGTGTTCAGCAGTGAGATAGGCGAGATTGAGGTACAACGGGCAGGTTGGCGTTTGAGGAATAGAGTGTGTGGGCTGGGTTGGAGTAGGAGGTGGGTGAGGTAAGGTGGGAGAGAGAAAGCTGATTGAGTGCATAGGGCAAAAGTTCTGTTCACTGGATTGAGGAGATCTGAGCCCCCTCCTTCCTCTCCCCCCTTCCCCCTACCCATCCCCCCGCCTTACCTCCTTCCCCTCCCCACAGCACCTGTATATATGTTTGTATATATTTATTACTCTATTTATTTTACTTGTACATATTTACTATTCTATTTCTTTTATTTTGTTAATATGTTTGGTTTTGTTGTCTGTCTCCCCCTTCTAGACTGTGAGCCCGCTGTTGGGTAGGGATCGTCTCTATATGTTGCCAACTTGTACTTCCCAAGCACTTAGTACAGTGCTCTGCACACAGTAAGCACTCAGTAAATACGATTGAATGAATGAATGAATGAATGGTTCCCTTTCCTGACTGGCACTCATTGTGGACGCTTCTGTGTGGGAGATGTCCTGAGAATAGTATTTGTAGAGCCATGGCTCTGTATGATGTTCATTTATTTGGTAGGGTTGGGTAGGATGAGGAAGTAAGTACTAAATAAAAGGACTGAATAAGGACTGAACTGATAGACTGAGGGAAATCAGTCAATCAATCAATCACTGGTACTCACTGAGTGCTTATTATGTGCAGAGCACTGTACTAAGCCCTTGGGAGATGCAAGACAACAGAATTGGTTGACACGGTCCCTGCCTACAGTGAGCGTAAGCTACAGTCTGTCAATCGATGGCAAATATGAAGTGCTTACTATGTGCAGAGAACTGTATTAAGTGCTTGGGATGATGAAAAGCAGCATAGCTTAGTGGCTTGGGAGTCAGAGGTCGTGGGTTCTAGTCCTGGCTCCACCACTTGTCTGCTGTGTGATGTTGGGCAAGCCACTTCTCTGTGCCTCAGTTGCCTCATCTGTAAGATGGGGATTAAGACTGTGAACCCCACATGGGACAACCTGATCACCTTGTACCTACCCCACTGCTTAGAACAGTGCTTGGAACATAGTAAGCACGTAATAATAATAATGATGGTATTTGTTAAGCACTTACTATGTGTAGGTACAAGGTCATCGGGTTGTCCTTTTAGACTGTGAGCCCACTGTTGGGTAGGGAACTGTCTCTATATGTTGCCAACTTGTACTTCTCAAGCGCTTAGTACAGTGCTCTGCACACAGTAAGCACTCAATAAATACAATTGATTGATTGATTGATTGATTGTCCCATATGGGGCTCACAATCTCAGTCCCCATTTTACAGATGAGGTAACTGAAGCACAGAGAAGTTAAGTGACTTGCCCAAGGTCACACAGCAGACAGTGATGGAGCTGGGATTAGAACCCATGACCTCTGGCTCCCAAGCCCGGGCTCTTGCCACTAAGCTGTGCTGCTTCTCAAATACCATCAAATACCATCACTGAATACCATCATCATGGTATGCTTAACAAATACCATCATTATTATTATGAAAATGCAACAGAGTTGGTAATAATAACGATGGTGTTTGTCGAGTGCTTACTGTGTGCCAGGCACTGTACTAAGTGCTGGGCTGGATACAAGCAACTCCAGCTGGACACAGTCCCCTGTTCTACATGGGGCTCACAGTCTCAATCCTCATTTTATAGATGAGGTCACTGAGGCAAAGAGAAGTGAAATGACTTGTCCAAGGTCATACAGCAGACAAGTGGAAGAACTGGGATTAGAACCCATGACCTTCTGACTCTCAGGCCCGTGCTCTATCTATTACGCCATAGGCACGTTCCTTCCTCACAACATGCTAACATTCTATAAGGGGAGTCAGGCTGCGCAGAGCGTGGAAAGCTTCCTGCAGAGGATTCCCAGTTCCACCAATGGGGTCATTAATCTTTCAAGGGTCTCCCCTGAACAATAGACCCAATCGCCCACTTACCAACTCTGCATGGGGGTCTGTGACCTTAGATCCCTCATGCTGATTCCAGCTAAATGGGAGCCAAGAGCCCAAGTCCCTCTTCCAATGACAGAACTGACTGAGTGAATCCATTCTTCATCCTTTCCACGATAGTCTCTGAATTTTAATCTCATCTATCTTGCCACCAACCCCCTGCCCACATTCTCCCTCCCCCATATCTGACAGACTACCCCTCTCCTCACCTTCAAAACCTCCTAAAATCAAAACTCGTCCCAGTGCCTCCCCAAACAAAGCCCTTCACTTCCCATGTCTACCCTCCCTTCTGCATCGGCCGTGGATTTGTTAGTGTGCTCACCCCGGCCTAACGATATCTATGAAGATGTTCTTCTATTTTTACTATTTCTCCTATTCCTAAACAACCTTAATGCCTGTCTCCCCCTGTAGGTGTGTGTGCAGGGATCATGTCTACCATCTCCGTTGCATTGTGCTTTGCACACAGTAAGCGCTCAGTAAATACGATTGAATGAATTGTACTTTTTCAGTCACTTAGTTCAGAGCTCTGCAATCAATCACATTAATTGTTTTGTTGTCTGTCTCTCACTTCTAGACTGTGAGCCCTTTGTTGGGTAGGGACCGTCTCTATATGTTGCCAACTTGTACTTCCCAAGTGCTTAGTACGGTGCACTGCACACAGTAAGCGCTCAATAAATAAGATTGAATGAATGAATGGATAATTGAGTGCTAACCGGGTGCAGAACACTGTACTAAGTGCATGGCAGCTGTGTTCCCTATCCACAGGAGCCTACAGTCTAGAGGGGAAGACAGACATTAAAATAAAATACAATTAGGCACATACATATGTACATACAGTTATGCAGTGAAGCAGCGTGGCTCAATGGAAAGAGAACGGGCTTTGGAGTCAGAGATCAGGGGTTCCAATCCCGGCTCCGACAATTGTCAGCTATGTGACTTTGGGCAAGTCACTTAACTTCTCTGGGCCTCAGTTCCCTCATCTGGAAAATGGGGATTAAGACTGTGAGCCTCACGTGGGACAACCTGATCACCTTGTAGCCTCCTCAGTGCTTAGAGCAGTGCTTTGCACATAGTAAGCGCTTAATAAATGCCATTACTATTATTATTATTAAGTGCTGTTGGGCTGAGGGTGTGGTGAATAACAAGTGCCTAAAGGGTACAGATCTGAGTACAAGGGTGACTCAGAAAGTAGAGGGAGTAAGGCTTAGTCAGGGAAGGCCTCTTGGAGGAGATGTGATTTTGATAGGGTTTTGAAGGCGGGGAGAGTGATATGCTCAGTATAGTGCTCGGCACAGAGTAAGCGCTCAATAAATATGATTGAATGAATGAATGTTCTCTCAGATATGAAGGGGCAGTGAGTTCCAGGCCAGAGGCCAGAAGAGGGCAAGGGGTCATCACTCAATGAACACCACTAATTGATAGATTGATTGATTCACTGATTGAATTCACCAGGTATTCAGTCAATCCCTCTAAAATTATGGTGGGATTTCACTTCTACTGTAAACCCGCTATGGGCAAGGAATATGTTCACTAATTTTGTTGAATTGTACTCTTCCCCACACTTAGTACAGTGTTCATCATATCTACTGATTAGTAAGCGCTCAATAAATAATAATCATTATAATAATAATGATGGCATTTATTAAGTGATTACTACGTGCAAAGCACTGTTCTAAGGGCTGGGGAGATTACAAGGTGATCGGGTTGTCCCACAGGGGGCTCACAGTCTTAATCCCCATTTTACAGATGAGAGAACTGAGGCACAGAGAAGTGAAGTGACTTGTCCAAAGTCACACAGCTGACAATTGGCAGAGACGGGATTTGAACCCATGACCTCTGTCTCCAAAGCCCGTGCTCTTTCCACTGAGCCACGCTGCTTCTCTTCTGTTTCTGCTGCTTCTCAATAAATACCATTGATTGATTGATTGATTGGAGGAGAATTGGCAAGTACCTATTTGCTCCCAAGGTCAGTGGCTGCTCAACTTTGGAGCATGCAATGAGTTCCCAGGACTGCTGTGAGTGAGGACAGGAACCGGGAAGCCCATGGTTTCGGAAGGGGGCCGGGTTAATGCAGAGGCTCTGGGGGCTGCATCCCAGAGATGAGGAATTCGAGCTGAAGCTGCTTCCCGTGGCAATCGCATGCCTCACCCTACCAACATAGCTACTGCTTCAGACGTTATGGAGATGACACTCAAAATAGACCTTCCTAAAATGGCTGTGAGGCCCACACAGTGTCAGAGCAGGCTGGGAGAAGATGGAATTGGACCACCATGACCTAGTGGCTAGAGCACGGGCTTTGTAATCGGAAGGGCCCGGTTCTAATCCTGCTCCGCCACCTGTCTGCTGGATGACTGGGCAAGTCACTTAACTTCTCTGTGCCTCCATTACCTCATCTGTAAAATGGGAATTAAGACTTTGAGCCCCATGTGGGAAGCTTGTCTTGAGCAGGCAATGAGTCAGTTACATTGTTATAGTGTACTCTCCCAATGGCTTGGTACAGTGCACACAGAAAGTGCTCAGTAAATACGATTGACTTACTGTCTGACGTGAACTATGTCCAACCCGACTAGGTTGTATAATAATAATAATCATCATAATAATAGTAATATGGTTCTTGTTAAGTGCTTACTATTATGCCAAGCACTGTTCTAAGCTCTGGAATAGACACAAGTTGGACACAGTCCCTGTCCCATATGGGGCTCACATTCTTAATCCTCATTTTACAGATGAGGTAACCGAAGCCCAGAGAAGTGAAGTGACTGGCCCACGGTCACACAGCAGGCAAGTAGTGGGACAGGGTCTAGAATCCAGGACCTTCTGACTCTCAGGTCCATGCTCTGTCCACTGAGTCACTCTGTTTCTCCTACCCCAGAACTTAGTACAGTGCCTGGAACATAGTAACTGCTTAAGAAATAACATTAAAAAAGAAAACCTGCTTCGTCTAAAGCTAGACACTCGTGGTGGCCATTTACAGTTCTCCACTCTGTAAAGTAGAGAGTGGCCAGTGTAAAGGGAAGGAAATGGACGCGGGGGGCGGGAGAGGCGGACCATGTGAGGCTGACTCTGGCTCTTTCACGGCCACCACTGCCACTCACAATTCGTTCATTTATTCCATAGCATTTATTGAGCACTTACTGTGCACAGCACTGTACTAAGCCCTTGGAAAGTACAAGACAGCAATAAAGAGAGACAATCCCTGCCCAGTACCTGATCAGGAAGAAGGGTGAACTGGTCCCAACTCTAGGTCCAAATCCATGACCCGTGGGGGCTACCCACTCTCAAGCTTTTCATTCATTCATTCATTCTTACTGTGTGCAGAGCACTGTACTAAGTGCTTGGGAAGTACAAGTTGGTAACATATAGAGATGGTCCCTACCCAACCGTGGGCTCACAGTCTAGAAGGGGGAGAAAGACAACAAAACAAAACATATTAACAGAATAAAATAAATAGAATAAATAGGTACAAATAAAATAAATAAATAAATAGAGTAATAAATATGTACAAACATATATACATATATACAGGTACTGTGGGGAGGGGAAGGAGGTAAGGTGGGGGGATGAGAGAGGAGGGGGAGAGGAAGGAGGGGGCTCAGTCTTGGAAGGCCTCCTGGAGGAGGTGAGCTCTCAGTAAGGCTTTGAAGGGAGGAAGAGAGCTTTCCCAATGCGTAGCTCCTGCTTTCCTCATAGACTCCTCAGCCAGATGGCATCAGAGGTCACAGCAGCCCTCTCCATGTGGTGAGAGGGGAAGGGTCTCTGTCAGGAGCAGAACCTTCACAAGACGATCCAGTCTGAGGCTCAGATAGAGGTTCATCCAACCTGATTAAGGGGCTGATGCCCCTCTGAGTCCCTCTGACTTTCCAGGGTCTCCTGCAGTCTTTGCGTACCTAGGATGAACCCTGGAGGCCCTGGTCCAGATTCTATTTTGCCCCTGGATGGAATCCATCATTCACTGATGCTTTTCATTCTGGTTTTCACTTGGGTGGTCTCTCCGAGGATCGTCGATTCAGTGCTTTTTTAGATTTGAGGCCTGGCATCTTTCCAATGGG